>NC_138374.1:24117696-24157312 GCF_054177405.1 Leptonychotes weddellii | reverse complement strand
TTGTTTCTTTTTTACTAAGAAATGAAGCTTAAGACAGTGATTTTGCTTAGATCTTCACTGTCTTAGAAAGTTCTTAGCTTTTGGTGCTTAATAAATTTTGATCAAATGTTAGGTTGATTACTTCAGTTGGAGTCCCAGTTCAAAATTTATTTTCTCCGGGAAGGCTTCCAAATAGCCGGTAGATCCTTTAATTTACTAGTTAATAATTGGCACTTTCTTTTTTTTTTTTTTGCAATTTGTAGTATAGTGTTGTTGTTTACGTGTTGCTGTGTTATTTTCAGTATGGGTGTTTTCTCTCATTCTCTTAGTTCTTTGAAAGAGAAATTAAATATTCTTTTTTTTTTTTAAAGATTTTATTTATTTATTTATTTGAGAGCGAGAGAATGAGAGATAGAGAGCACGAGAAGGAAGAGGGTCAGAGGGAGAAGCAGACTCCCTGCTGAGCAGGGAGCCCGATGTGGGACTCGATCCCGGGACTCGAGGATCATGACCTGAGCTGAACGCAGTCGCTTAACCAACTGAGCCACCCAGGCACCCGAGAAATTAAATATTCTTATTTTATAGTGCCCCTTTACAGGCCTTCCAAAATATATTTTTTAAGATTTTATTTATTTTAGAGATAGAGACCGCAAGCAGGGTGAAGAGCAGAGGGAGAGGGACAAGTAGACTCCATGCTGAGTGCAGAGCCTGACACAGGGCTAGATCTCACAACCCTGAGATAATGACTCCAGGTGAAATCAAGAGTCTGGCACTTAACCGACTGTGCCACCCAGGCGCTCCCAAAATATTTTTTATAATGGTAGGTATTCAGTATACATACTGAATAATAACTATATATTGAAGGCCCTCCATGATATGCCCCACACTTGCTGTTCTAGCTTTACCTCCTATTATTCCCCTAGGAATAATGTTCCAGCCAGTTTGGAATAATCATGATCCCCTAAATACCTACTGAATTTTCCTGCCTATGAGCCTTTACCCTTACTATTCTTTCCTTATATTTTTGACCGTTTGAATCTGGTCTGGTGGCACCTGGGTGGCTCAGTTAAGCATCTGGCTCTTGATTTCAGCTCAGGTCATGGTCTCAGATTCCTGAGATAAAGCCCCATGTTGTCAGGCTTCATGTTCAGTGAGGAGTTGGCTTTTCTCCCTCTCCCTCTGCCCCTCCCCCTGCTCACTCTCTCGTGCTCTCTCTCAAATAAAAAAATAAATCTAAAAAAAACCAACAACAAATCCTGTCTTTTCAGTTGCCTTTCCAGAGCCCTCTGCCAGAAATAATTTTCTTTGTTCCACTACTGTGACACTGTGTATTACTCATGCATCAGAGATATGTATGGGTTTGTGTGTGTATGTATATATTTTATCTAATCTACTAAATTATAAATTCCTTGTGGGTAGGTAGTGACAATTCTGTATGCTGTGCCTAGTATTTTGCTTAGCATGTGTTAGGTAATGTCTGATTGGCTGAAGTAAATGTTAGCTAATTAACTTTGGTGGCTGCTCTTAATCATTACATATGGAATAATACAACTACTCTTCACTATTCTAATTTATTTTTTTAGTACTTTTAAAAAATTATTTTATTTTTAAATTATTTTATTATTTATTTATTTATTTTAAATACTTTGTTTTTTTATTTGTCAGAGCACAAGCAGGGGGAGTGGCAGGCAGAGGGAGAAGCAGGTTCCCTACTGAGCAGGGAGCCCGACGCGGGACTTGATCCTAGGACCCTGGGATCATGACCTGACCCAAAGGCAGACACTTAATGACTAAGCCACCCAGGTGTCCCTTTAATTATTTTTTTAAAAGATTTATTTACTTGAGGGGCACCTGGGTGGCTCGTTGTTAAGCGTCTGCCTTCGGCTCAGGTCATGGTCCCAGGGTCCTGGGATCAAGCCCCACATCGGGCTCCCTGCTCGGCGGGAAGCCTGCTTCTCCCTCTCCCACTCCCCCTGCTTGTGTTCCCTCTCTCGCTGTGTCTCTCTCTGTCAAATAAATAAATAAAATCTTAAAAAAAAAGATTTATTTATTTGAGAGCGCATGCACAAGTGCGAGTGGGGGCAGGGGCAGAGGGAGAGAATCTTCAAGCAGATCCCCCACTAAGTGGGGAGCCCAACTTCTGCTGGATCCCACCACCCATGAGATCATGACCCAAGCGGAAACTAAGAGTTGGTGGCTCAACTGACTGAGCCACCCCGGCGCCCCTTGCTATTCTAATTTAAAAATAGGCAATAGGTAATATATATGTGTGACACAAAATTCAAGAGGTACAAAAGAATATACAGAGAAAAGTAAGTCTTCCTCTCATCCTGGTTCCCTACTTCCCTTCTCTGGAGGCAACCTCTATTAGCCATTTCTTCAAAATCCTTCCAGAGATATAGAACATATTCATCTTGCCTAAATAATTTAAGGATGGAACGATACTAGAGATTTTATCTTTTCTCTTCTGATACTTTGAATTATTTTTGAATTTGTTCATCTTCTGTTTCTTGGTTCTCTTCCTCCTTATTGTTGTTATGTTCTCATTGTTGAATCTTGTCAGGAGAGAACGCGTGCCTAGGGCATTTGGAAAGCAGATAAGTCTTCTGGGACTAACCTAGTTGTTTCTTTTCTTTCTTTCTTTAACCTAGTTGTTTCTTTAAATTGTCATTAAAATCAATGTTTTGTTATGTTGGATTCTCTTGTGGATTTGAAGGCGGTATTATGGTCCTGGACAAAATTTGTTCCTGTCCTTTTTCCCTTTATTATAATGGTTTTCATACTTCCTGCTTTCTGGGGGTCCTGTCTTATGCAAAATATGCAAATGGTCCTACTGGAAGGATGTATTTTTTTCTGTATATCTCTGGCTCATTTTCTTTTAGATCCCATTAAACTCTGTAAATGCCTCATGGGCAGAAATTATATTTCATCTCTTTCATCATTATTGATTTTAAATTATATATATATATATTTTTTAAAGATTTTATTTATTTATTTGAGAGAGAGAGCACATGAGAGGGGGAGGGCCAGAGGGAGAAGCAGACTCCCTGCTGAGCAGGGAGCCTGATGCGGGACTCGATCCTGGGACTCCAGGATCATGACCTGAGCCGAAGGCAGTCGCTTAACCAACTGAGCCACCCAGGCGCCCTATTTTTTTTTTTTTTTTAAGATTTTATTTATTTGAGAGAGAGAGAGAGAGAAACAGCATGAGAGGGGATAGGGTCAGAGGGAGAAGCAGGCTCCCCGCTGAGCCGGGAGCCCGATGTGGGACTCGATCCCAGGACTCCGGGATCATGACCCGAGCCGAAGGCAGTTGCTTAACCAACTGAGCCACCCAGGCGCCCTGATTTTAAATTATATTGATGGTATAGTAATATAGTTTCCTTGTAAAAAATTAAAAGATTATAGGTAAGGCTAAAGTGTCCTCTGATTACACCCTGATTTCACAATATCATCTCGAGAGATAACTATGGTTGTCGAGTTTGGGATACATCTGCCCAGACTTTTTTTTTTTTTAAGATTTTATTTAGTTGACAGAGAGAGACAGCGAGAGAGGGAACACAAGCAGGGGGAGTGGGAGAGGGAGAAGCAGGCTTACGGCTGAGCAGGGAGCCCAATGCGGGGCTCGATCCCAGGACCCTGGGATCATGACCTGAGCTGAAGGCAGACGCTTAACGACTGAGCCACCCAGGTGCCCCCATTTTTTTTTTAAAGATTTATTTATTTGGGAGAGAGAGAGTGTGGGTGCGATGAGTGGGGGCGGGGGTGTTTGTGGTGGTGGGGGATAGGGAAAGAATCTCAAGCAGACTCCCCACTGAGTGTGGAGCTGGACGTGGGCCTATCTCACCCAGAGACCATGACCTGAGCCAAAATCAAGAGTCAGACACCCAACCAACTGAGCCACCCAGGCGCCCCTGCCCAGACCTTTTATTCTCTGTTTACATAGGTATAAATTACCTGGACAAAATACATTAAATACACTTAGCAACATGGATGACTCACAAACATAATGTTTCAAGGGAAAAGGTCAAACTGCAGAAAAATACATGCAATATTGTATTGGTTACATAAAGTAAAAAAATATGCAGAAAAATACTGTTATTTAAAAATATTTATCGGAGCGCCTGGGTGGCTCAGTCGTTAAGCGTCTGCCTTCGGCTCAGGTCACGATCCCAGGGTCCTGGGATCGAGCCCCGCATCAGGCTCCCTGCTCAGCCGTACGCCTGCTTCTCCCTCTCCCACTCCCCCTGCTTGTGTTCCCTCTCTCGCTGTGTCTCTCTCTGTCAAATAAATAAATAAAATCTTTAAAAAAATAAAAAAAAATTTATCAATGAAGTAAAAGTATGAAGCAACATAAAAGTTTAATAAACATCAGATTTAGAATAGTGAGACCTATGGATGAAAGAGAGGAGGATATGATTAGGGAGAATACACAGAGACTTCAGTTGTATTATTCTTAATCTGGATCCTGGCTGTTCTATTGCTTTTTATATTGTACTATATGTTAAATATTGTATATTTTCAAAAACAAATCTAGTATTTTATGTACGGTGGGTGGGTTGGTTGGTTTTTACGTAAACGGTAACATAGAGTTATATACTACAGTTCCTTTTTTTTTAAATTCCATATATCTGAGAGCTCTATCCATGTCTTATTTGCTTTGTATCCTTAGAACTTTGAAAGATGCTGTTTGCATAGTAGGTGCTTAATAAGTAATATTTGTGGAATTCTTTCTTCCCTTACCCTGATAACCTTACTGTTTTAACTTTCCTGGAGCCTGATCTAAATGTTTGTCTAACTATATGCCTCCGTCACCCTTTCCCTTTCTGCTTTTTAAAATTTTGTCCTTGTGAGGAGGGTTTCTAAATAATGGAAAGTGAAAAGTACCTAGGGTTTTCTCTATGCCAAGAAGATATTCTGTTTTTTTATATTTTCACCTGGGAAGAGAATTAAATATCTTTTCTAAGTGCTGTTCTAGGCAGCAAAGAAAATCCTGTGATAATTCAGTTGGGAACACTTAAAGTACTAACGTAGTATTTTAGCTTCACTTCAGAGATTCATACAGAAGGAGCTTTAAAATGAGTCTACTTTTCAATCTATCTTATTAGAGAGTTCCTGCTCTAAGCAAGTGAACTTGACCTTTCAGAACTTTTTAAAGGTGGTATCACTGCCACTGTCCAGTTTTCTGGAGCTGACTTGGTAGAATGGATGTAGTCTATAAGTTGACATTGTAATTGTGGTTCCAAACCAAGGCTATTTTTCTAACAGCCTTCATTCTTCTTTTAACTTAAGCTTTCACTGTTACTTTATTGAGGGAATAAAGAACAACAAAGGGAAGATCTGAAATATATCTTTAACAAACTAGTGACACAGATGTATCTGCGAACCTAAAATCCTCACAGGAGAGATTTTGGGGACAATTGACTTTGAAGAATTTGACTCGCTTGCTAGAGATTGTTGAGGTGCTTTTGAGAAATTTTCTGGATTGATACTTTTTGAGTTGTATCTTGAAATTCTGGAGACCTCTAGGAGAGCCGGGTAGCTGGATTCATAACATAAGATGGACTTCATCCCATCCTGGTATTACTGGGGGGAAATCATGGTACTGAGAAGTTAAATCATAATTCTGACCTTATCAGGTACTGATTTAAACATGGGTATGCTCTGAGTAACTAAATATTAACTAACTTTTAACTGTTTTGGTAGGTTTACCAGGATGATGGATAAAAATATTTACATCATTCAAGGGGAGATTAACATTGTGGTTGGGGCAATCAAACGAAATGCCCGATGGAGCACTCATACTCCACTGGTAAGTAGGGAATGGGCAGATAGCTTGGTCACTGAGTTGTAAGGGATCTGATGCATGGTTAAAACAGTAATCAATTTCCCTGTAATATTGAGAGTAGTAGGAACTCAGAATTGTTCTTGGTATCAAGGACCCTTTTATTTTTTAAAGATTTATTTATTTATTTGAGAGAGAGAGAGTGCACAAGTGGGAGGAGGGGCAGAGAAAGAGAGAGAGGGGGAAGCAGACTCCCCATTAAGTGGGGAGCCTGATGTAGGGGTTAATCTCACGACCCTGAGATCATGACCCTAAGATCATGACCTGAGCTGAAACTAGGAGTTGGTCGCTTAGCCGACTGAGCCACCCAGGCAGCCCTATCAAGGACCCTTCTGTTTTATTCCAACTAGTGTCAAATTCATAGGCTGCCTTTTTTTTCTCTGGGACCCAAAAGATGATACTATTCTTCTAGCTATTTTTGTGGACAACTGAAGGTAGCACTTGGGACCTCTTAAATATGCCTTACCTTTAGATTCCCTAAGACTATAATTAGCTATCAAATTGATACATGCAGGGTGGCTTGGTGGTGGTACTCCTTGGGAGTATATAGAGCAGACCATATCTTGCCAATCAGATGAGTAAGAAATTTACCTGTTGTAAAGCTGTCTTTCTTTGTTGCATATGTATGTTCAAGGATATTTTTTGCACAGTTGTATAAAACAATATTTGGCACAATTGTAAAAACAAGTTTAGACATTTCCAACTCAGTGAATATATGTACATGTGTTTGGAAATTTCTCATGTTCATTTATAAAAATGGATTGTTTAGGGGTGCCTGGCTGCCTCATTCGAGGTTGGAAGTTTGAGCCCCATGCTGGGTGTAGAGATTACTTAAAATCTTATTTTATTATTATTATTTTAGTAGGCTCCACGCCCAGTGTGGGGCTTAAATTTACAACTGTGAGATTAAGTGTCCCATGCTCTACTGACTGAGCCAGACAGCCGCCCCAGAGACTTTTTTTTTAAAGATTTTATTTATTTTAGGGGCGCCTGGGTGGCTCAGTCAGTTGAGCGACTGCCTTCGGCTCAGGTCATGATCCCAGGGTCCTGGGATCGAGTTCCACATCGGGCTCCCTGCTCTGCGGGGAGCCTGCTTCTCCCTCTCCCCCTGCTTGTGTTCCCTCTCTCGCTGTGTCTCTCTCTGTCAAATAAATAAATAAAATCTTTAAAAAAAAAAAAAAGATTTTATTTATTTTATTTGAGAGAAAGAGCAAGCACGAGTCAGGGGCAGAGGGAGAAGCAGACTCCTTGCTGAGCAGGGAGCCCGATGCGGGGCTCAATCCTAGGACCCTGAGATCATGACCTGAGCCAAAGGCAGACACTCAGCTGACTGAGCCACTCAGGCACCCCAAGACTTTTTTTTTTAGGATTTTATTTATTTTTTATTTTTATTTTTTTAAAAGATTTTTTATTTGACAGAGAGAGACACACAGCGAGAGAGGGAACACAAGCTGGGGGAGGGGGAGAGGGAGAAGCAGGTTTCCTGCTGAGCAGGGAGCCCGATGCGGGGCTTGATCCCAGGACCCTGGGATCATGACCTGAGCCAAAGGCAAATACTAACAACTGAGCCACCCAGGCGCCCCAAGATTTTATTTTTAAGTAATCTCTACACCCAGTACATGGCTTGAACCTACAACCCCGAGATCAAGAGTCACATGCTCTACCAACTGAGCCAGACAGGTGCTCCAAAAATAAAATCTTAAAAAAATAAAAATGGTTTAGAAGTGAGAGTGGAATCAGCAATGTCTTGAAATGAGTATGTATGATTATATAATGAGTATAAAGAAGGAGAAGAGATAGAATAATACATTATTTTAGTCTTTTGGGATGCTATAATAAAGTACCACAGATTAGGTGGCTTATAAACAAGAGACATTTATTTCTCACAGTTCTGGAGACTGGAAGTCCAAGATCAGGATGGTGGTCAGGTGAGAGCCCTCTTCTGGGTCTCACACTTTTCCTCCCATGATGGAAGGAGCAAGGGAGCTCTCTTGGGCCTCTTTTATAAGGGTATTAGTTCCATTCATGAGGGCAGAGCCCTCACCACTTTCTGAAGGCTCTAATCACCCACCTTTTAAAGGCTCTACCTCTTATACCATCACATGGACATAAGGATTTTTACATATAGGTTTTGAAGGGACATGCACATTCAGACCATAGCACATATAAAGGCCCTGGCAATCTATGGTAGCTTGAGTGCTGTGGTTATAGTATAGATTTAGTATTTCAGTGTTTACTATTTTAGGTAAGCCCAGAGTATCTTTATGAAATAGGAGATTAGGGAACTGGAAAACTGAACCATGGCTAACTTTATTTTCCTCAGAAGGGAAACTTAATCCTTGGATTCAAAGTGCCCTTGATCTATCTGTTATTTCCTTTTTCCTTTTTGTCTGATACTGACTCTTTTTTTTTAAACCTATGTACTATAGGATGAAGAACGGGATCCTTTGCTGCATAGTTTCAGTCATCTAAAGGAGGTTTTAAACAATATAACAGGTAAATCCCCACGTCTAAGTAGGATTATTTATACTGATAAAAAACCATGTGTTTGATTTATTGTAGGGATAGACAAAACTTTTCCTGTAAGGGACTATATAGTAAATATTTTAGGCTTTGCAGGCCCTAGCAACTGTGCAACTGCTCAATTCTGCCATTGTAGCTCAAAAACAGACATAGATAATACTTACATGAATGAGTGGTAAATAAAAATTTTTTCAGAAACCGGTACAAGCCAGGTTTGGCTCATGGGTATAGTTTGCCCCTGGTTTACTCCATTGTTGATCCTTTTCCTTGAGTTCCTGGTACAGTGTCCCACTTTAGTGGGGAATCAATGTTCATACAATTAAAGCTCCCTTTATTGTTTGAGTTATAATGAAGTTATTTTTGGTCTTGTTTTAACTACTTTCTTTCTCTGTCTCATGCATGCCATGAGGTAGGAAGTTGGTGGCACAAGTGAAGTTTTTATTATTATTTTTTACAAGTCAAGTTTTTAGTACTTGCAACAAAACCCTTCTCTTATAGAAAGTCGTTGTCACTTTTAGGGCCTTATTTGTGTGTAATATAGATCTTTCAGTCATCATGTGTTCCCAAAGTCATTTGTCCCTTTTTTTACTCCCTGTTTTCCTAATCATAATAACTATGTAATATTCATATGTTTAGAATTTTCAAAGCCTCTTTCATGTTTATTACCTTATTGAACTTTTACACAATCCTGTGAAGGAGGCGTAACAGACATTGTCCCCTTTTTATGAATGAAGTTGAAGCCCAGAGACATTTTAAATGATTTAGTTGAGGTCACATTGATCCTAAGTGGTGGAGTCAAAACTAGAATTCAGGCCTGGTTTAGTGCCCTGGTCTGCATTGCTTCTGTTTATGAAATTAGAAGAGAATGTATGCAGGAAGTGCCTCCCATTATGTATATGTATGTGTCAAAGGAGTAGGCAAATCTCAATACCCTTGGGTTTTTCAAGGGGAGAGAGATGGAAGGGGAAAGCCTCAGAGCTATATTCCTCTGTCAACCAAAAAGGACTTTTGCAGTTTATATTCCTGGAGTGGAACAATTGAAATAGTTTTTAGGTTTCTGCAAGTTAAGTAAGCAGTAGCACATTTTTTCCTTTCATGAGAAATGTAGGAGAATATCTGGAGAAAAACTCCTTTTTACTTTCCTAAACATGGACTGAAGTTATCTAAGCGTTCTCTACATGTTTTTTTTAAAGGAGCAATTTCACTCAGTTGAAAAACATCGGAAATGTTAGCCAAAGATCAAGTATAGAGGAAGCGGTTATTAGCCAGTTAGCAGGGTTAAAGCTGCAACTAAGTGGCATGTTCATATTTTATGGCCTGTACTGTAAGTGACTTGGCTGCTTTAGGAAGTTGGCTACTTGCACAGATATTTTTTTTGTTAACTTTACAGATAAATATGCTTACCTATCCCAATTAGAAAGAAAATATAGTGAGTAGGTATTTACAACTCTTTTTGGTGGCCAAAGTTCAGCATGCAGTTGATCCTTGAATAATACAGATTTGAACCATGTAGGTCCACTTATATGTGGATTTTTTTCAGTACATACAGTACAGTACTGTAAATATATTTGCTCTTCCTTATAACTTTTTTTTTTAAGATTTTATTTTCGGGCGCCTGGGTGGCTCAGTTGGTTAAGCGACTGCCTTCGGCTCAGGTCATGATCTCAATCCCACATCGGGCTCCCGGCTCAGCAGGAAGCCTGCTTCTCCCTCTCCCACTCCCCCTGCTTGTGTTCCTGCTCTCACTGTCTCTGTCTCTGTCAAATAAATAAATAAAATCTTTAAAAAAAAAAAAAAAGATTTTATTTTCAAGTAATCTCTACACCCAGTGTTGGGCTTGAACTCACAACCTTAAGAGCAAGAGTTGCATGCTCTACTGACTTCACCAGCTGGCTCCCCCCTTATGACTTTCTTAATAACATTTTCTTTTCTCTAGTTACTTTATTATAAGAATAAAATATATAATACATATGACATATAAAATATGCATTAATTAACTGCTTATGTTATCAGTAAGGTTCCTGGTTAACAGGCTATTAGTTAAGTTTTTGAGGAGTCAAAAGTTATACATGGATTTTCAGCTGCAAGGGGGGGTTGGTGGCCTAAACCCATGGGTTGTTAAAGGGTCAACTGTACTATCTTTTAAGAGATGTGAAGAGGATTAAATATGTTAGTATACTTGGAAACATTTGACAATTTATACACAGTATTGTGTTGTATGTGGTTGGAAACACCCAAAATGGCTGAGATCAGACTGGAGTAGCCTTGTAGGCTTTTTGGGCACTCTGCAGACGTTGAGGAGCTGAGATGGTGCTGCTATCTTTTTTTTTTTTTTTTTAAGATTTTATTTATTTATTTGACAGAGAGAGAGACAGTGAGAGAGGGAACACAAGCAGGGGGAGTGTGAGAGGGAGAAGCAGGCTTCCTGCTGAGGAGGGAGCCCGATGTGGGGCTCGATTCCAGGACCCTGGGATCATGACCTGAGCCGAAGGCAGACGCTTAATGACTGAGCCACGCAGGCGCCCCGGTGTTGCTATCCTGACAGAGCTACATTTCCTTCTTGCCATCTAATCCATATCCCATACTTGTTTTCTCTATCCTGACATATCCCTGACATATCTCAAGAGACCATATCTGTGGTGAGTGGTGCAGTCCAGGACTTGGGGTTCTTGACCATCTAAGAGCTGCCAGAGTTGAGTCTTCTGCTTAATTTTCCTTTATCTTTGAGTCAGGAATCCAGATTATCTGCTGCTTCAAACTAATAAAATCAGGATGTGCTGAGGAGCCAGTTCTGTCAGTGGTACTAGGAACATAGCTGGGTGTTGCCAAGCTCTCTCCTGGAGCAAGAAGGTAATAGTATTTTCCAGGGCAGATGTTGAAATGGTGTCTGCCAAGGTTGCTCATTGTTCTTAGGTTTTAACATATTACCTGCCTGAAAAAATGACAGAGTGGACCCAAAATGGAACATTTCGTAGTCTTTTTTTTTTTTTTTAAGATTTTATTTATTTATTTGACAGAGAAAGAGGGAACACAAGCAGGGGGGAGTGGGAGAGGGGAAGCAGGCTTCCTGCCGAGCAGGGAGCCCGATGTGGGGCTCGATCCCAGGACCCTGGAATCATGACCTGAGCCGAAGGCAGATGCTTAACGAGTGAGCCACGCAGGTGCCCCCGTTTCATAGTCTTCTGATTGGTTCTGACCCCCCACAAAGTGCTGGCTTCCAGGAGCAAGTTTATGGGTCAGCTGCCCCTGTGGTCCTGGACTCTGTAGTCCATGACCAATTTCTTGTTTCTTTTACTGAGACAAACAGATTTTTCTGATTGGCAGTGTCAGGAGGACTGCTTTCTTGGAAGCCTATTAATGCATTAATGGTAGGAGGCTGGGAAAGGGTTTTGAACTTGGAAAGAGAAACTGAAGGGACTTGCCTGCTCTGTGTGACTGGGAATGGTGTCCCACCTAGACTGGAGGAGGTATGGCAGGAATTCTAGGACTTCCATTCAGTTTAACTCATGAAACTGACTTGGGCTTAGACTCTTCTTATAAAAAGGCTTTCTACCTCTGAAACAAATAATGCAATATATGTTAAGAAAAAAAAAAAAGAAGAAGAAGAAGGTAGCAGGAGGGGAAGAATGAAGGGGGGAAATCGGAGGGGTAGACGAACCATGAGAGACGATGGACTCTGAAAAACAAACTAAGGTTCTAGAGGGGAGGGGGGTGGGAGGACGGTGATGGGTATTGACGAGGGCACATTCTGCATGGAGCACTGGGTGTTATGCACAAACAGTGAATCATGGAACACTACATCTAAAACTAATGATGTAATGTATGGGGATTAACATAAGAATAAAAAAAATTAAAAAAAAAATAAAATGGAGCAATTAGAGAACAACAAAAAAAAAGGCTTTCTATTTGCTTTTTTCTAGGCTATCTGCTGGCTTGGTTGGTTAGGAGTATCACTGTTGGAAATGGGTAGTTCATTGGACAGTGTCAGTAAACCAAAATGATTTTTTTTCTTTTCTTGTAAATAGAGGATCTTTTAAGTAGATAAGCACTACCTACTCTTCCAGGAGTATTATCTGAGCATTGTGGAAGAAATAAGTCCATTGTCTCTAATAAGGTTAGCTAACTCAATACCAGTTATTCTCACAGATACATGTTTCTGGACTATGTTCGCAGTTAGTATTTGCCCAAATTGCATGATGACTGCATGCTTTGTAGCATTTAGAGTAATAAAATAGTCTAATATCAAATCTAAAGTGACAGTTGCACTTGGAAGATACTGGGTACCTAAGAGCAAAGTTTGCATGTTGCTATTTTGGATAAAACCTTAGCTCACCATTAGTGAGACTTGAGTGCTGCCCCTCATTTGGTCTTTAAGCCGTCTTAGGAATCCTTTTAGGAGGTTATTCTGAAAAGTTAAATTAGATGTGTGGTTACCAGGGGCTGGGAGGGGGTCTGGGGAGTGACTGCAAATGGGTGTAGGGTTTCTTTATGGGGTGATGAAAATGTTCTGGAATTAGATAGTGGTCATGGTTGTACAACTTTGTGAATATATTTTAAAACATTGAATTGTACACTTTAAAAGGGTAAATTTTATGGTATGTGAATTACATCTTAATTTTTAAAAACAGCAAATGTAGGCTGGAAGAGTAATGGGATTCGCCAGTTCTTCCTCAGGACTCAGAGCTATGGAGGGAAGCCTCTGTAGCTGCTGCTGTGCCCTGAACCCATTACCCAGCAAAGGCAGCATAAGGCTCTCTTCAGCCTCCTGGCCCAGTTTGTCCTTTTATGTCTCTCTCATTAACTCAAGAAGCACATGGCTTTTATATTTAAATTTATTCAAGCTGTAATCTTTGACATTTGAGTTAGCTTTTAGTACAGTTTTGCATTTATAGTAATATATATTATGTATTTTCTCTATCCCCAAAGAATCCGTTTTAATCTTTTCCGGATGCAAATTTCAGGCTGTCTTGTCCCATCTCCCCTCTCTTGCTCTCTTTCCCCTCCCCCCACGGAGTGTGTTTGATCAGGTGTGGCAGGAATATCCACTGTCAAGCTGCGCCCTTTATATTAGTCAATATTATCCTTCTCCCCCCTCCCTGTCTGTCTGCCCCTATGGGCTTTCCCAGTTGATTTATAATTTTGGAATTCTCATCGGAGTCTGTAATACAGTTTGTTCATTATTTAACCAAAACCTGTTTAATGAGCAGAGAGAGGCAATGTAAATGTTAGGCATGTTGCAGTGATGTACCTTTGTGCTTCTCAAAGCGGGTGGGTAGTTAACTCTGTGCTGCCTGCTGGGCTGGGGTGTCTTGGCCTTAGGGGCAGAAGGACCACTGCTTCTCCCTTACATCTTCCCAAACCCTGCCGTGGTTTGGGATTCCAAAGACACGTTTCCTTTTATTCTTCTAGAGATCTTGTGGGGGTTCTTGCATATTGAAGTTATCTTCAATCTTAACTGCTAGACAGGTGGTAAGATCTGTGGCATGGGATAGGGGGGTGAAAGGGAAAGGAAAATATCAGGATACTTGGTACTGCTCCTGGTTTTAGGTCTGAAGAAAGTAAGCAGTTAAAAAAAAAAAAGAAGAAGAAAAGAACATAAGCAGTTTAGAAGAATCCTTCTAGCCAACATGGTGTATGGTCTTTGATCTCTTTGTTCCCCAACTAGACAAGTCCTTGCAAGCCTTAGTGCCCTCATCCAGTATAGCTTCACGGAAAGGGCTCTAGTCAGTTGTGATTTGTGGTGTTTGACTGTGGTCATTTGCCTCCAGATTTAGGCTGTCTTTGTCCTTGGTCTTTAAACTTAGATAATTACAAAGAGGTTCTTTTCCAGGAAATTTTTGGTTTAAAGCAGAGAGAGCGGAATAGTCTAAAAGTATCATAGCCAGAATCTTATCTTAAGGGATTACCTCTTAGGGCCAGAGCTTGAGGGAGACTTTTTAGTGGTGTGTGTGTTGGGGATGGTGGGGGTTCAGTGGGGTGGGTGTGAGTTTGCCTTTGGAGAATTAACTCTAGTCATTTAAAATTCTGAGGACCTATGAGGATTGGGGATATTCAGCATAAGACTAAGATGGTCTTGAGGCCCAGTATAAGCATCTGTATTAACTGTGGAATTGTTTTATCTTCTTGGACCTTTTTTTGCTGGGGTTCACCAAGATTTGAATTCCTTCTGGGTCAGGGTTATTAAATTGCTTCTAAACAATATTTGTTGAATATCTGCTATGTGCTAGGCATTTTGATTAGGCACTTAGGAATTGGGTCTGTAATGGTATAGCCAGCTCATAGCCACTGGTTTTACAAGACTAGTGGCTCTAGCTGACCATTCCAAGGCCAACCTTTATGGCTTCTGTTCTGTGCCATATGGTTCCCTGTCAGGCATGGAATGGCTGATAGTGAATGAGGGCAGTCTGTGGCCATCTTTTCATGTCTTACTAACAAACAAGCCAAAGAAATGAATAAAAATTGTAGCTTATATATTTGCTTATTTGGCTTTTTCATATAAAGCAGTTCTCACCAGAAGTAGATATTCCGAAAGACATCAGTGGTTTGTGTAGAGTAACTCTGTGGGAGAGGATTTTTTTTTTTACTGGACAATAAGATATGGTGTACTTGAGTTTAAGAGAGAGAAGCAGGTGCCTGGAGAAAGTGGGTGATGTATCAGGAGTTTATTTACATATAGTTTATCCTGGACAAACACACCTGTAGAGTACTGTCTGTCTCAAGCTCTGTGAATTCAGAGCTAGGAGGTTTGAATCCATATAACCTCCAGAGGTTTATAGAGAACATTTAAACAGAGTCTGGAAGCCAACCTGGGAGGAACGATGACTTAACACCTGTCTAGCTTAGGTCTCATAGAAATACCCTTGTAAGTAGAAGCGAAACTGTTCAAGGATGCCTTATACCTCAAGTTTAATCTGTTTTATTTGGCACATGGGAAGGTATTAGGAAAAGAGACTTAAGTAGTCTCTGTCAGGGAAAGGATTGAGTACGGGTGCATTATTTGAATAAAAATTTTGCTAGAGTTATCATCTTCCATACTGATTGAGTGCATACTCACTTTTTCTGTAGGGGCCTGTAGTTTGGGGAGTAGTAAGTAATACTTCATTATTAGTCAGCATGAGAAGAAAGTTGAATGAGTCATTAGCTTTGTCCCACTTGAAATTGAGCTTGTGAATTGTTCAAGGCCTAACTGGAGACTGAAAGAACCAAGTGTGTATGATAAAATCTGGCAGACAAATTCATGTAATGGGTTGAGTGTTGGAAGAACAACGTTGGGCACACTTATGTAAGTATGTATTTCCTGTGCCCTTTTTGACTTTTTTGTTCTATAAATAAAAGATTGTATTAGTTTGGAGATCGTTGAGCAACACATTAGGATGTGACCTGAATTTGAATCAGACTGACTTTGGCACCTTAGAATCTTGGTAGCTTGAGTGGCTTCAGACTTGTGGGCATTTCAGCACAGCTAGAGAAAATAAAGGTACTGTGATTATTTTTTTTCCCCAGGGAATATTCATATCAACAAGGTGACTCTAAGAGGCCTGTAATTTGATGACTTTGTCCTTCCTGGGAATGATCTGAACCCTCCTCAGTTGACACTTCTAAACCAAGAAGCTCTTCCAAACATTTGTTTGTCCTAGAGATTAGAAAAATGAAGACTTTGAGGAGAAGAATCAGCTCTGCATAGTCTGGCTTCTTATGAGCCCAGCTCTCCCTTTTTCTCTCCGTAATACTTAAATACATTTAGCCATCAAAAATAGTTTGCTGACAAATTTACTACATGTATCTGAAAGTGGGTTATGATAAAAAGGGTTTTCTTAATAGCTTGGATTCAGAAGCAGAGGCAAAGGAGCCTAATTTTTTTCTAGTAGAGGTTAAGGGATGGTGTGACAGTGTGGTCTGAAGTGGGCATCAAAGTTGCTGGTATTGCTGTCATTGCCATTGTCCTCTTTGGCACAGATACCTCTTGAGGCCTGAAATTTCTCTCTGAGTATGTGCCCAGCTTGCCATGGCAGCAGTCAGATGAGTAAAAAGAGGAAAAGCCAGCTGCTGCTTTGTTTTTAACAAGGATGCAGGCAGAGTCTCTTTCTTCTTTTCCACCCACTCAGAGTAAATGCCAAGAGAGTTTCAGAAGAAGCCAGATATTTGAAATTTAACGTGCAGTTTTGATTAGAGATAGTAGAGTTATTTGTCTCAGCCTTGCCTTCTCTAACCACCTCTTTATGTTCATAGATGCTTAATTGGTCACCCTAGTTTCTAAAGTGATATTGGATATGTTAATGGAAAGGATGAGTGCATTTGTTTTTTCTCTCCTGGCACCCATTAGAAGATAGAACTGGGTATAGAGTAAAATGAAGATTTGATCATTTCAGCTCAGATCACCTCATTAGGAAAGGTTGGTTGATGGAGAGCAGTGACTCCCTTAAGCTCTCAGTTTTGCTTCTGGAAACCAGAAGATAAGATGCTCCTTAGCAGGTTTAAGGCTTTTGTTTCTTTACTTTGGTCTTTGGAGATCCTGAAGGACTTAGATGGACAAGCACTCCTGGCTGCCTGTTGTCTGGCTTCTCACTGCATACCTCTTCTGTAACACCAGCCTTCTGTTACCACTGTTACCACTGTAGGTTGAGTTGTGAAGGGCTGCCACATGTGCACACATCACAACTGACCTTTCCTTGTTCCACGCTTATTGAGCAATTACTTGCCCATTTGTAGAACTCACATTATTGCCTTGGGTTTCTGGCCCAGTGTGAAGTGGGATCATCCAGGAAGTGGCCTGATAGCCTGTACATCAGAGGGCAATAAATTGGCATATGAATTGGTGGAAAGGCAGGGCCAGATGTAGTGTGGGAGCAAGGGTTTTTCTGTAGTCAGTCATGCAGCTTGCTTCCAGGTGTCCTGGAAAGCAGCTTGGGAACTGGAGGTTGAGGGTAGTTGGGAACATTAACTAGGGAGGAAAAGGATCAAAAGGACTTCAGTGTTATCTGTGATGGGCCCTGCATTGGGAAAAATCCTCTAAAAGTAGAGGGACAAAGGAAATTTCCTCGACACTGGTAGGAATTTTTCCACTGATTATTTTTCCTTTCAAATAAACTGAGTTATTAATTGGCAGAAAAAATACAAAACTTGAGAGACTCCTAACAAGGGGTTGCAGAATAAGAAAGCCTCATTCCACATGAGATTTTTCATGAGGGCTCATTCTTCTCTTTGGACAAACAACAGGTTTAAGAAAACTGGCTCCAAATTGATAATAAAGTGAGAGCTAAGGTATTATGACTGCCCTACCATGGGCTAGAGTGGTATCTTTCAGACTGCAAGTTGCATTCCGTTAGTGGATTGTGAAATCATTTTTTTTTTTTAAGATTTTATTTATTCATTTGAGACACAGAGATACAGAGAGAGAGAGTGAGAGCATGAACAGGGAGAGAGGCAGAGGGAGAGGGAGAAGCAGGCTCCTCGCTGAGCCAAGAGCCCAATGTGGGTCTTGATCCCAGGACCCTGGGATCTTGACCTGAGCCGAAGGAAGACGCTTAACCATCTGAGCCACCCAGGCATCCCTCGTTTTTTTTTTTTTTTTTTTTAAGGTTTTATTTATTTATTTGACAGAGAGAGACACAGCAAAAGAGGGAACACAAGCAGAGGGAGTGGGAGAGGGAGAAGCAGGCTTCCCGCAGAGCAGGGAGCCTGATGCGGGGCTCGATCCCAGGACCCTGGGATCATTCGGCAAACACTTAAGGACTGAGCCACCCAGGCACCCCTAGGCCATTTATCTTTAGAATGTTGTACGTTCTGGTTTGTCTGTGTCCTTGTGGTATCATTTAACTTGTTCCTCTATCTCATATATTCCTATATTCTAGAAGTTAGGATTAAAGGCTTAACTTGATGCAGGTTAAACATTTTTGGCAAGAGTACTTTGTAGGTGATACTGTGTATTTCATATTATCACAGGAAGTATATATTGTCAGGTTGGTCCCCACTATTGGTGGTGTTAAGTTGGATTACTTGCTTCTGGTTGTGATTGCCACATTTCCTCATTGTGAATTTATTTTTCCCTTTGCAATTAATAAGTACTCTGTGAAGTAATAATTTGGCACCTTTTTTTTTTTTTAATTTTTTATTTATTTGCGAGAGAGAGAATGAGAGACAGAGAGCATGAGAGGGAGGAGGGTCAGAGGGAGAAGCAGACTCCCTGCCGAGCAGGGAGCCCGATGCGGAACTCGATCCCGGGACTCCAGGATCATGACCTGAGCCGAAGGCAGTCGCTTAACCAACTGAGCCACCCAGGCGCCCTAATTTGGCACCTTTGACTATCCTGTTCTCTAATATCTTTTTACCTAATGATAATCTACTGATGAATTTTTGCCAGTCATTTATTTCAGTGGGGTTTACAAAATGATGATTTTCTAATTCATTTTTTCTACATTGATTAGCTGGCATACTCTGTTAAGAACCACTTTCTTTCATAAACTGGTGGATGAACCATAGTTTCTCCTAAAAAAGCAGGGAAAATGCTTAATTATTTTCCTTTAATTGCCTACTTTCAGAGTAAGGAGTTAGTGTTAATAATGATCACTAGTGGTGGCAAATGAGGGTTTTCCCCCTTGGGGGGCTTGTGAATATTTATTCAGTGTTTTACAATTTATTACATTTATGATTATTTTTGGTGCTCACATCATTTTGAGTTTGGCCCCTTCCACTTAGTGTCTTTGTTCCTTTGATATGACCCCTTTGAGCACTTCCCCGTTTTCTGGTACCAGCTTCAGTTATGAAGGGAGGAAAAAAAAAAAGGAATAGAATAGAAAGTATCCATGCATCACACATAATAAGGATAAGTATTATTTTGGGGAACTTTTGTTTTAGTTAGAGACCTTGTATTCTGAGTTGTAATATAAACTATATTTCTCTAAGTCATGGTCAAAAAGTTTCAAAGCTCTAGTAGAGAGAGCTTGTGATTTACTTCTGTTCTAGCACTGGTTTGAATTTGTCTCTCTGCAATGTTATTTCTTGGGCAAGGAGTCAAAGAGGGTGTTGAGTTCTTGACATTCTGTGAAGTGCCTTAGCCCCCTTGACATTTGGAAACCAGTGGACTATTATATCTGCATATTATCCTTATCAACTTTGGTTTCAGTAAAGCATATCTGTCTATTATCTTTTCTGTTATCTATTCATTTATTTAAAGTTTTATTACATGTTATTTTCTGCCCCCCAGCTTTATTGAGATTTAATTGTCATAATACCTTATGTAAGTTTAAGCTGTACAGTATGATGATTTGTTTTTTGTTTTGTTTTTGAAAGATTTTGTTTATTTATTTGACAGAGAGAGAGATAGTGAGAGCAGGAACACAAGCAGGGGGAGTGGGAGAGGGAGAAGCAGGCTTCCCACCGAGCGGGGAGCCCGACACGGGGCTCGATCCCAGGATCCTGGGATCATGACCTGAGCTGAAGGCAGATGCTTAACAACTGAGCCACCCAGGCGCCCCTACAATATGATGATTTGATACAAGTATACTTTGCAAATATTTGTACCACAATAAATATTTTTCCATCACCTTGCATAATTATAATTTGTGTGTGTGTGAACATTTAAGATCTACTCTCAGCAACTTTCAAGTTTATAATACAGTATTATTAAACCATAGTCACCATGCTGTCTTATTCATCATATAACTGGAAGTTTATACCCTTTGACCAACATCTTCCCATTTCTCCTACCATTCAGCCCCTTAGCAAGCACCATTCTGTTTCTATGAATTTAGCTTCTTTAATTAATTAATTAATGAATTAATTTTTTATTTTTAAAGACTGTATTTATTTGAGAGAGAGAGAGAAGCACAAGCAGGGTGGAGGAGCAGAGGGAGAAGGAGAGGGAGAAGCAGACTCTGCACCGAGGAGGGAGCCCAATGCAAGGCTCAATCCCAGGACCCTGAGATCATGAACTGAGCCGAAGGCAGACGCTTAACAGACTGGGCCACCCAGGTACCCTAAATTTAGCTTTTTTTAGATTCCACATATAAGTGAGATACATTATTTCTTTCTCTTGAAATTGACTTATTTCAATTAGCATAAGAGCCTCAGGGTCTATCCATGTTGTTGCAAATGGCAGGATTTCCTTCCTTTTTTTTTTTAATGGCTGAAGCAGTTCTTTTTATATGGTTGTTTCTCTCTGGGTGAGTCAGCTTTTGCAAAGCAGAGATTAATTTGAGACCATTTGAGTCATAACAGTCCTGGAGAATGTTAGAGTAAGTATTCTTCCCCAAGGAAATAGGATTGTGGATGTAATTGTGCCTGGCTAGTCACTCTGCACCTTGATCCCTTTTATGTGATGTTAAGCTGATTGTTCAGGGAAAGGAGGATAGTATGTTACACATGGCTTGGCCATGCTTTTGAGTCCTTTTGGTGGGTTGAGGATGGAGTCGTTTGTTCTGGAAAGACTCCAAAACAGCATCTTCTCCAGGAAGTTTGCTCTTGACAGGAATTCATTTATATATTCAGTCAACAGATATTTCTTTTCTTTTTTTTTTTTTTAAAAGATTTTATTTATTTATTTGACAGAGAGAGACACAGTGAGAGGGAATACAAGCAGGGAGAGTGGGAGAGGAGAAGCAGGCTTCCCGCGGAGCAGGGAGCCCGATGCGGGGCTCGATCCCAGGACCCTGGGATCATGACCTGAGCCGAAGGCAGACACTTAACGACTGAGATACCCAGGCGCCCCATTCAACAGATATTTCTTGAGCATTTAATGTGTGCCATACACTGAACTAGGTATTAGGAACCTAGTTTTCAAGGAAACTGACACAGTTCCTGTCCTCATAAAGTTTACGGTCTAATGGGCTGGTGATTTGAGAAGCTCTGGAATTTGAGTAGACAGTTGGGCACTGGTTTGAAGGCTGCCCATCTTCCACATGTGACCTCAGGAAATTGTCGTATGCCGTGGTGTGCTGAAAGAGGTTCTAGGATGGTCAGGAAAACAGCAGTGGTGTTTGTCTGTGTTGTCTATCCTGCCCCCACCCTCTGCCCTAGCCCTGGCTGCCTGGCAGCAATAACCAAGTGCATAGCAGCTTCATTAGCTGCTTTATGGCTTTGGATATCTCAGGGCTCAATTAGTCCTTTAATAGTCACCTGTGATTAATCAATCTGTGTATCTCAGAACTGAACTGACTAAAATTGTACCATAGGATATCAATGGCTGTTTACCTTTTCTAATAAAATTCAGCTAATAAAATATTCCAATAAAATTAAGCTCTCAGGCTTGGGTTTCTGACACAGTTGTTAGCATTTTGAAGTCTAGGGGCACAAAACAAAGATGTTAATGGTTATTTAGCTAAGGTGCTAAAAGAATGAGGAAAGTCCTTTGCTATAGCTTGGATCTAATAGTCCCAGTTCAAAAATAACATGAATGTTTTATAGTAGCAACCCATTGTCTTTAGTCCAGGAGTTCATGTGAGGAAAGAAGTATCAAAACCCATGTAACTTTGGATAAGGTTTGGCTTCAAATTAGTAGAATATCCCATCATATATTTATCTTTTGAATCCCAGAGAAAGTACCCTTATTTAGAAATAGCCCTTGGGAACCTTAGGTCCTCAGGGAGAATACCCTTTAGAAATGCCCTTTCTCCTCAGGAAAAGTTTTCCTAGGATTTTCAAGCGTGGAAAGAGATAACAGTGAGACAGTGAAGCAATTAAACAGTGGTTAAGCTATTTCTAAAAGAGAAAGTTGGAGTGGATGTTGGAATACAGATATATTCCACAAAAATATCAGTGACTCATCATTTGCTTGATAGCTTATTGTGTTCTGAATTTAAAGAGTAGTTTTTTCTCCTTTGCCTCTTTTTTTCTGAGATGAGCCTACTGCCAAGGTACATCATTAATACCTACCATAGCCAAATACTTTTTGTGATCAGATTCTCGTGACTCTGGCAGAGGATCCTGGTTCTGTCTGGCCCAGGAAGTTCTTGGTTTAGCTCACCTGGTCAGAAGCATTGTGGGGAAAGTAGTCCAGGGAAAATGGATTTCTGTTGCCAGACTCCAAATATGGCTCATTAATCCTCCCAAGTGAGCCCAAGATTAGCATCTTAATCAGTCTCATTTCAGAGGTTTTAAGACTCATTCCGTTCTCTAGGTTCTCTGTGAGGAAGGAAATGAGCATTTGGTAGAACTCGTTGGTACTCAGAAAATGGAAGACTTTGCCAGGGTCCTAAGTAGGCTACAAGCTCAAGAATCGATAAAACTGGGTTGTGTGCATGAAGTAACAGAAGGCAGAGAATGGGAAATCTTTCTGTTGGTAATAGTCTTTCTCTAAAGGCTCCAACGGGAAGGAAAAGTTGGCTTGTTCCCCTGCCAGAGGTTGTTTTAGTGTTATCTTTTACCTAAGATAAAAGAAGTAATACAGTATTGTTAAACCATAGTCACCATGCTGTCTTATTCATCATATAACTGGAAGTTTACGTAAACTGGAAGTTTGTCAGGACATTTGATCAGGTCAACTGATGAATTTTTTTGAATTTTTATTTTGAAATAATGTCAAACTTACAGACACATTGCAAGGATAATACACCCTTTTGCTCCCATATACCCTTTTGCTACTTGTTTTCATTATTCTCTTTCTCTATATACACACACACACGTAATTTTTTTCTAAACCATTTGAGAATAGGTTATATATACATCATCACCTTTTATTCCTTGATACTTCAGTGTATACTTCCTAAGAAGAAGGATATTTTCTTACATAATCTTTGGTACAGTTATCAAATTCAAGAAATTTAACATTGATACAATACTTTACTATTGATTCTAATTTTGTCAGTTTTCCCAATAATAAACTTTAAAAATTTTCCCCTTCAGTCAAGGATCACAAATCCAGGTAGTTGTCATGTTTTTTTAGTCTCCTTTCATCTGAGACAGTTCTTCAGCCCTTCTTTGTTTTTCATGGCATCAACATTTTTATTTTTTTATGATTATAGGCCGTTTTTTTTCTTTCATTCTCTTCTTTTTTCTCTCTCTCTCTTTTTTTTGGGGGGGGGAACGTTCCTCCTTTTGGGTTTGTCTGATGTTTTCTCATGATTAAATTCAGGTTATGGGGGTGCCTGGCTGTCTCAGTTAGTAGAGCATGTGACTCTTGATCTCAGGGTTGTGAGTTCAATTAATTAATTAATTCATTAATTCAGGATATGCGTGGGCATGAATCTACATGTCACTACTGATAATAGTACCCTGAGGATTTCATATGTAGAGGTATCCTTCCAATGGTGATATTACTTTTGATCACCTAGTCAAAGTGTTACTTTGTTTTTCCACTGGATAGATACTGTTTTCCCCTTGGAACTCATAAGCAATCTGTGGGGAGATGACTTTAAGACAGGATTTTGCTCCTTATTAAACTTTCCCCCCATGATTTATCATACATTGATGATTCTTGCCTGAACAGTTTTCAGGTTGCAGTGCTGGTAAATATTGAGTGGTTGTTTAAAATATCTGTTCTCTGAGTGA
Organism: Leptonychotes weddellii; assembly: GCF_054177405.1. Taxonomy (NCBI): domain Eukaryota; kingdom Metazoa; phylum Chordata; class Mammalia; order Carnivora; family Phocidae; genus Leptonychotes; species Leptonychotes weddellii. The sequence continues at coordinate 24,133,482 of NC_138374.1, read as the reverse complement.
TAGACGTTAAGGAGGGCATGTGATGTAAGGAGCACTGGGTATTATATGACTGATGAATCAGTGATCTCTACCTCTGAAACCAATAATACATTATATGTTAATTGAATTTAAATAATAAAAAAAATAAAATACCTGTTCTTAAAGGACTTCTTAGGGGTGGACATGAACTGTCTTTGTAGCTTACTTATGTTTAGAGTTTCTTTCTTTTCTTTTCTTTTTTTTTAAAGATTTTATTTTATAATAATCTACACACAGTGTGGGGCTTCAACTCACAACCCTGAAACCAAGAGTTGCATGCTTCACCAACTGAGCCAGCCAGGTGCCCCAAGAATTTCTTTTCTTTTTAAAGAACACAATTGTATATCCTAAAAGTCTGTATCTCTTTATGGCTTTAGTGATGCTTTTTTTTTTTTTTTTTTATTTTTTTTATTTTTTATTTATTTTTTTTTTTTTTAAAGATTTTATTTATTTATTTGACAGAGAGAGACACAGCGAGAGAGGGAACACGAGCAGGGGGAGTGGGAGAGGGAGAAGCAGGCTTCCCGCGGAGCAGGGAGCCCGATGCGGGGCTCGATCCCAGGACCCCGGGATCATGACCTGAGCCGAAGGCAGACGCTTAACCGGCTGAGCCACCCAGGCGCCCCTTTTTTTTTTTTTTTTTTTTTTTTTTAAATAGTAACTAAAAAGAGTTTTCAAAATTGGAAAAAGTTTTATCTTGATGAGGCTTGACTGGGGGCTTGGCGTTTTTTTTAGAATATGGCAATATCACCTCGTGGCATTTGTTCACCACTCAACCAGCAGCATGAATGCTTCTCCTCCAAGACAGACTGGGAACAGTCATGTGAAGCTGGTTCCCTCCTTCTTCAGCTTTTTAAAATCTGTAAAGTTTGGAAATGCCCATTGTCCAATTCTTTAAGAGAAAAACATTTCCCCATCTTTATTTAGTATCACCCTTTTCTCTCCTTCCCTCTTTTTTCTCTGCATTTTTCCTTTTGCCTCTATTTTCCTTTCCTTTGAAGAATCTGATTAATATGCATGACTGAGCTGCCTTAAGAAAAGAAAAGGCAGAGAGAAAGAGAGAGGTATTACTCTTGAGTCTCAGGTTCTTCGATGTTACTACTGTAGAGAGTAGGCTAATGATATGATATTATAATGAAAGCCTTATTAGCTATCAGTTATGTTTTGTTGAGGTAACCTTGCCCAGAGTAAAAAAAAAAAAAAAAAAAGTAAGGAGAAAAAAGAACTAGAGAGGCAGAAATTAAGGAGGAATGAACAGAAAGGAGCGAAAGAAAAGGACTTGGGACTGGGGATACAGGAGTGGAAGGGAAGGACCAAGAATACAGAGCTGTTAAAATAGGAAAATGGGAGTCAGCTCTAGCATTTACCTTTACCCAGTCCAGTGTTTGGGCTTCCCCTTTCAGTAGAATATGTTACAAGGTAAGATGAGGTGGGGTGAATGAAATGATCCCATCCTTGACTCTTTAGATTCATCCACTCAGAACTGAAGAGTTTACCCTGTAATAAGGTGACTTGAGAGCCTGATCCTAGTAGGTTGGGGTGGAAGAGGCTATTAAGTGATGCTTTTTGGGCAGTTGGCATTAACAGAATTATTTTTAACCTCCCATTTCAACCCCTTCGTTGTGCAGGCTCCTCCATTGGCTACTATGAGAGCAGTCAAAATTAGCAACTATACAAAATGAAGTACCTCTTGTCTCCCCAGTCACTTCCAAAATAAACAGGGAGTAATACTGTCCGTATTTTGTCTCACTTTACTCTGAAGGCTACCGATAGAGGAAGCATGGATTAGTGTGTAGTGATTTCTAGGCTCTGCCCTCTGGACAGATTCCCCTCAGAGTGCTGTGGCTGAGTGACAGGACCATGTGGCAGGAGTGCAGCTGGAAGTATATCATCGGCAGATTTGGGTTGGGTAAATATAGCAGGAGCAGGATGTCAGTGTGGGAGATGGATTGTTCTGGGAAAGGAAGTGTTGTCTTTCGTCTGCGAAACAATTTCCTGCACTTCTGGGACTCTTGCTTTCTTCTTCTTCTTTTTTTTTTTTTTCCAGGGCAGAACAGGAGTTGGCAGGAGTTGGGTACACTTGCTGAATTCTATCTCTTTGTGTCTGTCTGTTCCTACATTTGAAGTTGGGAGTAGAAATCAGATCTATTTCAGCCAGTTAGGAAATGGACCCAATAAATAGCTATATCCATGCCTTACAGTTCACATTTTTGCAGTCTTGAGGCACATACCTGTGTAGAGCCTCTTTTTAAAAAATAATTGTTCTTTTAGTAAAACTGATAGGTCGAGAGACAGAAATAATTATACAAAGAGAATCAACCCTATTGAAAGTCAGACATGGGGCACCAGCTGGCAGGAAACAGCTGGGATGTTTCTGGGGGCTAGACTCTTCCACACCAGAACTTAACTCTTCAAGCCATCTCTGTTATATGAGCTACTAAGATGGCTGCCTACCTGCCAACAATCTACATAAAAGACTAAGTCTACTAAATTATGCAGTATTTTACAGTTGACTAGAACTTTAGAATTTTTATAAAGTTCTTTTGCATATTTTCTTTACTTTTTAAAATAGACTTAAAAAAATTTTTTTTAAGATTTTATTTGTTTTTTTGTTTTTTTTTTAAAGATTTTATTTATTTATTCATGAGAGACAGAGAGAAACAGAGGGAGAAGCAGGCTCCCAAGGAGCAGGAAGCCCGATGCGGGACTCGATCCCAGGACCCTGGGATCATGACCTGAGCCGAAGGCAGACGCTCAACCATCTGAGCCACCCAGGCGCCCAAGATTTTATTTGTTTGTCAGAGAGAGAGAGAGAGCACAAGCAGGGGGGACGGCAGGCAGAGCAGGCAGAGGGAGAAGCAGGTTCCCTGGACGCTGGACTCAATCCCAGGACCACGCATGACCTGTGCCCAAGGCAGACGCTTAACCAACTGAGCCACCCAGGCGTCCCTAAAATAGCCTTTTTAGAATAGATTTAGGTTTATAGAAAAGTTGTAAAGAAGTTCTCATACGCTCCACACCAAGTTTCCCCTGTTACTAACATCTTACATTATTATGGTACATTTGTCAAAATTAATGAACCTGTATTGATACACTATATTAACTAACGTCCATACTTTATTCAGATTTCCTTAGTTCTTACCTAATGCTTTTTTTCTGTTGCTGGGTCTCATCCAGGATACATTACATTTAGTTGTCATGTTTCCTTAGGCTCTTGGCTGTGACAGTTTGCCTATGTTTTTATTTGTAACAACTCACAAATAGACTGGGCCTTTATTAGCATTTCCCTTTCACAGATAAAACTCAGGTTCCAAAAAGAGTAAGTAACATGTTGAAGGCTACACAGTTAGTAAAAGTTTCTATTAAAATATGACTGATTTAGAAAAAAAATCAATGAGGTAACTTTATTTGCTTTTTATGTGAATGAAGGCAGAGCAGTAGTTAACCTTCAAATGGGCCATTTGCAGAAGAGGAACAAGAGACAGAGGTGAACATAGCACTTGTTTCTGGGCTTTTCCGTCTTACTTGCATACAAATTAACATTATAATTTTAATCACAATGCCATGGGGAAACACCCTTTCTCTTTGTGATTCTGCTCTATGAAAGGAGCAGATCCCAGAGAATCCTGGCCTGCTGTCCTGTTGATCTTGTTCTCCATCAGTTGATCTTGTTCTCCATCAGCAGCTCACTGGTCCCTGTTGTTAAGACACCCAAGTTTAATAGAAAGGCCCACTGAAAGCCTGGCATACACACTAACACAACCAGCCTGTTTCAGGCATATGTCAAGGTAACTACTGGGGAATAAAGCACATGAGCTTTTTAGTTCCAGTATCTAATTGCGCAGACTGATGTTCTGGCTTGGGGTTAGGAGATTCACAGAAATGCAATGCTGAGAGGTAGTAGGCAGACTAAAAATCCAACAAGACATGGCAGTTACTGGCTCTGAATGCTCTATCTACCCAGAAGGATGAGTGAGGGGAGAGGTGAGAGGAGGTAAAGAGTGGTATGATACTGATAATCCTAGCTACTATTAAAAGATCATCTCAGGGTGATGGAAACTATTAGGGGTACAAACCATTAGATCTTAAGGGATGGCATAGCACCTCTTGCTTAGAAAAGTAGTCGTAAGGATTGTACCTGGATTGTAAAGAACAACTTTTAAAGTGTTCCGACTTTAGCTGACAGGGTAAGAGGTAATTGATACCATTAACAACCACTTTTATTGGAGCAGTTTTTTTAAGATTTTATTTATTTATTTATTTGAGAGATTCTTTGCACCATAGCCTGAGGTGACTGCTTGTCTCTGCAGAAGCTATAGAGGAGAGACCAACAGGCTTTAACTGAAACTTGTTTATGGTTTCTCAGAAGGGAAGCTCATATCCTGTTAAAGCACTTTAGAAAAATAAAGAATTAGAGATAAGAGTCTTTACTTTTGTTTTAAAGAGCTTTTTAAAAAAAATTGAGGTAAAATTTATATAACATAAAATTAACCATTTTAAAGGGAATAATTCAGTGGCATTTAGTACATTCATAATGTCTTGTGACCACCACCTCTGTCTAGGTCCGAAACATTTTAATTACCCTAAAAGGAAACCATGTACTCATTAAGCAGTTGCTTCCCCTTCCCCCTTCCCTCCAACCTCTGGCAACCACCAGTCTGCATTCTGTTTCTATGAATCTACCTATTCTGGATATTTAACATAAATAGAATCATATAATATGTGACCTTCATGTCTGGCTTCTTCCACTTAGCAGAGTGTGTGTGTGTGTGTGTTTAAGATTCTATTTATTTGTCAGAGAGAGCAACAGAGCACAAACAGGGGGAGCAGCAGCAGAGGGAGAAGCAGGCTTCCTGCCTAGCAGGGAGTCCCCAGCGGGACTCAGTCCCAGTACCCTGGGATCATGACCTGAGCCAAAGGCAGACGCTTAACCAGCTGAGCCCAGGCGTCCCTAGCATAGTGTTTATGAGGTTCATCCGTATTGTAGCATGTATCAGTACTTTATTCCTTTTTATTGCTGACTAATATTCCAGTGTATGTGTCTACCACAGTTTGTTTATCCATTCATCCACTGATGGGCATTTGGATTATTTCCACCTTTTGCTATGGTGAATTGTGCTGCTAAGAATATGTGTGTACATGTATTTGAGTACCTGTTTTCAGTTATTTTGAATTTTATAACTGGAAGTGGAATTACTGGGTCATATGGTAACTCTGTGTTTAACTTTCTGATGAACTCCCCAACTGTCTTCCACGGTGGCTGAACCATTTTACAGTTCCCAGCAGCAATGTGTGAAGATTCCAGTTTCTCCTTACCAACACTTGTGATTTTCTGGTTTTTTGATTATAGCTTCAGAATCTTTTGAGACTGGATAGGACTTTGATGATAAAACTCTTTCCAATCTTTATGGATCTCCTGGCATGCTTCTCTTGAGGAAGCTGGATGGCTCTTCTGGGCTAAAAAAGGTATTGAGGTTCTACATTTTGTGTTAAAGAATGATGACTTGCTTCTGGGTGCCTGGGTGGCTCAGTTGGTTAAGCGACTGCCTTGGGCTTGGTCATGATCCCAGAGTTCCGGGATCAAGTCCACATCGGGCTCCCTGCTCAGCAGGGAGTCTGCTTCTCCCTCTGACCCTCCCCCATCTCGTGCTCTCTCTCTCTCTCTCTCAAATTAAAAAAAAAAAAAATCTTAAAAAAAAAAAGAATGACTTCTAAAATTTGTTGCAAACCTAGTGATCACAGCTGATACGGGTTGCCTAGACAGGGTTGAAATCTGACTTGCCAAAAAAAGAGTGTTGGTTACATTTTGGGTCTTGAGAGTAGATGATGGTATTTTTGGTTTCATCTGCCATCAGAATCCTGGACCAGGCAATGGGCTGGTCTTGCTGACTATACAGGAGGCTCAGTTTGCTCACAGATTGCCAGCTTATTTTCCTGCTTACTGAATAACCATCTGGAGAGGGGGTTAACTCTAATTCCTGATTGGTGACTGGTTCTTTTTAAGGTGCTATATAAGCTGATTTCAGTTGTTAGTCCATTACTGTTTATATGAGATTACATATAGATGTTAAAACTCTAATGTTCCAGGATTGAGTCCCGCATCGGGCTCCCTGCTCGGTGGGGAGTCTGCTTCTCCCTCTGCCCCTCCCCCCTCTCATGTGCTCTCTCTCATTCTCTCTCTCTCAAATAAATAAAATCTTTAAAAACAAACAAACAAACAAAAAACTCTAATGTTCCCATTTCTTTGCTGTCTGACCTGATGGTTTCTTATTTTGATGTCTTGCATCAAATTACTGAGTTCCTACATGCCTTTCTCTTACCTTCTCTTTTTAGGTCATCAGTATCTAATTCATGTGTTTATATATTTGTGATTTGCCTAATACTCACTATGGTTAATGTTTTAGTATGTCTTATCTAAATTTATTTTTCTTTTTTAAAAATTACTTTCTTCTTGTGGAAGGAGAAAATTGATGTTGGAATATAGGGTGCTTGCACTTCCAGCTCTCTCAGTTTTTTCTATAAATTTGTCTTTCCTTTTTTTGTTGATACTGTTTTCTCTAGTTTATGTGTTGGGTGGTAGATTTTTCTAACTTTTAGAATAAAACATTTTTTTGCTACCATAATGTGTTTGCTGGGTTTTTTCCTTGTAATATTTTAAATCAGAATACATTGCAGTGTTTATTGCTTTCATTGGTTGCTTTTTCTTTTTTTTTTTTTAAACGAGTTTGGACCAGTTTTCAAAGTAAACAGAAAATTGTAGTCTCTATTGCACCTGCCCCCAACACACACTGGTGTTAGGTTTGTAAATGCATCCTAACCATTTGATCAAAGTCAGGCTTTGAATAAGGCTTTATAGTCAGGTGTGGTTGAATGACAGGTATGTCTGGATTTGGTCTTGAGAGATTTGGGGATGTAAAAGTATGAGGGTTTTTTTTCTTCCCTTTCTTTCAGTAATACACTGTGGTCTATAATAGGTTGAGTTGTAACATTCATTAAACCACTCCTCACATTCCCTGTTTTCAAAGCTTATCAGGATGACTTTGATTTAGTTATTTGGAACCAAAAAGGCAGTTTGTGGAGCTGGTCTGGAGCTGTGGAGCAGTAATATATCAGAGATCAGACTTAGGTCCCAGTGGGATTATTCCTCGGGATTTATTTGCCTGGAAGTACACACAGGAGTCAAATGGTATGTATGGAAAGCTTTGCTGGAATGCAAATTGGACACATTTTGTTGGGACCTGTAGGGGATTTTCACTGCTTCATAATTTTTCAAAGGTTTGTTATATATCAGACAGTCACTGCCTCTTCTTTAAATCTTTAAATCCCCCCTCTTTTTCCTGTTGTAAAGGTCAGATTTTTTTGACAACTGTGTGCAGGAACAAGATTTGCTAAATCCCTTCATTTTTATTCATACAAATATCGGCATTCAGTGAGCATCAGTTATCCCAGCATTTAGAGGTAAGGAAAACTCAAGGAGAATCTTGTGAATCTCAGCTTAGTGCCAGGCATATATCTCTGGGGATAAGTTTGCTGCCTCAACCTTAACCCTTGACTGCTCTGATAGGGGACAACACCCTTATAGTGGTTTGCATGTGAAACCTACCCTTCACTAACCCATGTCTACGGCTATAGGATAGATAATATAATTAGTGGGAGGGAATTGTGTTGGACTCTTCTCTTTGACTATGACAATCCTTAACTTAGTGTTAGGAGAGAGAGATCATTCATTCCCTCCAGTGGAACCTCTTCTTTAGCCTTATTTAGCTTTTAGTGGTATCTTGGGCAGCATACCGCTTTTAATTTGAAGGTGATTCTTTTCTTCACAGAGTAGATGAAATCATGGTATTACCATATAGCATTGTTCCCCATCAAACTTACTTAGTTTGATGTTATGTTGTCATATTATCTATTGCTATATAACAAATTACCCTAAAATTTAGAAGCTTAAAATTTTTTTATTATTTCACACAGTTTCTGAGAGTCAGGAATTTGGGAGCTGCTTAGCTAGTGGTTCTGGCTTAGAGTCTGTCAAGATAGTTAGCCAGGGCTGCAGTCATATGAAGGCTTGGCTGGGCTGGAGAATCATATCCAAGCTTCATGTGACTGTTGTTATGAGTTCTCAGTTCCTCAAAATGTGGGCTTCTCCATAAAGCTGCTATGGAGCTACTATGTTGTTACCTGGCAGGTGGCTTTCTCCCAGTGAATGATCCAAGAAAGAGATTGAAGAGAGAGCAGAAGCCACACTATCTTTTCTGACCTAGTCTTAGAAGTAACGTAGTATCACTTCTGCCATACTATATTGGTCACCCAGACCAACCCTGATACAGTCTGAGAGAAGACTGCACAAAGTTGTGTTATCTTGGAGGCTGGCTACACAGGAAGTTAATTGGAAAATTTCAGATGTTTACTTGGACTTAAAGATTGACTGCTTTTTTTTTTTCCTGAAAAATTGTGTTCTCTCTGCTCAACCCTCTCTGTCTTTTCTCAAACTCTTTTGAAGAGTTTTGAAATTACCCAGTGTGTATATGGCAAATATATGTGCGAATATTGCTTCAACATGTGAATCTCTTTCTCTTCCATTGTCATCTTAGCCATAAACAATAATAATTTTTTTAAAGATTTTATTTATTTATTTTGACAGAGAGAGACACAGCGAGAGAGGGAACACAAGCGGGGGAGTGGGAGAGGGAGAAGCAGGCTTCCCACCGAGCAGGGAGCCCGATGCGGGGCTCGATCACAGGACCTGGGGACCATGACCTGAGCCGAAGGCAGATGCTTAACGACTGAGCCACCCGGGCACCCCCGTAAACAATAATAAAAACCCTCTCTTCTTCTAAAGCAAGCCAGTAAGCATGATCCCTCCCTCTCCCACTGCTTCCTCCTTCTCTCTCCTCCCTCTTCCTTTTCTTTCGAGGGGACATCTCTGGCAGTTGGTCCAAGGAGACCTCTTCTCATGAGAACCTCTCAGTTGGATTCAGGTAATCCTTTGTGCTTCCTCAATCCTTTTTACTACTGATCCTCTAAAATTTGGTGCAAATAGAAAATAGACTAGAGTGACCAGAGTTTATGGAGCCACTATGGATCTTCCAGACTGAGATATGTAATGATGTGAGCTCTTGGATTCTATTCAGGAGTTCCAAAATGGAGGTAAAGGCCTTGAGCTTGGAGATACTTAAATTACTTCACTGTTACTTGATGGAATCAACTGGTCCTTTGTATACCAGTCAGAAAAAAGCCTGAAGAGTTATTTGCTATTCTTTACCTTTCTGGGACAAGCAGGTGTATAATCATAGTGAGGAGGAATGCATAGGTTGATCCTGAAGCTAACCAGGGACACTCTCCTGCCTGTTTGGTGACCATGTGAGCCATGCTGTTGTTACATTGACATCTTTCCCCCACCTTGGTATATAGCAAATTCTGTACCTGATAACAGAAATCTCTGTTGTGAAATTGAACTTGTTCAGCTCTTGGGCGGGTTTGGGCTGGGGTGGAGGGCTGTTAAAATGGAGAATAATTTACTTTCTCAAAAATTCTAGATCATCTTTGGCTTCCTAGGGAACAGGCTGAAGCTATGAATGAACTGTGGCCTCAGATTCCTGTTGCCATTGACTTGGCTTAGTAGAAAATTAATACCTGGGAAAATCCATTGGATGTGGCTTTGTGTGTGTGTGTGTGTGTGTGTGTGTGTGTGTTTGTGTATGGTTTTTGCTTTTTGTTTTTTGTTTTTGTCTAGGCTATACAGAACCAGAGAAGATCCAAAATTATGTTTAACTCTATAGAAGAGTATAAACAAAAGTGGCAAAGCAGGCAAACAAAAAACCTTTTTACCATAAAATCACTATTTATCTAACTCTCTGACCTCCTCTAGTCCTTGTCATCATAGACACATAATTTAAGTAGCTTAATCAATGTGCCATATTATTTTTATTTATTTATTTATTTATTTATTTATTTATTTATTTATTTATTAAAAGATTTTATTTATCTATTTGAGAGAGAGAGAATGAGAGAGAGAGAGAGCATGATGGGGGGAGGGTCAGAGGGAGAAGCAGACTCCTCGCCGAGCAAGGAGCCCAATGCGGGACACGATCCCGGGACTCCAGGATCATGACCTGAGCCGAAGGCAGTCACTTAACCAACTGAGCCACCCAGGCGCCCTGTGCCATATTATTTTTGTTCTTTTTATTCATTTAGCACAATTTAATCCAGAATTTTTCCCTGCAGTCACCTATATATTTATTATCTCTAATGATACTCTAAAAATACGTTGAATCAGAATGCCATAGGTTAATTATTCTTTTCAAGTCTTTAATTTGTTACATATGATGAAACTTTAATCATCTTTGTGGCAGTAATATAAAGATGATACCTTTATAATTTGTTTTACATTTCTTTAATTACTAGCATTTCCTGAGGTGTTTTACTATTTGGATTTTTTCCTGTATCTCTTCTTAACTCTTGGCCACTTATTTGACAGAAATTGGATGATATCCTTTCAGATTTGTATCAGCTCCTTTCATATCTGGATAATGCTTTTTTATCTTTTCATATTTATTGCCAGGTCTTTTCCCCCCTATTACTGTGGGCTATTTAAAGCCTAGGTAGGTAGTGGTATTTTCAGGTCCTTACAGGAAAGTATTTGGGCATCGACTAGTATATTTGCATCTGAAATTTAGAAATGAGAGGTGCTGTGAGAACCTTTGGCTCAGAGTATACATGGGAGCCTCCCTGTGTGGAGAGCTGGCCATCCAAGGTGTAAGGAGGGGAGATGAGGACAAGGTTGACACCAGACCTATAAATAACCCAAGATTTAGCTTTGTACTTTAAAATAGAAATTAGGTCACTTTTATTGTCTTCCCCGTTTTTTACTGGTTGGCCATGAAGAAGAGGCGTTAGGATTTTGGGGGAAAACATTACTGTTTTCAGCTCTCAGAGAAGTGAAGAGTGCTGATACTGGTCAGCCCTGCCTCTTGTTTTGTCCATTCTCATAGAGTGAGATGACTAAGTGAAAAGTTTAGGTTTGGGGATTTGTTTAACTAGACGTGATATCCAGCTTCCTAAGTAAGAAAGTGGAATTCTAAACGGTGAAAGGGCCTGTATCCCTTTGCTGTGGCACCATGCCTAGGACAGATTTACATGGTCACCCAGCATGTGTCATTCTTTTCACCATTGAATGAGGTCCTTTTTTTTTTTTTTTACCTCTATTATAAACTGTTGTGCCCAATCATTCTCATTCGTTTCTCTGCAGAGAGTCAGAGGCCCAGACTCTTAGAACTTTGTCTATGGTGCTAGTATCTAGTGTTCTCTCTGGGCTCTCAGTTTTCTTCTCTAAAATGAGAAAAGTAGACCAAATGATCTCTAATGTCCCTAAAGTCCTAAGATTCTTTGGGCCCATTGCCCTCTCACATAAGTTTAGAAATCCTTTCAGAAGGATTCTGTTCTATATGAATGTCATTATACTGTACTTGTAATGAAAATTTTGATGTTAGAATATTACAGAATGTAATTAAAAGAAGAAAATATACACAGTCTTTATTCCTGTGTGTTTTGAGGTAATCCAGCTTTACAATTTCCCTTTGTCTTTCTGTTGTTCAGTTAGGTCACTTTTCAGATGAACTGTGTTTTTTTTTTTTTTTAAAGATTTTATTTATTTATTTGAGAGAGAGAATGAGAGAGAGAGCACATGAGAGGGGGGAGGGTCAGAGGGAGAAGCAGACTCCCTGCTGAGCAGGGAGCCCGATGCGAGACTCGATCCTGGGACTCCAGGATCATGACCTGAGCCGAAGGCAGTCGCCCAACCAACTGAGCCACCCAGGCACCCCAGATGAACTGTGTTTTAAGCTTGTTATATAATTGTGTAATAGCTGTTGAGTTTCAAGTGAATGATTTTGAGATCTTTGAATCTCTCTCTTTTTTTTTTTAAAGATTTTATTTATTCATTTCAGAGAGAGAGCTAGAGAGAGCACAAGCAGGGGGAGAGGCAGAGGGAGAGGCAGACTGAGATGAGCTGGGAGCCCAACATGGGGCTCGATCCCAGGACCCGGAGATCATGACCTGAGCTGAAGGCAGACGCTTAACCATCTGAGCCACCCAGGCGCCCCGAGATCTTTGAATCTCTTAAAATTTTCAGTAATTCTTGAAAATGGATTATTATTGCATGAATGTCAAGTGAACGTGTTCTGTTTTGACTTAAAATTTTTTACTCATTAAAACGCTTTATATTTTATATGTTAATATATATGAAGATATATAGGTATGTGTCAATTAAGCCTCACAGCAGTCCTGTGAGGTAGGCATGAAGATGTGGAATAGCACTCCCTAATACCTACTCTTTCCATCATATGCTACTCCCTTGGCAACTCCTTTCACTTCTTCTAGCAGATTCTTTTGGAATTCACTTCTACAGTTGTATACTTAAATTACAAGCTTATATTGCTACTTCGTGGTTTTTCAGTTTTGTTTTTCATTTTAAAGATTTTATTTGTTTGAGAGAGAGAGAGCGCACATGCATGCACATGCATAAGTGTGGGGGGGTTCCCTGGGTGGCTCATTCGGTTAAGTGTCTGCCTTCCACTCGGGTCATGATCCTGGGGTCCTGTGATTGAACCCCGTGTCAGGCTCCCTGCTCTGTGGGGAGTCTGCTTCTCCCTCTTCCTTTGCTGCTCTGCCTGCTGTGCTTGCTCTTTCTCTCTCTCTCTCTCTGTGTCAAATAAATAAATAAAATCTTAAAAAAAAAAAAGGTGGTGGGGAGGGGCAGAGGGAGAGGGAGAAGCAGACTCCCTGCTGAGTAGGGAGCCCAACATGGGGCTCCATCCCAGAACCTTGGGATCATGATCCAAGCCAAAGGCAGCCGCTTAACTGACTGAGCCACCCAGGCACCCTGGTTTTTCAGTTTTAAGCATGAAGTTCCACTCATTTGTATTTCTCTCTCTGTTAATGTTTACAAGAGTCAGGGTATCCTAGAACTGGAAGAGATGTCAGATCCTCCAGAGACCCAAACTTAAAAAACTTCAAGGGCCTAGCAGAAAACTATTTATTTATTTGAGATAGCAAGAGCAAGAATGCACGAGCGGGGGGCGGGGGAGGAACAGAGGGAGAGGGAGAACCCGACTCCCCACTGAGTGGGGAGCCAGATGCGGGACTCCATCCCAGGACCCTGGGATCATGACCTGAGCTGAAGGTAGATGCTTAACCAACTGAACCACCCAGGCAGCCCCGTTCAGCTCTGTTTTTTTTTTTTTTTTTTTTAGATTTTATTTATTTATTTATTTAATTGACATTCCAAATTGAGCCCTAACTAAAGCAGTAATTGATATAATGTAATATTCTTTTATATATTTTTTGGCAGTTATTATTCTTTTAGATGTGATGACAGTGATATGCTTATGTTCTCGATGAATGATGAATGAAATGAAATTAGTTAGGGCTCAATTTGGAACTATTCAATTTCTATAATTATCATAAACTTTTCTTTCATGTTATGTTACGTTTGTATGAATCAGGATCCAAATAAGATCCATATATTGCAACTATTTGATACGTGCAGTTAAAAAAACAGAAGGATTTGCTTCAAAATAATATGGGAGTAGGAGGGGATAATGAAAAAACAAGATTAGCCCTGAGTTGTTAATTATTGAGGCTCAGTTTATGGTACAAGGGAGTGCATTACTTTTGTGTAATTTTAAAAATTTTCATAATAAAGGTTAAAGAAATTATATTATTCAGAACCTAGTCTCCTTAGGACAGGAGTATAGAATGAGGAGAAAAGGAATCCAAAATAGGCTAGAACAAAGGCAGTTCTATTAGCTGTACTGTTTAAAGGTTGTCACCAGACCCTTAATATATTCAGTTAAATAACTATTTGTTGTTATAAATGTTCATTTGTCTAGAATATTCTATTATTTATTTGTATACTCAGTTAAATATTTATTTGTATTCTTAAGTAGTTGGTATTAACATGTAATTCCAAAATGTGGTTTCAGTTATTCTCAATAAATTCATTTATTGCTATAAAAAATAAAACTTACAGCATATACCAAAAAATCCCCACATCTTTGGATCCAGCCTAAATTTTTTACCTGGCCTTCAGTTTGTGATTTCTGAGTCTGCTACAGCCTTCTCATTTTTTTTACAGAAGAAGAAACTAAAGCACAGAGTAGTTATGATTTGACTAAGATCACAGGTTATTAGAGGGAAAACTAGAACTCAGGCCTCCTCACTTCATACATTGTTTCTTATGAGAAAATTGCCCAGTTGACTTAAGAAAGAAGGGTATTGAGGAGGGCACATTCTGCATGGAGCACTGGGTGTTATGCACAAACAATGAATCATGGAACACTTCATCTAGAACTAATGATGTAATGTATGGGGATTAACATAAGAATAAAAAAAAATAAATTAAAAAAAAAAAGAAAGAAAGAAAGAAGGGTTATGGTTTTGCCTGGCAGTTTTCTTGTTTGCTGACCTTAGATATTTGTTTTTAAAACATTGGCTAGAGATTTAGCTTCTCTCTTTTTGTAGGGTGATAGGGCTGAGATTCAGTCTATTTTTTTTTTTTTTAAGATTTTATGTATTTATTTGATAGAGACACAGCAAAGAGGAAACACAAGCAGGGGGAGTGGGAGGGGGAGAAGCAGGCTTCCCGCTGAGCAGGGAGCCCGATGTGGGGCTTGATCCCAGGACCCTGGGATCATGACCTGAGCCGAAGGCAGACGCTTGACGACTGAGCCACCCAGGTGCCCCAGGATTCAGTCTTAAAGTCTGGTGAAAATCCAGGCCAGGGATGGTTATATTTCTTAAGATGATGACGAATTGCAGAGCTTAAGCAAGTTATAAGCACAAAACTAGTTGAAGCAGAGTGTGCCTGGGTGGCTCAGTTGGTTAAGCATCTGCCTTCAGCTCAGGTCCTGATCCCAGGACCCTGGGGTCCTGGGATGGAGCCCTGTGTCAGGGCTCCTGCTCAGCAGGGAGTCTGCTTCTCCCTCTGCCCTTCCCCCGCCCCCTGCTCATGCTCTCTCTCTGGAGTCCGCTCTCTCTCTGGAGTCCACTCTCTTTCTGTGCCCCCCCTCAAATAAATAAAATCTTTTTTTTAAAAAACAACTTTAACTGAGGCGGGACTGGAAAAATGAACCTTTTGGTTCTATTTGATCCCCAAGTGAGATTTCACTCCCACTAAAAACTACTTGTGTATATGAACAAAAAAAATTTTTTTTAAACTATTTTCTCCCAAGTCCAGAGCACTAAGCCAGCAGCATAGATGTTCAGACTTGCCAACTGTGGGGAATGTGTTACTGAGTATCTGTGAAGAGCCTTGGTAAGATGCTTTGCTGTAGAGCTGTTACTAGGTTTTGTTCCCAGGTCAAATTGGGAAATAAGGATTTGGTCAGTCATATTTTGTATATATTTTATTTACATGCTTAATTAAAAGCCTAGGAGCGCCTGGGTGGCTCAGTCGTTGAGCGACCATCTGCCTTCAGCTCGGGTTGTGATCCCAGGGTCCTGGGATCGAGCCCCACATTGGGCTTTCTGCTCAGCGGGGAGCCTGCTTCTCCCTCTCCTCCCTGCTCCTGCTGTCACTATCTCTGTCTCTCTCTCAAACAAATAAATAAAATCTAAAAAAAAGCCTAGGGCGCCTGGGTGGCTCAGTCGGTTAAGCGACTGCCTTCGGCTCAGGTCATGATCCTGGAGTCCCAGGATCGAGTCCTGCATCGGGCTCCCTGCTCGGCAGGGAGTCTGCTTCTCCCTCTGACCCTCCTCCCTCTCATGCTC
>NC_138374.1:24090802-24117196 GCF_054177405.1 Leptonychotes weddellii | reverse complement strand
TTTTTTTTTTTTTTAAAGATTTTATTTATTTATTCATGAGAGATAGAGAGAGGCAGAGGCAGAGGGAGAAGCAGGCTCCCCGCAGAACAAGGAGCCCGATGCGGGACTCGATCCCAGGACCCTGGGATCATGACCTGAGCTGAAGGCAGACGCTTAACCGACTGAGCCACCCAGGCGTCCCGAAAGTAGAAAGATTCTTATAGATAGATTTTAATAGTCTTTCCACCATTCCAGCTTTTTCTCCTCTTTTTTACCTTCCTACCCTAAGCCTGTTTATTTATATATTTTCCTACCAAGACCAAACAGAAACAAAAGAGAAGGAAATGATCTTACAGAATTCCTTTGGATATGGAAGTTGAGTTCCTTTAGACTTTAGTTCAATAACCCTTTTGAAGCATACTCTGTCTTTCTAAAGAAACCAAAAATTTTATTAAACTAGTCAGTCATCAGTCACTTATCTGTCACAGAATTTAGGCCATTATGTATTTTTCTTCCTCTCAGATGTCAAAGATTATTAGGGAAAATACCATTTTTGAAATTGACGCAGATACCTGGAAGGAAAGAGTTGGAACCAGTAGTTTTGAAAATACATTCTAGATGTTGACTGGTAAAGACTTTGCCTTTAACTATGCCTAAGGAGGGGCGCCTGGGTGGCTCAGTTGGTTAAGCGACTGCCTTCAGCTCGGGTCATGATCCTGGAGTCCCGGGATCGAGTCCCACATCGGGCTCCCTGCTTAGCAGGGAGTCTGCTTCTCCCTCTGACCCTCCTCCCTCTCGTGCTCTCTCTCATTCTCTCTCTCGCAAAAAAAAAAAAAAAAAAAAAAAAAAAACTATGCCTAAGGAATATTCTAGGCTAGAAGACAAGTGGATTCTCTTCCTTACCTGAGTCTTGATTCTGATTTTTAAAAAAATTAGGGATGCCTGGGTGGCTCAGTCAGTTAAGCATCTGCCTCCAGCTCAGGTCATGATCCCGGGTCCTGGGATTGAGCCCCACATTGGACTTCCTGCTCAGCAGGGAGTCTGCTTCTCTCTCTCTCTCTCTCCCGCTCTGTCCCCCCCCACTGCTCATTCTCTCTCTCTCAAATAAACAAAATCTTTAAAAAAAATTAAATAGGAAGTTCAAGTTATTGGCTAAAATTAAATTGAGTTTGTCTCTATAGTTTTATAGATCCAGTCACACAGTTTAGTGTCATATAATGGCATTAATTCTATTTTTGGGAAAGTGTTTGTCTCTTTAGCCAGAATATATGTTCCTTGTAGTCAGGGACTATGCCCCTTACATCTTTCAGAGCTTAATAAATACCGACTTGTGTGTTTAGTAGGTATTTTGTTTGTCATGACTTTATTGGCTCTGTTCAACTTGGGTGGCAATAATACTGTTCTTTTTTTTTTTTTTAAGTTTTTTATTTTTTTACAGCTTATTTATTTCTTAGTAATCTTTACATCCAACATGGGGCTTGAATTCGTGACCCCAAGATCAAGAGTCATATGCTCTTCCGACTGAGTCAGACAGACCCCCCCCCTTTTTTGACAGTAATATTGTATGTCAGGAACTTTATGTTTTCTCATTTAATCCTTCCAAGACTACTTCAACATAATATTATCCCCATTTTATAGAAGGGAAAACTGAGGTTCCAAAAAGTAAAGAATTTGTGTACATTTACATACTTAATAAATGGCAGAACTGGGATTCTAAACCTAGGCCTGTTTCACTGATGATAGTTCCTACCCTTATCTCCATATCACGCTCACTTAAGAGCTTTGGAATCATTGCCAGAAGTCTTAATCTATTCTCAGCCTCCTTTTTAGTAAATATGGAAGTCATTTATCCTATGGGCCTAGAGCCCTTCGTGGTTTTTTTTTTTTTTTAAGATTTTTATTTATTTATTTGACAGAGAGAGACACAGCGAGAGAAGGAACACAAGCAGGGGGTGTGGGAGAGGGAGAAGCAGGCTTTCCACTTAGCAGGGAGCCCGACGCGGGACTCGATCCCAGGACCCTGGGATCATGACCTGAGCTGAAGGCAGATGCTTAACGGCTGAACCATCCAGGCACCCCGCCCTTTGTGTTTAAAATTAGGATCATGGATTGCTCTTTTGAGAGCCTAGGTGGCTAATAGGGGGCAGTATGTATAGTGGTTAAGAGTATGGGTTCTAGGGGTGCCTGGTTGGCACAGTCAGTTAAGCGTCCAGCTCTTGGTTTTGGCTCAGGTCTGATCTTGGGATCGTGAGATCTAGCCCCATGACAGGCTCCGTGTTCAGCGTGGGTCTGCTTGAGTTTCTCTCTCCTTCTGCCCCCCCGCCAATTAATTAAAAAATCTTAAAAGAAAAAAAAAGTATGGGTTCTAGAGTCACAAAGACCTGGGTTACAAGACTAGCCTCAATTTGGTGACCTTCAGCAGGTTACTTAACCTGTCCAAGCCTCAACTGCCTTATCTACAAAACAAGGACAGTGTGGAATGCTACTCAGCAATAAGAGGAATAAGCTATTGATATACACAAGAACTTGGATGAATCTCAGAGCCATTATGCTGAGTGAACAGTTCCAGTTATATGACCTTCTGGAAAAGGCAAAACTATGGAGACAAGAAACAGATTATGATTGCCAGGGGTTAGAGGTGGGGAGAGGGTATGACTACAAAGAAGGGTAGTAGAGGGAATGTTTGAGGTGATGGAACTGATCTGTATCCTTAGTGTGTGGTGGTTAAATGACTGTTTATATGTTAAAACTCATAGAACAGTATTTTCCCCCACCCTCCAAAAGTCTACTTACTGTATGTTAATTTTAGAAAATAAGTGTAAAAAATGAGGACAGTAATAAAACCTTTCTCATAAGGCCATCATGAAAATTAAAAACAAGATAATGTAACTGAAGTGTTCATCACAGTAGCTGATATGTAGTACAAATGACTAAGTGGTTGTTTTTTTATTGTTATTTTTATCATTAAAAGTATGACATTAAATATAGTGATACTCATTGAAAGGAAGATGGAATAAACTTACACACCATCTGCATGGGTAGAGTCAGTAAACAGAAAAGTGAGTAACCGTGAGTCAGATGGAGTGTGCATTTTCACATGTTTTGGCAAGGGACTTGAGGTCTTCTGGAAGGTAGGGAAATATTAGGCCTAGTATTTCTGGAGTATCTTGCAGCTGGCTTCTTTTCTGGCTGCATATATAGTTCCCTTGATATTATTCCTCAACAAAATAGCTTTGGTCTCAGAAGCCACAGCTCCTTTCACTGGCTTCAGATTAGAGCTGAAATTTTGATTGAGCAAACTGATCAAAGAAGGAGCTGGAAGTGGTTCTCATACTTGGAAGATGGTAGCTGGTCTGTATAACAGCTGTGGCTTCCAGAGCCATTTCCTCCTGCCAGCCACAGTCTCTGTATTAGACAGTGACAACAGCAGGGCAAGCATTATTCAAGAGGTAAAAAAAAAAGTTAAGGTCAAAGTGGCATTGTAGTTGTACTAGCAGTGAAAGGGAGGCTTTAAAGTGAAACCTTGACCTTTCCACCATGCAGGTTGTCTTGTACAAGAGCTCAGAACCTGAATTTAAAACAAGTTGAACTGATAGTAAAAAGGATTCTGACCTTACAATATCTGCTATACTAGTTACTTACCAGTATTACTAGGAAGTACTGGTCTGTGAATTACATTCATTTTAGCTAATGACACTGGAATTGAGGAAGCAGAAAAAAAAAAAAAAGAATGTTTGGGGATCTTAGTACAGGACTGTGGTTTAGAAGTGACTTATTTTTTCCTAGTTTCTTCACAGCAGTGACACTAAATTTTAAGCAAAACTCTATTATTCATTTTGCTTCTTTCATAGCTCGTCTTATTGTATGTATGTGACTAAGTCATTGATTGCTATGAGGGACATTACTCCTTTCTAGATTATGAGGAGACAATGCCAAGGTGACTAGCCTATTTTTTTGCTTTGGTTTTGGTTTTGGTTTTTAGTTCCTTGGTAGTTGTGCCGAGTAGTTGGTTAGGACAGTGGTTTAAAATAAAAGAGGATCAGTATTTTCGAAAATCACCATGCTTGATTGCACAACTCTGAATATATTAAAAAGCATTCAATTGTACAATTTATTTATTTATTTATTTTTAAAAAGATTTTATTTATTTATTTGACAGAGACTGACCTAGCGAGAGAGGGAACACAAGCAGGGGGAGTGGGAGAGGGAGAAACAGGCTTCCCGCCGAGCAGGGAGCCCAACACTGGGCTCGATCCTAGGACCCTGGGATCATGACCTGAGCCGAAGGCAGACATTTAACAACTAAGCCACCCAGGCGCCTCTCAATTGTACAATTTAAAGAGGTAAATTATATGGCATGTGAACTAGATCTCAATAAAACTGTTACCCCCAAAAAATGCCATACCGAAAAAAAAATTATCGTACTGATCTATATAGCCTTATCTTGGAAGGAGTTGGACTAAGAATTTTCCAGATGGATATTGGCATTTAGGCAGGATTCTGAGATCATCTAAAAATGATGGCTTATGGAGTATTAAATGACTTTTCTGAGAAGTTCTTAGAGTTCATCTACTAAGCAAATAACCATTTGGGTAGTCATGACGTAGACATTGGTAATTTTGCAAGGGAGGAGGATAAGGAGCATCATTTAATTTATTATAGTAAATCTCAACTGGCAGTTTTGCCTTCCATAGGAAATCTGGCAGTATATTGAGGCATATATTGGGGAGGGAGGGAGGCTACTAGTATCTACCAGGTAGAGGCCAGGGGGGATGCTGCTAAACATTCTGCAGTGTACACAATAGACTTGCAAAACAGAGAATTATCTGGCTCAAACTATTATTAACGTCAAAATTGAAAAACCATGGTGTACAATTTACATCTATGTTTTCTTCTAAGATTTGTCTAGTTTTAGCTCTTACATTTAGGTCTTCCATCCATTTTGAGTTAATTTTTGTGTATGGTATGAGGTATGGGTCCAACTTCATTCTTTTGCATTTTGCATTTGGGTATCTAGTTGTCTCAGCATCAATTGTTAAAAAGACTATTCTTTACTCATTGAATGGTCCTGGCACCCTTGTGAAAATTAATTGACCATAATTGACCTTGGTATAAAATGATTTTGATATTTATATAGACTTCCCTAGAAAAGCCAACACAGCCTCCCTGAGGTCTTAGATAATCTTTTTTTTTTTTTTTTTTTTGGCAGAGAGAGAGAGAGAGCATGAGCAGGGGAGCAGCAAGCAGAGGGAGAGGGAGAAGCAGACTCCCTGCTGAGCAGGGAGCCCGATGCGGGACTTGATCCCAGGACCCTGGGATCATGACCTGAGCCGAAGGCAGCCGCTTAACAACTGAGCCACCCAGGCGCCCCAGTCTTAGATAATCTTGATGACTCTGTATTGCTTCAGTTATCTGAAGAATAACTCAGGATGATTCCTATGGTTGCAGCTACACCTGAGTAAGAACAGGTTAAGTGAGGGTTAGGGTGTCTCTAAGCCTCTTCCTATCATATATTCAGGCAGCTCACACCACACAGTCTCAGGGTTCCTCAGGCAAAGGTGTGGCACTAAAATTGTGAAGGGACCCTAATGATCATTTAATTAAATTCTCTACCAAGTACTCTGAATTTTCTAACATTATTGTTTATAATATATTTTAATGTACTGTCAAGTACCCTCTCAGTACTTGGCTTTTTCAGAAATTTACTCTTGTCTGGATGTTTTATATACATTATTTTATTTAATTCTCAAACAAGCCTATGAGGTAAAGTTTTTAAATCTCCCTTTTTATAGATGCTGAAACTGGGGCTTAGAGTTTATTTGCCATTGTCATGCCAGAACTGGAATTTGAGTCTAGGTGTTTTTGACTTCAAAGCTACTGCTTTTAGAGGCATATAATAATCTTCACATAAAATGGAGTCCTTCTAATGGGAATAAAATAACTATAAAAATGTATACAAACTTAGAGGGGAGGGGGGTGGGAGGATGGGTTAGCCTGGTGATGGGTATTAAAGAGGGCACATTCTGCATGGAGCACTGGGTGTTATGCACAAACAATGAATCGTGGAACACTACATCAAAAACTAATGATGTAATGTATGGTGATTAACATAACAATAAAAATTTTTAAAAAATGAATGTTAATTGAAATTTTAAAAAAATGTATACAAATGGAAAAATGGTACATGAGCTTTAAGTTCAAACCAGTATATACATGGGGTATGTGTATGTGTGTGGGGTAGCTACACTATATTTAAGATTCATTGACATTTTGTAGTCTGTATTCTGACCCAGAAAGGCAATGTAGACTGTTCTCTAAACACACTGGGCTTCTTATTTGCTGTATAGCTAAAGAGGTTCTTACAATGGTGGGCCTCATCCTACAAGATTTTGAAAACAAAATCATAGCATACCAACACCTTGAAGACCATATGTGGTTCTGGTTGTAGCATCTAATAAAGATATATATTTTTAAAAACCTTTTTGAAAAAAATTCAGAGAAAGTTAAAATAAAATGAAGAGAGGACTTCCAAGTCTTGAAATATTAGAATTCAGGAACATAATCTTCAAATTGGAATTGGGTATAAGAAAAGTTCTTCCTTGTGTGGTTATAAATAAATTTATAAAATTTTATACAAGAGATTGATTCAAGAAGGATTGAGATCAGACATTCTGATTTGGGGTCTAGGAATGGGATTCAGGAGATTAATAGACTTCCTGAAATTATATGGCGAATTATGTGTGTATATGTGTATATATGCACACTAACACACACACTTTTCTGAGAAGATCCATATCTCATCAGAATCTCAAACAGAGCTATTAAGTTCTAAAGCTCCATGAACTAACTTTACCTTTTTGTGTTTCATTTTCTTTCATCTGTAAAATGATGGAGCTATCCTGTGATCCTTAGTTTCTTTCCAACTCTGGTGTTGAGACTTCCTTTTCTTTATGAATTGGCATTCTTGGTTCCACATGCCTGAGGAAGTGTTAGCTTTAAACTTGATTACAGTGAAATAGTATTAAGAGGTACCACTTCTAATTCTGGGCAATATCTCTCTCCTATCTATAGAAGTCAAAGTCCTCTCAACTATGTTTCTTTCCTAAAGAATAATTTCAATACATTTCTATTGAATGTCTTTGGTATGCCAGACACGGGTGCTTTGTTGTAGAATACAAAGATAATCACATTTATTGAGTGACAGGTACTGTTTTGGACAGGTAAGGGGTAAAAGGAGAGCATTCCTGCCAAAAGATGGAGGTAGGACAATTCAGGGTTTGGGGAAGAGCAAGGAATCTAGTGAGACAAAAGGGTGACAGGTAGGTTGGATTCATGTTGTAGAGGGCCTCCCTGCCAACTGAGGAAGGGCACTGGGTATAGTGAAAAGAGACCTAACTGGAAATCTGAAGACCTAAGACATAGACTGGGCTTTGTCATAATTATGTGTGTGATCTTGAGTAAATGACTTAACTTCAGTTTCATTACAAACACACACACGCACACGCACACACACACACACATACACGGTTGGGAATGGGCTGGATGAGTGTTTGTTTCTTTAGAACTCTAAAATTATTATTTTTTTTTAAAGATTTTATTTATTTATTTGACAGAGAGACAGCGAGAGAGGGAACACAAGCAGGGGGAGTGGGAGAGGGAGAAGCAGGCCCCCTGCCGAGCGGGAAGCCCAATGTGGGGCTCGATCCCAGGACCGTGGGATCATGACCTGAGCCGAAGGCAGACGCTTAACGACTGAGCCACCCAGGCGCCCCTAGAACTCTAAAATTCTATTATTCTCCTTAATTCAGTTAGAAGTGGGGCATCATTGAAGTTTTCTAAGCATTGGGTGTTTTCATCAGCAGAATTACTGCTGTCTCACTGCTTGGATGCTCCTGTTTATTAATGCTGCTTCTTTCACCCTTATGTGATGGATCTGGAAGGACTTTCACTTTAGATAGTTCTTGATGTGGTCAAGGAGTTGGCCATTGTCATTATTAGGTTGTGTTCTGAAGAACTTGGGAACTACCAGGTATCTGTTCTTGAGTCAGATCTGAAGCTAGTCTTGTTTCCTCATGTTATCAGTCACTGACCTGAGAGCTGGAACATGTGTCCAGAGTGTGGGCAGCAGGTAAGTGCTGACATTTTGATGGCCACATCATATTTCAGGGATCTATGAGAAGGCCTGTAATGACCATAGAAAGCCAGCCAAGAGTCTCCTTGCCATGGACAAATGGGAGAAGTTACTAAGTTTAGCTGACATTAAGCTGTAAATTATTTGAAAGGTGGAAGAGGATTCTATTCAGAGGCTATCTAGAATTTCCATTTACTAATCAGGTCTGTGTGCTATAGGAGCTTTCATCCCAGGAAAAGTATTGCTTTCTCTCTTTCTGTTTCTCTACACTTTGTCCCTGTTATGTTGGGAAGATGATTTGTAGCTCTTATTGGGACCTGGCATTTTAATGCTTCCTGCTATTCTTAGATGCCAGGGTACTCAAGATGATAGGATCAGAGGTTGGAACTACTGGTTAAAAATTGAAATACAGGCTTAGTTGGAGTTGGGTTTTATCTGGAGCATGATAGAGACATGTATGAAATAGCATTAACTCCTGATTTTTGAGAGGAATATTCCTAATGATATTCATAAATCACCAAACTTGGCAAATAAAAGTCTTTATAAGAACTTAAATAAATTAATAAGAAAAAGGCAGATTTTCCAACAGAAAAATAGCCAAAAGACTTGAACAGACACCTCACAAAAGAGAATATCTGAACAGTCAGTGAACATAAGAAAAGGTGTTCAACTTCGTTAGTCATTAGAGAAATTCAAAGGCACAATGAAATACTACTACAGATAGAGCAGAATGACTAAAATAAGCTGATAATGCCTATACCCTGTGAGCCAGCAATTCCATATCTAGGGATACGCCCAATAAGAATTTATACAATATATTCACCAAAAGATGTTTATACGAATGTGTACAGCAGTGCTATTCATAGAAGGCAAAAAAGAGGAAATTACCCAAATGTCCACCAGAAATAAAATGGATGAATAACATACTATATTCTCAGTGGAATACTATACAGCAAGGAAAATTAGTAAACTACAATACATTACAGCACAGGTGAATTTTTCCAATGTAATATTAAGCAAAATATTGAGCAAAAGAAACCAAACACGGAGGAGTCCATACTACATGATACCATTTACATATTAAATGCTTTGCATTGAGTATGCAAAGCAAATCACTGGTAGTAGAGGTCAAGATAATGGTTACCTTTGGAGAGATTGTGACTGGAAGAAGTCATGATAGGCACTTCTGTTCTGGGTCCTAGTAATCTGTGTCTTGATCTGGGTGCTGGTTACATGGGTGGCTAAATTTGTGAAAATTCATTGGGCTACACTTAATGTTATGTACTTTAGCTGAAACATTTCCTTAAAAGGGGAGGGAGGGCTTAAATTTGCAGATACTGAGGAATTGGCCAGCTCACTCACTAGCTAAATAAGTTACTGTTACAAATCGGCTTTAGAGCAGAATTCAAACTTGTGTCTCAGAAAAGTTATTACAATTTGTCTTGGATCTTCAGAGTCACTTTTAAATAGTTGAAATGGTAAATGTTAAATCTATGGATGCAAGGGTATATATTATTCTGGTTATCAATACTAATAAGATGGCCTTTGGAGAAATGAATGTAAATCACTAAAATAAAATGGCAAGAGGAGGTGTACTGTTTACCCTGATATTAACTTTTTAAAAAATATTTTCTTTGAGAGAGAGAGAGAGAGAGAGTGAGCGAGAGAGAGGGCATAAGAGCACAAGCTGGGGGTGGGGGGAAAGGCAGAGGGAGAAGCAGACTCCCCGCTGAGCAGGGATCAGCCCCGATGTGGGGCTTGGTCCCAGGACCCTGGGATCATGACTTGAGCCGAAGGCAGTTAACTGACTGAGCCACCTGGGCACCCCCCCGCCCATATAGATTTTTTTAAAGATTTTATTTCTTTCTTAGAGAGCATGAGCAGGGGTAGGGGCAGAGGGAGAGGGAGAAGCAGACTCCCTGCTGAGCAGGGAGGCCGACACAGGGCTCGATTCCAGGACCCCAGGATCATGACCTGAACCAAAGACAGATGCTTAACCATCTGAGCCACACAGGTGCCCCACCCTGATATTAATTTATCCCCTCATCAGAATCAGGCTCCCGTGGTTGTATACGTGAAGCTTGCTCTTTCTCTTTAGGCTGTTCATTTCGTGGCTTTTCTTAGTTTTGCCTATCTTGATTCATAAGTAAGATATTGCTCCTACTTTCCATGGCTGATAAGCAGCTCTTGTGCATTATATTTGGTCAGAGTAGGCTGGGTTTTTGCGGGAACTTTTTGAGAATTTTTGGTCTTTTTAGTTATAATTTTTATGTGTCCTTGTTTGTGGATCTGGAACTTGATTCATTATTAGTTGTGGAATGAAAGGCAAGATATATTTTGGAAAAAATATATCTAAAAAAAGTCCTGAATTTCTATTATTATTATTTCTATTATACTCTATTTCTATTATATATAATATATATTTCTATTATGACAGCAGATATTTACATTTGCTCTCATAAAGCTTTAATCAGAAGCTAATTTGGTGATGGAGTTAGTCCTAGAAATGGCCTTCAATTCTAGTTTATCCTGTGTTTCTGGGTTACAGAAAAATCTCATTTTATGATTCTTGGTTTACATTTGTATAATTTGGGAAAATATGACCATCTGTATTTTAAATATAGATAGGCCTCATTTTTTCTGTTGAGCTTAAAGAGCTGTGTTGGATATTGTGGAACTGGAAGGAGGCCATGTGGATAGTTATGGGATTTAGGTGGATTTGCAGTGGGTAGAAGTGGTGAATTGGAAAAATAGTAGGGTACACGTGTTTTTCATTCAAGTCTAGTCTATTCTTACTGTTTGATGTCAGAGTAAAAAGTGTCAGTAGCTTGAAAAGGCAAAAGCATCTTGACAGAGTGGAAAAAGTTGTGCTTCGTGTTCTGTTGACTAAGAGGAGGTTATATTTTCAAACTAGCTTCCTGAGATGAAACTGTAGTTGTACATCTGCCCTGCTTATTCTTCTTAATCCTGATTTAGGTTTTTCAAATCTTTCCTATTAAATATGATGTGTTATATTAGCATTGGATATTTCAGAGTCGGCTATGCCTATATTGGTTGAGATCCCTATTAATCTGTTAAGTCATTTCTACTATTGGCATCCCCTAAAATAGAGGTATGCATGCATGCTTGTATTCTGATGAGTACAGGCACTAGGGGTTTTTCCTGGGACTGTTAGAAAACCTTTCAGCAGCATTAACCTAGGAGAGACTTGGGGTTTGCAGGTAACTATGGGGGTTTGGCCAGTTTGTTGCCTCTACACAGGCTGTTCTTTATCAGCCCCAAGCCATGGGGGTTTGAGCAGGGGTTGAGGAAGGGGTTGATTTTCTATTTATTAGAGGTGACATGAGCAGTGGGGCAGCGGCAAAGAGGCCATGTTGCTCTTGCTAAATATACATCCCTGACAGTTGGATAATAGGTTCCAGGAAGTTCAGTGGAAAATTAAAACAAAGCAACATTTATAGCTGATTGAACTTGAAAAGCCATTTTGGTGTTGAATGGCAAATATGTAGACTTCAGCATTCCTGGAGCCTGATGCATCTCGCTGGATGGCCCTGTTCCTGTGTACATGATGGCCTGGGGACTCAGCAGTGTGCAGGGTACTCTCCTTTAGAGAGTGCTTTGAGGAAGGAATGTTTACTGCTCTTGCAGAGTCCCCTTCCCATAGACTTATATAACACAGGTTCCTCATGTCTGGGGAGCACCTTTCCTCTGATGGTTTGAGGACTTATTAGAAGGACAGGAATGTCTGGCGAGAGACAGAGGAGCTGTTAAGTACTATAAATACTCCTACTCTATTGAGGCTGAAGCTCTAAGCAGATTGCTGTGGTGTATACACATGATCTTAGCATGGTAACATTTCTGATTAATGTCCTTAGCTGTCCTGAGGCCACTGGCTTGAGCCTTAAATTGAGCTAACTTGGCTGTGAAGAAAGAGCTTTGGGGTCTATGCATGGGGTGGTTAATTTTCTCAGGACCAGGAGAGAGGCTGTGAGAGAGGAGACAGTGAATACACTGAACGTAGGTGACTTGAGCCTTTTGCAGCTATCAAGAAAAGTTGCTGTGTGTACCCATCTTTTTCTCTAGGATGATCGCATGCTGTTATTCCTGTTTGTCTTGTGGAGAATGAGGCTTAGATGTCTGATGGCAGCTTCTGAGCATTGGTTTGGTGAGGGTCATAAGAAAGCCCCTGTCACTTAGCCCTGTCAATCCCACAGCACTTCATGCTTAACCAGCCTGGCTGTCAGGAAAACATGAATTGTGGATACGGGCCTAATTTTCTTCTGTTCTCACCCAGGTGAACTGCCTTTGTTGGCTATTGAACCAGCTATTCCTGTGCCCTATGAATTTCCCCATTTCGAGTGGAACTAAGCTAACAGGTTCTCTAGCTTATCAGGGCATCCCCCCCACCCCCGCTAATGAGAGGGTTTTCTTTCCTTGCGTCTTAACAGGAAAACAGATCCAGCCTTCAATAATCCACTCAGCTCCTCCTTTTGTTAGTGAAGAGCTTGAGTGGGCCCCACTTTTAGACGTCCCTCCTGTAAGTATGGTGGAATGTTTACAAACTTAGAAAATGTTAAGTCTGTCTCTGCCCTCACTCAGCTGAGGGGTTGAGGTATAAAACACTTATACCTCAGGTCTCTTCTCAGCTGTAGCCACAGCAGGTCTATGCGTAGGTTGCTTAGCAAGCATTTATAAACTTCGGATAACCTGGCACCAGGCCCTCGGTTCACTTATGTTTTAATGCTAGTGAAGTTTAACTTTTAGTTCAATAACCTTTGTTGCTCGGGGCCTAACTGTTCTAGTTGGCAATCTCACCCATCGCAAGGCTGTCTTGGCAACCGATCCACTGTTGTCTGTGCAGTTTAAAGAGTCTTTAGTTGGAGTAAACCCCTACTTTTGGTGTTCCCAAACTGTGAAACTGATGCTGCAAGGTAGAAGCAGTTGTTTCAGTTTGGTTTCTCCAGCACAAACAACTCTGCTCATGAACCTCTGCTCCAGGTGTTTTCCTCAGGTAGAGTCACTGAGGAAGAAAGATTTCTAGTAAATTGAGTTTAATTGTGGCCTGTTGCATTCTCTCCCTGCATGTCACACTGGCACCATTAGTTTGCTTTCTAAGCCAGTCAAAACAAAGATGTGCCTTGTCCTGTGATCTAAGGCTTGCTAGGCTCATCTTGGTGGTCTCTTAATGGTGAAATTAAAGCCAAGGAGCAAGGGAATCCTGGTTCCTGTGGTGTCTTGTGGATATAGTTCTTAGTGCTCACTTTGGCAGGACCAAGAAAGTAGTTCTGAACGTGCACTTCAAAGGCCCTGCAAGCGCAGCATACTGTGGGTGCTAAGAAGAGGAACTATGCCTCTGGGCAAAGGAAACAACTCCTGACTTGAATAGCAGGCTCCTTGTATTGTGGAGGGCAGGTTATTTTCCCAACTTCAGGGAAGTGATACTACAACAGAAAGCTTCATGTTTTTCTGAGTACATGCAAGTCTAAACTGCAGTTAGTACTTTTCTTTTCCTGAAATAAGAAAGTGATTTACGAGGTGAGGGCCCTGACGTGAAAGAAAACAAAACCGGCTGCTGTGTGGGCCCGTAAAATTCTTGTGCCACCTCGGTGGTGTGGGTTACAGGAGGAGAAGATGGAGAGGGCTAACTGGCCCTCCCTTGCTGGGGCTCAGCTGCCCCAAATACTTGTGATATTGTGGGTTATTTATGAGCTCGTCTGGGCTGGGATTCACCACCCCACATCCTGGTAGGTGAAGATTTGCAGGCAGAATGTAGAAGTCCTCATTAATCTTTCTGGTCTTGTTGAGGATTTCTTGCCCGCTAGAGCTCCTATTGGAAAACGTACTGGCCTTTCCCACTGAACGGCAACGGCTCAGATTAATATTAATCCCTTTAATGCTGCAGTTCATGATATAGTCATTAGGTGACTTGGAACTAATCCTGTCCACCTAACTAGTGTGATTTATTAAATACACATGGAGATCGAGTCTGAATACAGCCAGGCAGAATCAGCAGCAAATAAATACCTCTGTGTATCTGTATTAATGCTGGTTGATTGGGACACAATTGCAGGCTGGGCTGGGGAGAAACAAGGGAAAAAGGAGGCTGAGCTCTCTAATCAACAGCATTTGCCCACCCCTAGTCTTTAAGTGGCAGAAAATAAAAAAACTCTAAAGACATAGGCCCATACTAGGGAGGAAGAAATCTCTTAAACATATTAATTATTTGAATGACTTTTCTCCTATACTTTTTCTTCCTTTAAGTTTTCAGAGTAACTATTCAAATAGAACTTTCTCCATGACTTAACTTGCTTAGATTCTTTGAGTTCTTAATCAGTAGACACCCTAAGCAGGGCACTGGGCATACTGGTCTATCTCCTCTTCTGGCTTCAGGGCTTAAATTTTTCTTTTTGAAAGGGGTAAGGAGGTAGAGCAGCCAAGCCTTCCAGATAACAGTTCTCTTCTTTGATATCCTTGCCCAAGCTAGCAGAAGCATAATTTCTTTTGTAAATAATTGAGGTTTATCATTTTCCTTTCTCAAACCTCCTTTTCTTCCCCTTCTTTGCTCTTTTAGCAGAGATGGCATTAGTATGAAAAACATCTACCTAGCTGGCTTCGTTTAATCAGGCAAGTCTGACATTTGTGAAACCTCTCATTAACATTTTCCCCAAAGAGCACAAAATGGCCTCTCCTCCCATCTCCCCTCCCAATACAGCCACCTCAAAGTTTAGGCTGCTTTCCATCACTACTGGCAGACTGTTCCCAGAGATGTTACTTCTCTAAACTTTCACTCTTGGCCATTGGCCACTGGTTACATATGGGGGGACCTTCTGTCAGGTGCTGCCCTATTCCTTGTAAACATTCCTTTTTACCAGTTTTTCCTGGAAATGATAAGAAATCTTTGATAGGAAGATTGGGGTGTGGATTTCTTTAGTACTTCCTTGTGACCTTTTTTCAACTAATTCAAAAACATGGGTTGAATACTACTGTGTTCATGGCCTAGTAGGCCCTCTGTTTAACACAAAAAGCACAGAAGCCTTGTCCCTCTCTGCCATCAAGGGGCTTACAAACTATGGGTAGCTGTTCCATAAACCAGAATATGCTATACTAAAGCAACAGCACTCTGGAAGTACCAAGAAGGACGAGATTACTTCTGGTAGCAAGAAGTCAAGTATAGTCATCTTTGCTGGGATTGAGAAAGTGAGTAGTGAGAGAGTCAGGCCTAAACTCTTGGGAAGATCTTGGCTTTGTTGCTACCATCAAAGCAGAGATCTTGTGTGCTCTGAACCAGTGGGTAAGAACTAACCCAGAATAGGGATCCTGACACATCATGGGGGCAAATACTACTACCTAGTTTTGCTGCAAGGTGGGCAGTAGTAGTCCTCTTCATTGCTTGTACTCTTCAGTTTTGTCATTCCATTTGTCTACTTTATTTCAAAGTAGCATGCTAGTTCATATCCAAATGAGGACAATAGTCGTTTGTCAGTTCTATGTTTAGAGCATATTTGTGAGAGATTCTACCTCTCTAGTTTTGTTTTTTTTTTAAATATTTTATTCATTTATTTGACAGAGAGAGAGAGACAGGGAGAGAGGGAACACAAGCAGGGGGAGTGGGAGATGGAGAAGCAGGCTTCCCGCTGAGCAGGGAGCCTGATGCGGGGCTCGATCCCAGGACCCTGGGATCATGACCTGAGCCGAAGGCAGACACCCAACGACTGAGCCACCCAGGCGCCCCTTGTTTTGTTTTTTTAAGATTTTATTTATTTATTTGACAGGGAGAGGCACAGCGAGAGGGAACACAAGCAGAGGGAGTGGGAGAGGGAGAAGCAGGCTTTCCGCTGAGCAGAGAGCCCAATGCAGGGCTCGATCCCAGGACCCTGAGATCATGACCTGAGCCGAAGGCAGATGCCTAACGACTGAGCCACCCAGGCGCCCCTACCTCTCTAGTTTTTGACTGAGTATAGTTTAGGTGAGGATATGGCCTCCTTATCTCTTGGTAATTTCAGTCGTCTTCTTCCCCTTCTCCTTTCTTCATACTCCACCTCAGCCCAGTATTAGCGACTACTCAACAAGCATTAGCAACAGAACCACCACTTAAGTCTTATGTGAGCTACAGATTTAAAACTGTGCCCTAGTTAACAAGTAGGAACATTTGGCATGCCTTGACAATTAGAAATCATAGTCATTAATTTCAGAGCCATATTGTCATTTCCAGTTACTATTCTTTCAGGTAGATAGAAAAATAAATCAATTAAACCCCCCCCCGCCCCCAAATTTGAGGTTTGGCTATGGTCATACAAGCTAGTGTAGTCTATAGTCTGTAAACAAGAACTGTAGGTTATTCATCTTTGTATCTCCAAAGTTTAGCATAGGACCAGGTCCCACAGGAGGAACAAAATAGTATTTGTTGAAGGAAAAGATGAGGGATTTGAATCCAGAAAGGCCAGTATTGTTTCAGTGATCTTCCAAGTGTAACGTGTTTATGATTATTTTTAATTTTCTAAAAATAGAATATTACAGTAAAACCTCATCCTCAGCTGTTTATGAACAAAAAATCAGTATTCATATATTAAGTTTTGGTTAAGTGACAGTTTTACTCAAACAGTAATAATATTCCATCACACTCTTGTGACTTAAGCTGCCTAATTCTCCCTTTTTTCCAACTAAGTTTTAAAAAATTAAAAATAATATTAAATTACATAATGTATTTCACATAGAAGAATTTGGAAAATACAAAGGAGTTGGAAATAAAAACCATCCATACTCCAATCATCTAGAAATAACTATTATCTCTTTTTATACATGCACATGCACACATACACACAAAATAACACCCTTCAGCAAAATTGGGACCATATTTTATATGTTCTTTTTCCCTCTTGCTTTTTTGTTATATTATGGGCATTTTCCCATGTCGTTGCACATTCTTAGAAAACAAGATCTAGGGGCGCCTGGGTAGCTCAGTCATTAGGCATCTGCCTTCAGCTTAGGTCATGATTCCAGGGTCCTGGGATCGAGCCCCACATCGGGCTCCCTGCTCTGCGGGAAGCCTGCTTCTCCCTCTCCCACTCTCCCTGCTTGTGTTCCCTCTCTCGCTGTGTCTCTCTCTGTCAAATATATAAATAAAATCTTTAAAAAAACAAAAAAACAAAAAAAACCCCATGATCTAGGGACGCCTGGGTGGCTCAGTCGGTTAAGTGTCTGCCTTCAGCTCAGGTCATGATCCCAGGACCTGGGATTGAGTCCCAGGCTTCCTGCTCAGCAGGGAGCCTGCTTCTCCCTCTGCCTGCCGCTCCCCTCCTTGCCCTCCCTCCCTCTCTCTCTCTGACAAATAAATAAAACTCTTTTTAAAAAAATCTAATGATCATTGTATGAATGTTTCAAAATTCATTTAAATGGTTTCCTGTCAGTCATTGATTATTTAGACTATTTCCATTTTTCAATATTATAAGTGTTGTAGTATAAATATCTTCGTACAGAATTCTTTGCCTGTCACTTTTATTTCCTTATGGGAGATTCTTTTTTATTATTTTTACTTCTATTTAGGTAATACATAGTTTTAAAAAGTCAAATAGTGCTACAAGACATGTAACCGGTGCTGCTCCCCCCCCCTTTTTGGGATCCCTCTCGAAACTCTTTTAGCTATTTGTTTAGATATTTACTTTTATATTTCTAAATAATATGCTGATACCATCTTTCTTTAAAATGGAATTTTTGCATTTGAAGCAGTATCTGTTGACTTCTTACTCATAGATGTGGAGAGAACACTTTTTGTAGTACTTCATGTTCCCATTTTCCTTCCCTTCATCCTCGCAATATAGTTATCTCTCCACTGGGTTAAACCAATATTCAATCTTTACTTTATTAGGATCTTAAGTATTATCACTACCCAGTCAAGTATTTCTTCCTATTCAAAAACTATGCTTAGTTTTCTATGTTACTATCACTGTTTCTTCTCAAGCTCTACAATACAGTTCTTAAAGCTCTCTGAATACTGTTTCCCCACATGATCAAACACACAGCTCTTCTATTCCCCTTTTATCTCTTCCTAGAGACATCCTTCTCAGAGCCTCCTGTCCTCTTCTTCCATTCTACATTGTTTGCTCTCTAAATGGAACTTTCCTCCACTTTTCTCTAGACTCCATTTTCCTGGATCCCATGTCTACTTTTTATCTTGGTTTATTCTCTCATTTTGGTTAAAAAAAAGAAAAAAAATCCTCCAGAGGCTCTTGAGAAAGGATACCTGGGATGTAATTTTCTTTAGACCCTGCATATCTGTAACTATTTTTATTCTATACTGACACTAGATTGAAGATTTGACAGAATAGAGAATTCTAGTTTGGAAATTATTTTCATTGAGAATGTGGTGGCTTCTTCGGTCTTCTCATTTCTAGTGTTGATCTTGAGTAGTCTGGTGCCATACTGATTCTTAATCCTTTGTATTTGAACTAGACTTTTTTTTTTTTTTAACAATCTTTTTGTTCCCAGTGTCCTAAAACACTGGTGTGGGTTTCTTTATTCATTGTGCTACGTTCTTAGTGAGGGTCCTTTTGATCTAGAAAATCATATTATTTGATCTTAGGGGATGATCCCATATTAGTTCTTCAGTGATTTCCCCCTCTTCCATTTTTCTTCTGTTTCTTGAACTGGTCCTCCTGTTTTCTTGTCTTCCACCTGGTCCTTCCGTTTCAGAGCTTGTTCTTCATTAGTGCTTCTCTTTAAAGGCACTTGGTGTATTCAGCCTTTTCAGCTCTGCTTCCATTTCCTTTTCTTCTGCTAAGAACATGTTGATGAATCTCATTCACTACTTTCTTTTCACCTCAGGTCCACTTTATTCTACCTATTATATATTTCAGTTTTTATATTTTACTTTTGAACACTCTTAGCACCTTGCACTTCTTCATAATACTTGTGTGAGCCCTTGCCTAATGTTGTTCTCTTCCACTACACAGGAAACTCTATGGTGGGGGGGCAGGGATTGCATTGCATTGTTCACCACTATGTTTCTATTATGCACTCCAGTGACTGGCACAGAGTTGGTGCTCATGAATGTTTGTCTAGTGAATTAATATCTTCCTTTAATCAAATAGAATTTATTTTATCAAGTGGAATGAAATAGGAATTTAACTTTTACCCCATAATAATTAACCATGTGTTACAGGACTATTTATTGAATATTCTTTCATCATATATAATATACTATACATTGTCCTACCTATTCTTTTGCTAGTAGTGTACTTATTTGTTATAGCTTTATCATACATTTTTAAATGGTATTGCAAATTTTCTGTCATTAGTTTAACTATTTTAAAAAGTATTCTGACTCTTCATCGGGTTTTTCTTTCACATACAAAGTCACTTACTCAAGTTCTTTTTAAAATTTCCATTGGAATTTTGATTCAAAAATATGAGTTAGTATGGGGAAGATTGACATCTTTATAATATATTTGGCCTTCCAGGGGCGCCTGGGTGGCTCAGTCGTTGAGCGTCTGCCTTCGGCTCAGGTCATGATCCCAGGGTCCTGGGATCAGGTCCCACATCGGGCTCCCTGCTCAGCAGGAAGCCTGCTTCTCCCTCACCCACTCCCCTTGCTTGTGTTCCCTCTCTCGCTGTGTCTCTCTCTGTCAAATAAATAAAATCTTAAAAAAAAAGTATATATATATGTATATATACATATATATATATTTGGCCTTCCAAGAACATGCTATGGCCTCTACATTTGTTCAAGACTTCTTTTGTGACTCTAGTCAAATTTGTAGGTTCTTTTTCCCCCCATTTTTGTGCCATAAATTTCTTAAGTTTATTCTTAGGTATTTTTTTATTTTCAATTGCTAATGGGAACGGGACTCCCCCTCCCTCCCATCATAAATTCCTTTTTTTAAGATTTTTTTTTTTTTTTAATTTGACAGAGACACAGCGAGAGAGGGAGCACAAGCAGGGGGAGTGGGAGAGGGAGAAGCAGGCTTCCCGCGGAGCAGGGAGCCTGATGCGGGGCTCGATCCCAGGACCCCGGGATCATGACCTGAGCCCAAGGCAGATGCTTAATGACTGAGCCACCCAGGTGCCCTTAAATTCCTTTTATTTTAACTAAAATTGGGTAGATTTTTCTGTATTCCTGAAATACAGTTTATGTTACTTGCCCAGGTCAAAAGAACTACTAGTTTCATTTTTAGCAAAATCCAGCTGTTTCAGTTATCTATTGCTATATAACACACCACTCCAAAACTTTGTGGCTTAAAACAACAACCATTTTATTATATCTCATAATTCCATGGGTTGACTAGGGCCCAGCTGGGCAGTTCTTCTAATAGTCTCACTTGGGGTCTCTTCTGTGGTTACAGTCAGCTATGACTGTGGCTTGGATGTCTGGCATCATGTGGCTTCTTTTGATGTGATGCCTCAATCTCCAGGGCTTTTCCTCATGACCTCTCCCTTCCATAGCGTAGCTTAGACTTTGTACATGGCAGTTCAGATCTCCAAAATGGAAGAAATGGAAACTTCAAGGCCATTTTAGTGCTTGGGTGTGGAAATCCCAGGTTGTCATTTCTTCTACATTGTATCTGTCAAAGTACTCACCAGATTCAAGGGGAGCAGACATAAGCTCTACCTCTTGATTGGAGGAAGGGCATATGAGGGGTAGCACTGTATGGGACTATCTTTGGGACTAATTATGATAGTGGAATTTGTTGCTACCTTTTTTGAATTCCTTCTACCAAGTAGCTACCCTGAACTCTTAGGTTCCCATAAGCAACTTTTGTCCAGTCAACTAACTACCAAATAACTATATTCATTATATAGCTGGAATCTGGTTGAAGTGGGTAGCAGAGGAAAAAACAAAAATGTTTCCACCTTGCCATTTGTTCTCCTTGGTGTGAGGCATAACTCTCGTGGACAGAAATACAGAGTTTGCTTGAGCATGAAATACCAGACAAGGGGACAGGTGTAAATTGGACTTGTTCTCCTGAATCCTGCCTACTCTCCAGGAAGGACAGCCTCCCCCTCTCCTCCCCAGCAGAGTCCAACCCCTTCCCTCATTATGGCTTGTCATAAGAGCTCACTCCTTTGCTGGTTCAAGTGGAAATCAAAGAAAGTGTTATTCCTTTTCTTTTTTCATATAGTACTTCTTCCCACCCTGGGGTTACTAACTTCTGGCTTAAATATGCACCAAGCGAAGATGTATAGTCTTCCTCCCTTCCTCCCCCTCAGCTTGGTCTGAAGGAAGGCAGCAGGTGATGGAATGCATAAAAGTTGGGGGGTTGGGCAGGGGGTGGGTGGGTGGAGGAGGAATCTTCTCACACATTATGGATGTTGCTCAACAGAACGGGTGTGAAATTTAGTCAGAGCCACAGCATGTGTTTCAATTTTCCAGGGAATTTTCTCTTCCTAACTGTAGGTTTAACCCTTTTTTCTGTGTAGTGCCAAGGGCTACCCAAGATAGATGAAATGAGTTATTTGCAAGAAGGAGAAAATGCTGGGATTTCACAGGGCCCCTTGAAGATCTAGGATCTCCAACTTATTTCCTGCCAAATGGTTGTGGAAAAAAGCATAAACTTTGGAGTTGAATAGACCTGGCTTCAGATCCCATTTCTACCATTGGGTGGTCTTAGGCAATTACTTGGACCTATTTGAACCTCCATTTTTTAATCTATAAAATGAAGATAAAAGGGGCGCCTGGGTGGCTCAGTCGGTTAAACATCTGCCTTGGGCTCAGGTCATGATCCCAGGGTCATGGGATCGAACCCCGCATCGGGATCCCTGCTCGGCAGGAAGCCTGCTTCTCCCTCTCGTGCTCCCCCTGCTTGTGTTCCCTCTCTCGCTGTCTCTCTGTCAAATAAATAAACAAAAATCTTAAAAAAAAAAAAAGATTAAAAACTTGTCTTATAGGGTTCTTGTGAGGATTAATGAGATGATGTGTGCAAGGTGCCTATTTGTACAATGCATACCTTGCATATAGTAGGTACTCATATAGTAGGTACGTTTGTTTGTTTTCCTTCTCCAGTCTTCCTACTGGATTTTGAGGGTATTTACTCCTCTTTAACCTGTGCCACCTTGTGTTTGCCATTTAAGCAGCTTCTCACATCTTAGATTTGTTGCTTTTCTCTCTAACTCCTTAAGTGTTTTAGAGAGGAGGCATCCTTTCACATGATATGCAGAATCTCTCTGGAGGTCCTCATTAAGCTAAAGGATGAGTCTATGTAACAGTGCTGAGAAGGGTTACAAGACTTGCCTTTCCCATCTGATCCTGAAGGCCACATGAACTTAAAAGAGTTATAAAATCATGCAGTGGTAGAGTTAAAATGAAACATAGAAGTCATCTAGTCCAGGGTGCTTGGGTGGCTCAGTCTTTAAGCGTCTGCCTTCGGCTCAGGTCATGATCCCAGAGTCCTGGGATCGAGCCCCACATCGGGCTTCCTGCTCATCGGGAAGCCTGCTTCTCCCTCTCCCACTCCCCCTGCTTGTGTTCCCTCTCTCGCTGTGTCTCTCTCTGTCAAATAAATAAATAAAATATTAAAAAAAAAAAAGAAGTCATCTAGTCCATTGTATAGAGAACTGTGGCTTAGAGGTCATGTCTTATGCAAGGCCTCATGACAGAGTAGTGGCAGTTCTGAAACTGGAGTGTTGACTTGTCTGTTAGTCTGGTTATAATTTAATTTTTTTGAAGACTGAGTTGTAATTACTAAGGGCCTAGTTTTTGTTGTATATGAACTTTCTTCTTCTAAATTGGATCCCCGATTATACTTATAGCAATGGGAAGTAAACACTGTTGAAGACAGTTCAGTGACACCCCTTTGGGAAGCAGGAGGGCACCATTGAAGATATATCAGTTACCACCTGAAAATCTCTTCTTCCCCAAAGGTTGCCCAAGGGGCACTGAGGTGGCAGCTCAGCTGGCTGTTGAGCCTCTGCTACCAGAATGGTGAGTTGGGAAGTAAATTTCTTTCTTCTCTTCTGTATCTTCATTCTCGCAAATAATGCCAAGTAGGAGAGGCTTACCCCAAATTCCCAGCTCTTTTCTCTTTTTAAATTGAGGTATAATTAACATACAATAAAATGAACAGACCTTAGGTGTTTAGTTAATAAATTTTGATAATTATATAAACACATTGTAACCACCGTACAAGGAAAAAAAAAAGATACAGAACATTTTCATTACCCCAGAAAGTTTTCTCGTGCCCCCTTTAAATTACCCCTAACACACACAAAACCACTTTCTGTGTTCTATTACCATTGATTAGTTTTGTTTTTGGGTTTCATATAGTTGGAATCATGGGATATGCTCTCATATCTAGCTTCTTTTCACTTAGCACATTTTTCGAATTCATCCCTGTTGTTTCATGTATCACTGGTTTTTTGTTTGTTTTGATTTATTTTGTTTTACTGACTAGTTTCCAATTGTATGGATAAACCACAGATAATTTATTCATTCTCTTACTGAAGGACATTTGGATTATTTCTAGTCTTTGTTAAGAATAGGCTGCTATAAATACTCCTATAGAAGTCTTTTTGTGAATGTATGTTTTAGTTTCTCTTGGATAAATACTTAAGAGTGAAATTGCTGGATCATAATATAGATGTGTGTTTAACTTTAAAAGAGGTAGTTTTTCAAAGTGGCTGTAGCCCCCAGTCTATCTTCTTTCTCTCCTGAGGAGCTAGGCTCTTTAAGTTGAGGATTTGGCAGGAGAAGAGAACCCACATCATCAGGGTCCCTGCTGCCAGAGCACAGTGGCGTGAATCGGACACTTAAAAAGCTGAAACAGGTGTTTGAAACCCTACTCCAGCCTCCCTATTTGATGCCAGCCCCCTGAGAGGCTGGGGCTTGGCCAACAGAATTCAGACCTAATCTAATGGATATTGGATTAGAGACTTTTGCTTGCAGGACAGGGATACATAATAGTATATATATACTGTGACTTGATACATTTGAAGCAGGTAAATGTACATCTTCATGTAGGAGAGAGGGGCCTTTGGTGTCCCACGTGCTTCTTGAGCATGGGGTAGTCTGTGTCCCAGATGAAAGCCCCTCCTTACCTTGCTTCTTACCCCCACCCTTCTCCTTGAAACTGTGTGCAGAAGTCAGCACTTTCTTTAGTGATGTTCATATTGCCAAGGGCCTTTAGCGAGGTAAGAGTTGGTATCCTATGTGTCAAGTATTATGGGAGAGAAATTATTCCCTGGTAAACTGTTTCTCTATATTTTTTTTTTTTTCAAAGATTTTATTTATTTATTTGAGAGAGAGGGAGAGTGAATGAGCAGTAGGGAGGGGTAGAGGGAGAGGGAGAGAGAGAAGCAGACTCCCTGCTGAACAGGAAGCCTGACACAGGACTCAATCCCAGCCCCGGAGATCTGACCAAAGGCAGATGCTTAACCGATTGTGCCACCCAGGCGCCCCTGTTTCTCTATATTTTTAATGCCTCTATCTTACCTAGGCCGTGGGGAACTAATTCTCAAAGGTTAAAGCAAGAAACTGAAGGTTAGGGTGCGGGATCCCAAAGGCAAATGACTTAAAATACCAAAGCAGTAGTTTCTCTAACCATGCTCAGTGGGGTTGAAGTTAACAGAAATGTAGTCTATCATTAAAGGGCAGCCTCAACTGAAAATTTTGAAAGAATAGGTTCCAATTCTAAATCTTCTCTAATATTGGTTAGAAGAGTCCAGGGAGAGAAGAAATAGGTTCTCCATGCTAGTCTAGCCTTTCCACAAATCCTTGACAGGAAAGGGCATTTCTGAGTTTAGGTCGATCTTCATAGGTGGCCTTTCCTTTAAACCTAATCCGGATATCTTCAGACCTCAGTCTTGAAAGGCAGGGCCTGCTGTTGGGCTGCATCGTGTGGATGCCATTCTTGGTATGAACTAGGCTGAGACTCATAGACTATGATTCTTTCAATAGATATATTTTCTTTTTTTAATTTTCATAGTAAAAGTAACTTTTTTTAGTATACAATTGTATGAATTTTGAAGATTTATTTATTTGAGAGAGCACTCATTCATGAGTGGGGGGAGGGGCAGAGGGAGAGGGAAAGAGAGAAGCTCTAGAGACTCCCTGCTGAGCACGAAGCCCTGAGATCATGACTTGAGCCGAAATCAAGAGTCAGACGCTTACCCCACTGAGCCACTCAGGCGCCCCCAGTTTGTATGAATTTTAAGATACACATAGATCCCTGTAATCACTGTGACAGTGTGACAGTTGGAATACAGAACACTTTCATCGCCCCAGAAAACTCCCTCTTATCTCTTTGTAGTCACACCCTCCTCCCCACTCAAACCCCTGTCAACCACTGATGTATTCTCCATCACCACAGTTTTATCAAGAAGGTCATAAAATGAAATCATACAGGATGTTACTTTTGAGACTGGCTTCTTTCACTCAGCATGATGCCTTCACCTAAACTGCCGCTCAACAGTTTGTTCCCTTTTTATTGTTGTGTAGTATTCCATTGCGTGTATGTACCACAGTTTATCCATTCACTAGTTGAAGGACATTTGGCTTCTCCAGTTTGAGGCAATTTTGAGTAAAGCTGCTATAAACATTTGTGTACAGGTTTTTGTGTGAAGAACAATGGTTTGCATTTCTCTGGGATAAACACCCAGGAGTGGGATTTCTGGGTCAAAGGGTAAGTGTACGTTTAGCTTTATAAGAAACTGCCAAACTGTTTTCCAGAGTTTCCGTATCACTTTGCATTCCCACCAGCAATGAGAGTTCTGGTTTCTCCACATCCTGTCTGGTACTTGGTATTTTCAGTATTTTTATTTAAGCCATCCTAACAGGTAGGTAGTGGTATCTCCACGTGGTTTAGATTTGCATTTCTTTAATGGCTAGTGACACTGAACATCTTTTTCATGTGCTTATTTGCCATCCATGTATCCTTTTTGGTCGACGTGTCTGTGTCTGTTCAAGTCTTTACCCCATTTTTTAAATTGAATTGTTTGTTTTCTTACTGTTGAGTTTAGAGACTTCTTTATTTATTCTGGATTCGGTCTTTTATTGGCAATACAATGATTTACAAATGTTTTCTCCCAGTCTGTAGCTTGTCTTTTCAATCTCTTCACGGTATC
Source organism: Leptonychotes weddellii (assembly GCF_054177405.1). NCBI lineage: Eukaryota > Metazoa > Chordata > Mammalia > Carnivora > Phocidae > Leptonychotes > Leptonychotes weddellii. The sequence goes on along the minus strand of NC_138374.1, from coordinate 24,091,035 downwards.
TCTCATAGAACAGACATTTTTACTTTGGTGACGTCTGGTGTATCAATTTTTTTTCTTTTGTGCATTATGTTTTTGGTGTCATATCTAATACTCTTTGCCTAATCCCAGGCCATGAAGATTTTTCCTATGTTTTCCTCTAAAAGATACACAGCTTTATGCTTTTTGTTTACATCTGTGATCTATTTTGAGTTAATTTTTCTATAATGTGTGAGGTTTGCATGGAGATTCTTTTT
>NC_138374.1:24000298-24090302 GCF_054177405.1 Leptonychotes weddellii | reverse complement strand
TGCTCCGCGGGAAGCCTGCTTCTCCCTCTCCCTCTCCCCCTGCTTGTGTTCCCTCTCTCACTGTCTCTCTCTCTGCCAAATAAATAAATAAAAATCTTTATTAAAAAAAAGAAAGAAAAGACATCTTATTTAAAAAAAAATTAGGGCGCCTGGGTGGCTCAGTTGGTTAAGCGACTGCCTTCAGCTCAGGTCATGATCCCAGGGTCCTTGGATCAAGTCCCGCATTGGGCTCCCTGCTCTGCGGGGAGCCTGCTTCTCCCTCTCCCACTCCCCCTGCTTGTGTTCCCTCTCTCGCTGTGTCTCTCTCTGTCAAATAAATAAATAAAATCTTTAAAAAATAAATAAATAAATAAATAATTAAAATTAAAAAAATTAAAAATGCACATTGCTCTGGAAGTGTCAAGCCATGGCTGTAAAATTTCCCTAGTCTTTCACCATGAAGAAAATACAGTTATAGCAACTGGATGAAAGCTCAGAAAATCTTTCCTTTCCCACCTCTTAATTAAAGATTATTTTTCCATCTAGACTTTTATATCTCAACTATACTAACTATGACCATATTTTTTAAGTGACTGACCAAATCATATGTAATAGTTAATGTTTCTAAAGCAAGACTAGGTGACTTTATATTTTTTAATATGCTTTACACAAAAGTATTTTATATATTTCAGTTTTTCCTAGTATTTCCATTCCTTACATCTCAACCCTCTATCACCTCACACACACAAAGGTTTTCTTCTAGGTTTTTCCTGCAAATTGTACATCTCTAGGTGGGGGTAGGTGGGGGATAAGAAGCAGGTTTTATACAGCTGATGTGATCACTGTCCATACAGGCTTGGAAAATGCTACCCAATCTGCCAATTAATTAAAGCATTAATCTGAGGAGCAGCCGGGCCCAGGGAATGTTTACTCAAAGAGGGGGGTGGTAGGAATGGAGTGGGAAGCTCCCTACATTTGCATGAAAATGAAGGTACTTAGAAAACCCAGCTTTCTTTTGTCTCTAAAGGTGGGCAGCCTTGATCATGCCCCTTAATCTTTCTGAGCAATTTAGGAAGGCTTTTAGTGAGCTGGTCTCTGAAAGATAAAAGCATTGCAGACTCTAGAAAAACAAACTCTGTAGAGTAGGGAAGAGAGTAAGGCCAGTGCAGTGTAGCTTCTTAGATCTGGAATGAAGCCTTCTAAATTCAGGAGTTTGTGCTGGTAGTTAGGTAGAATAGATGTAATGGTTTCACAAGTTTTGAAAGCATGTATACAGACTGCATTCAAATCCCAGCTCTGCTTCTTATTAGATGTGATTTGGGGCCAATCATGTAGTTTATCTAAACCTTATTTTTCTCATCTGTAAAATAAAGATTATTAATTGCTCCTTCATCTCAGAGCAGTTAGCCCTTTGCTGTGCTCTAGGCAGAAAGGAAGCCGAAGAGTGGTTAGGACCTTGCAAGATTACAAACTGTCTCCAAGAGTAGGGACTGTGCAGCCTTTTGTTCTTTTTAGGCTTATTTTTCAGCAAGGACTAGAAACCTCAGGGTTTTCCCTCACCTTCCTGGGGTGTGCTACATTTTTATCTCTAAGGGAAGTGACCTTGACCATAACAGCAAAAGACATAAAGAGGGTAGCTCATCCTGGGACCTGTTTGGCCAACTTGAGTTGAGGTTTATCTGTCTGTCACTAGGAGGAGTGGTGAAATGGACATGGAAAATTGACCCAACAGTACTTGGTGACATTAAAGAATTACTGTTAATTTTTAAATTATTGTTAAAATTATATATATATATATAAAACAAAATTTACTATATTGGGGCACCTGGGTGGCTCAGATGGTTGAGTGTCTGCCTTCGCCTCAGGTCATGATGTCTAGGTCCTGGGATCAAGCCCTGTGTGGGGCTCCCAGCTCAGCAGGGAATTCGGCTTCTCCCTCTGTGCGCACTCTCTCTCTCAAATGAATAAATAAAATCTTTTTTTTTTTTTAAAGATTTTATTTATTTATTTGACAGAGAGAGACACAGTGAGAGAGGGAACACAAGCAGGAGGAGTGGGAGAGGGAGAAGCAGACTTCCCGCAGAGCAGGGAGCCCGGTGTGGGGCTTGATCCCAGGACCCTGGGATCATGACCTGAGCCGAAGGTAGACGCGTAACGACTGAGCCACCCAGGCGCCCCTAAATAAAATCTTAAAAAAAAAAAAAAAGGCGCCCAGTGTGGGGCCTGAACTCAAGATCCTGAGATTAAGACCTGAGCTGAGATCAAGAGTTGGATGCTTAATTTACCGAGCCACCCAGGCGCGCCCCTATTGCTACTTTTTTAAGCATGATAATGATACTGTGGGTTTTTTAAGATTGATTGATTGATTTGAGAGAGAGCACAAGCAGGAGGGGCAGAGGGAGAGTGAGGGAGAGAATCTCAAGCATACTGCATGCTGAGCATTGAGCCTGATGCTGGGCTCCATCCCACGATCCTGAGCTCATGACCCTAGCTGAAACCAAGAGTTGGACGTCGAACTGACTGCACCACTCAGGCGCCCCAATACTGTGTTTTGTTTTGTTTTTTAACTTCTTAATCTTTGAGCTACATACTAAAAATTTTATAGATAAAATAATACAATGTCTGTGATTTGATTTAAGGTAATCCAGAGGAAGGAAGATTGACTTAGTAACTAAGAATTCTAGCCTTATGGCACAGATAAGAAGGCATCCCTTCATTTCTGTTTCTTTTCTTGTAGAACTCTCAGAAATTGAGCCCAATGTGTTCCTCCGTCCATTTCTGGAAGTGATACGCTCTGAAGATACCACTGGCCCTATCACTGGACTGGCACTCACCTCTGTCAACAAGTTCCTGTCCTATGCACTCATAGGTAAGAGCTCAGGCCTACTTGGATGACCATAGCACTTCATTTCCTGCCTCTCCTGGGGTGGTCAGGCTTTAGGTAGTGAGCTGGTGGCAATGGAAGGTTTCTCCTAGCCATCTGTTTCCTTGTAGGAGAGAAATAAGACAGTTATTGGTTACTCATCATGCTAATTGACTCAGGTTATGCAGAGTGGGGAGGAGGGGGGTTTCCTTGGGACTCTGGTTTCTATATGCTTTGGAGGGAATTAAGGGTATGGTGCCCTTGGAGGTTTGGTTTGGTTTCTTTTTAAAGTTATTTTTCAAATACAGTGCATGCTTATTTTAAGAAGATAAACAATAAAGAGGTGACTAAAAGAAAAATTAGTGGTGTCTCCTCTCTAAGTTCCTTCTTCTTCCTTACATAAATAATGTTGACAGGCTGGTTTGAATCTTTCTATACCTTTCTCTACATGTATATAAATATATGTAAAGTACCATTTAAAAAAAAGGAGTATGTGCTTTGGATTTTCTTTTTTCACTTAATAGTATTAACTTAGATTGTACATGATATAATTATCCCTCTGATTTATTCTTTTCCCCCAGTTTTTAAATGTAATTTATGTATAATATTATATTAGTTTAGGGGCGCCTGGGTGGCTCAGTTGGTTAAGCGACTGCCTTCGGCTCAGGTCATGATTCCGGAGTCCCAGGATCAAGTCCCACATCGGGCTCCCTGCTCAGCGGGGAGTCTGCTTCTCCCTCTGACCCTCTCTCCTCTCATGCTCTCTCTCTCAAATAAATAAAAATCTTTTAAAAAAAATATTAATTAGTTTAGGGTATACAACATAATGACTTAGTATACATATGTTAGAAATGAATACCACATTAAATCTAGTTAACACTCATCACCTTGTATAGTTTCAAATTTTTTTTCTTGTGATGAGGACTTTTAAGATCTACTCTCTTAGCAACTTTCAGATATACAATGTAGTATTTTTTTTTTAAGATTTTATTTATACATTTGACAGAGAAGGAGAGAGAGAGAGCACACAAGCAGAGGCAGAGGGAGAGGGAGAAGCAGACTCCCCACCAAGCAGGGAGCCTGATGCGGGACTTGAGCCCAGGACCCTGGGATCATGACCTGAGCCGAAGGCAGACGCTTAACGACTGAGCCACCCAGGCGCCCCTACAATGTATTATTTTTAACTATAGCTACAATGTTATTCATTACATGCCCAGAACTTATGTATCTTGTAACTGGAAGTTTGTATATTTTTCTTTTATTAGGTAAGATATATATAATATGAAAATTGTCATTTTCATAATTTTTAAGTATATAATTCAGTGGCATTAATTACATTCACAGTGTTATACAATCATCCACCACCATTTGTTTCCCAAACTTTTTCACCCCAGAAGAAACTCTAATCATTAGGGAACAATACACTATTTCCCTTCCCCTCAGCCTCTGGTAGGATTTTTTTCTTCTTAGTAAAGCTGTGTAATTTCCATCGTATAGATACAACATCAGTCTTTCTGGGTGGCTCAGTTGGTTAAGCGTCTGTCTTCAGCTCAGGTCATGATCCCAGGGTCCTGTGATCAAGCCCCACATGGATCCCCATGTTCTCTGCAGAGTCTGCTTCTCCCTCTCCCCTTCCAGCCACCCTGCCCCCCCTCTCATGTGTGCATTCTTTAAAATAAATAAAATCCTTTTTAAAAGATCTCTTATTAATATTTAATATTTATTTCCTATTTTGAGCCACTATAAATAAAGCTGAAGTAAGCATTCTTGCTCATATCTCCTTATTTATTAATTTTCCTTTGTATGGCAGACTCCTGTACTTGAAATTTTTGGATTAATGGCCATGTGCATTTATATTTTCATAGGTACTACCAGCTTGCTTTCCCAGAAGATTATAGTATTTATACTTCCAGTGTTTGAGAATTTCCATTTCCCCACCCTGTCACCAGCACTGAATATTAGCAGTATTCTTTATTTTTGCTAATTCGATGGGTGAAAACTGTTATTTTATTTTTTTAATTTTTTTTTAAGTTAAACATTTGAACAACTCCTTTTCCTCTTACTGAATTGTTTTGTTTTTCTTACTAATTTGTAGGAGTTCTTTGTATAGTGGGGATATTAACCCATTGTCTATCATAGTACTACAAATATTTTCTCCCAATCTAGCCCAAATATTTTATCTAGTCTATTATCTCTGAATTTGTTTATGCTTTTTTGGATTCCTTTTTAGTTGGTCTTGTCACTCAGGATCCTGAATTCCTTTTCCCCTATTGCTAGCTCATGTGCAAGGGTGAGAACATAGAAAACAGGCAGCTGTCTTTGTTTCTAAGTAAGGAGACAAGAAAAGAGACAGCTCAGGCTGTAGCTAGCCAGGAAAAAAAAAAATGGCCTTCAGTTCAGGGCAAGAAAACCCTTTATCTTTTCTAGAAAGTGGGATTTGCTTAGCTGAAGCATTTAGGACCCTTAGCAGAAATCCTAGATGCCAGCTAGGTTCTGAAGAGGTGCATAAGCCTGTCTAGGCACCCTAGTCCTAACTTCATACTTTTCCTAAGCAAAAATCAGGCCCAGCTATTTCCAGCCTTACCCTGAGCACCACCTGCAGGTCATCTCTCTCCACAGCCTCCAGCCACCACACCCTGTGCTTCTTCCCTTTGCTCTCGTCAGTGTTACTCTCTCCCCTTCCTGGGCTTGGCAGACAGCTTGTCATTGGAGACCTCAGGCCAGCTGGTCATTGGAGTTTCCTGTGGTGGGAAAAGAGAATGCTGGAGGTGGTGATTGCAGTGGGCATCAGAAAGGGAGAAGGAAGGAGTATATGAAAGCCAGAAGGCAAAGGAGTTGAGATTGGCAAATTTCCCTGCATTCTGCTCCAGAGTGGCCAGGAAAGGGGGACATTCTAAGGAAGGGGTTCTGGGGAAGACAAGTTCTGCTAAGTGAGCCCAAGCCAAACAATCTTTTATTTAGGCTATCCTAGAAGAAATATCCCTTACCCTTCAATCCTGTGACCCAAGGCTTCTAGGATTATTTTAGGTCCTACTCCAAGGATCAGCCTTTTGTTTGGCCCCACACAGCTGCCAGACCAGGATTTGTGCCACTGATCGCCTGGCAGGCTCTGCCTGTAGTTCTAAAGACCTGTCACTCTTACCTGCCTTTTTAGAAGATTAACTTTACTACTTCATTCAGGCTCAGAGGATAAGAGCTACAAAGAGATCAGTTAAACTACTTTAACAAGGGAGATGACTGAAAGAGGGGAAGAAATAGACCCCTAGGAGCCTTGTGAGGTGGGAGCAAAGCTGCCCTTCACTGAACTCTGAAACACCACACAACACTGAGGACCTGGATTTCCTGTGTGAGGAAAAGTCCTGCTGTGGACCCTGGAGGCCTGAATAAAGACGGTCAGACGGGGCTGTGAGAGAAGACTCAGGCCAAGGGCCTTCAGAGTATAGGATTCTCTGAGTCAAATGGGAGAAACATGGAGAATTGGGGTGATAGAAAGAGCTGGGTCAGGTGCCTGGGTGGCTCAGTTGGTTAAGCAACTGCCTTCGGCTCAGGTCATGATCCTGGAGTCCCGGGATCGAGTCCCACATGGGCTCCCTGCTGAGCAGGGAGTTTGCTTCTCCCTCTGACCCTCTTCCCTCTCATGCTCTCTCTCTCATTCTCTCTCTCTCTCAAATAAATAAATAAAATCTAAAAAAAAAAAAAAAAAGAGCTGGGTCACCCGTATACTATGTATCATCATGAAATTGGCTTCCTTCTGCATGACCTCTAAGTAACCACTCCTGATGCTGAGTAGGGGCATGCTGTAAGGACAAATTGAGTTTTTGGCCAGGTGTCAGAGAGGAACCAGGACAGAAGAGAAAAATGAAAACCACTTATAATTAATGAAAGTCTTCAGGCTCATTGTTGCAAGGGAAATGTTCTGGTTTCTCAACTATCCCCCTGAACTTAGGCTCAGGAACTCTTTTATTTATTTATTTATTTATTTTTATTTTTTTAAAGATTTTATTTATTTATTTGAGAGAGAGAATGAGATAGAGAGAGAGAGCATGAGACGGGGGAGGGTCAGAGGGAGAAGCAGACTCCCTGCCGAGCACGGAGCCTGATGCGGGACTCGATCCTGGGACTCCAGGATCATGACCTGAGCCGAAGGCAGTCGCTTAACCAACTGAGCCACCCAGGCGCCCTAGGCTCAGGAACTCTTAATTTCAGGTACCAGGAAAAAGAAAATGATAAGATTTCTTTTAATTCTCACCTCTTAATACTAGAAGGTGCTCCTGTATTATACTATGCCCCCTCTGGAGCAACTTTTTCTGTCACTTGCAAAGCTTTGTCTTGTCCCTGCCTTTTTTTTCCTACTTATGTTTCCCTTTCAAGGATAATCCAGGCAGTTCTGCGGGACCCTTGTAGGCCTTGATAGAGGCCACTTCTTTGGCTCTCCTTGTGTATATTTTAACACATGAATGGGAGCAGTTTCCCCCTTGGCAGCATTTGTGTTAGTTTCCAGCATGGTGCTGGTTGGCTGAGCTAGCTTCTCCCCTCTTCTTATTCACTATTGAAATTCTCTCTTCCTCCTGCTCCCCAGTCAGCCAGCCTCCAGTCCTGTTTAGTTTGTCCCCTTTCTCTTCTAATGCTTGTTTAGTTAAGCTGGTAAAATGATTCTTGTTTTGTGTCATATTGTTTTAAATAAAAATGAAACCAAAGCAGGAAGAGGTCTCTGATTTGTTGTAATGTGGCACCCAGGTTTAAGTATCAGCAGCAGTGACTATCCATTTCTTTGCCGTACTCCCAGGCTCACTTGCACCTGAACACAAAACTCTAAAAGCAACCAGAGAGAGATGTGTTGAAAGAGAACACATGAACAGAGAAAGGCTACAATCTTGGTGTTCAAAGGTCTGGCCCTATTTGGCCCTTGTTGTGGGCCAAAAACTCGTATTTCTAGGCCCTTCCTTATGAAATGAGTAGCTTTACACCAGTGATTCCAAAGTATGATCCCCCTGATCAGCAGCATTAAATCCTCCTGGGATCTTGTTAGAAATGCAAATTCTCAGGCCCCGCTAATTCAGAAGTTCTCAGAGCAGGCTCAGCAATTTGTATTTTTAACAAGTTTTCTGAGTGATTCTGATATATTCTTAAGTTTGAGAACCACTGTTTAACACAGTGGGATTTGTGCTGAGGAGCTTTTTAAAACCAGTTATGGGCAAAATTCTCAGGTAGCTTAAGTAGCCATGGGTTAGGAAATTGAAGAGGAGAAAAACAAAATCCTATACAGGATATCTTGCCTTTTCTGTCTCTCCTCTCTGTACCATATAGTCTTCTCTTTTTTTGTTGGAGCAGATCCCACTCATGAGGGCACAGCAGAGGGCATGGAGAACATGGCAGATGCTGTCACCCACGCCCGTTTTGTGGGCACAGATCCTGCCAGCGATGAGGTTGTGCTGATGAAAATCCTTCAGGTAAATGGAGGGGAAGAGCAGTTAGGCTGATGGCCAGGAGCTGGTGCTGTCAGCTCTCCTTACCCAATCCTTACCCAAGTCTGCAGGCAGCATGAAACTGTGTTTTGACTCCACTGGGGCTTAGGGAGCTACTTTGTTTCCAAACAAGTAGCCCGGGTACCCAAAGTAAAAGCTTCTTCTAAGGAAATAATTAAGAGCTTTAAATGAATTGATACCAGATACTGGAAGCCCTTAATACACATGTACCTCTGGCAGACCATATCTGCCGTCCATCTGTTGGGCTTGTGGGCTAGGGCTGGAATGGGCACAGTTCCCAAGACAAGCTCCTGGGAGATGCCCCCTACCAAACTGAAGTGAGGTCAGCATTCTTGCTAACCTCTCTTTCTCACCCCTGAGTGCTTCCATAGGAGACTAGAGGAACAGGAGGCAGTTTCTCTCCCCTCAGGTGCACCCCACTTTACCCAGCCTGCTTTATTTATCACTGTATCTCCTCTTTCTTCCTGGTTAGGTGCTGCGGACTCTGTTGCTGACCCCAGCGGGTGCCCACCTAACCAATGAATCTGTATGTGAAATTATGCAGTCTTGCTTCCGGATCTGCTTCGAAATGAGGCTCAGTGGTAGGTGCTTGAATATTGGGCCTGTCATCATTTCTAGGGCCAGTGTCCATGAGTATAAATATCGGATGCTGTCTCTGAACCCCAGAGAGATAGAAAACTCAGGACTTCTCCATCACCTACCTTGTGGAGCCATAGGGATCTCGAAGTCTTTACTTGATTGTTGTACAGCAGAATAGAGACCTTAGTTCATTGTGCCAGGGCAGGAACTGGGATAGATCCCGGACTGACTCAGCCCAGGCACCAAATCTTCCTCCCTTGGGGTTTCTGGGATTGACACTAGCCTGCAGCCCATGAAAACACATCATTGTGCCCCCTCCTTTTTTCTCCTGACTCAGTAGTGCCATCTAGTGGGCTAGTGCAGTTGTGGCTGCCAGGCTGAGCTGGAGCTGGTTTTAATAAGTTTGGCATAATCCTTAGTAAACAAGGTTTGGAGGGGAGTCTGCTCTGAGAAGTCTCCTGATAATAGCACAGCAAGTAATGACACCTGTGTTATTTGTTTTTGCCTGTGCAGAGTTATTGAGAAAATCCGCAGAGCACACTCTCGTAGACATGGTGCAGCTGCTCTTCACAAGGTAAACCTGCTGCTGTTTGCTTCAGCCCGGCTGCCCAGGCCTCTTGAGCCTGCCTGCTTCCACACAGCCACTTCAGGGACCTGGCCAACCCTACAGCCACTTCAGGGGCCACTGGGATTTTGGATGGGGGTAGTTCCCTGGGTCCAGGGTTACTGAACAAGGGAGAAGGAGGAGGGAGCTGGCTTGGCCTCAGGGGGAGGCAGAGGGTTATTTGATCTAGGCTGACAGACCTTGTTCTGCTTCCCAAACTTGTGTCTGTTTCTGTGCAGGTAGCAGCTGGGAAAGGGAACCCATAAAGGAAGCGAAATTCAAGGGAGCCTGGAATAGGGTGCTGAGCTCTGTGAGGAAGGACCAAGGCTAGGGTGACAACCTTGTTTACCCAGACTGTCCCGATTTTAGCACTGAAAGTCCTGCATCCCTGCAAACCCTTCAGTCTCTGGCATCCCAGGACCACTGGTTACCCTAGTCAAGGCCCTCAGTTTAGGGCCTAGGAGGCCTTTTCATACTATGCCTAACTGCCTGTTTCCTATACCTTTTTTCAGTAGAATGATTTTGAGAAGATCTGACTGAGGCAAGGGCTTTAAAGGCTCCTTAGGTGATATTAATAATGGGGATGGTTATGCATCTGTGGGGGCTGGGATTATATGGGAAATCAATGTACCTTCTGCTCAGTTTTGCTATGAACCTAAAATTGCTCTAAAAAACAGTCTAGTTAAAAAACAAAAAAACTTCCCCATGGGATTTCATTTTGCTCTCAAATCTATAAGTAATAATTCTTACTATCTACAGACCAGATCTGCCCCTGGGCCCTGCTGCAGTGTTCTTACTCCTCAGGCTCAGATTTATTGGTTTCAAAACTAAACCTACCTTTAACTCCTCACTCTTTGCCGAGTCTCCTAGGGTTTTGATGGACTGCCCTCTTCCCCATCTTGTGGCGTTCATCAGTACTTGTCAGGTAAACACAAGTAGGAAGGAGTCAGTTTAGGATGAAAAGAGCCACCATACTCCAAGGGCACTTAATCACCTTGCCCTGGTGACTACCTTCTTTTTAAGAAAGTGTTGTAAGTCCCCCAATTTCTTCCTTTGATGAGGCTCTCAAAAAGCTGCTTCTCTTCCTAGCTTTTCCTAAGAGACAGGGCATGCTCTGGCCCAGAGCATCTTTGGACTATGGCTGGCATGCAGGGGAGATTTTTTATTATCCCTAATGACAGTCCATGGGATTCTCTGTCTTATAGGTTACCTCAGTTTAAAGAAGAACCCAAGAACTATATGGGGACCAACATGAAGAAGGTATGACCTGCTGTCCCTCATCCAAACCTTGGTCTCCCAACTTCAGTGCTATGGGGATTTTCCTGGGTACCCTTGCTTAGCAAAAACATGCTTTTGCCTTTACAGGTCTGCCTGGAATCTAGAAACAGCTGTCACTCCTTTAGTGAGAAATTTATTTTTCCCCAGATACCTCTTCTTCCCCAACCTTTCCTTCCCAGCCTATCTTTGTTGATCCAACACATAAGCTGGTGAGCCAGTCTTTCACGGAATCTTGGTGAGGCCGATCAAGTTGCGATAAAAATGTATGTTGATAAAGGTGAACGTCCTACCATCCCCTCAAGGCCCAGCCTTGTTGGCAGGTAGGAGACCTGAGGACCCTATGCCCTAAGTTCCACCCTAATGCTGGATTAGACTGGGCTCACACTTGCACTAGTCTCTGTTGACGAGACAAATCAAGCCTGACTAGATCAGAAGGTTCTCAAACTGCTAGAAGAATGGTGGTCGGAAGAATGGCCTCTTTCTATCTTGAACTGAAGTCCTGGACTTCACAGGCCTCTAATGATTCTACTTGCAGCCCTAAGAGGTTCTGCCCATGGAGATGACCCTTGGCTGTTTGGTGCATGCACCTGACCTTCCTTCTCCCTAGCCATCCATCCCCATTCCTGCCCTCTGCTCTGTTGGCATGTGTCTGAGTTTATGTCACTTTGTTTAAATCGTTCGTTTGCCTGTCTTTCACAGATTTCTCCATGTCTCCTCAACAAAGTGGAGCTAAGTAGTGGGGAGCAGACCAAAGCCCTGAACCAGTTAGAGAGGGTACTACTCTTTAAGAACCTCAAGGTCTCTCTCCCTCTCCCTCTCCTTTCCTCCTTTTAATTTATTTAATGTTTATTATATATATATATATACACACACACACACATATATATGTATATATGTATATGTATATATAACATCTGGGTCCCATTTCCATTGTGCAAAGCACAACTTACCCCTCCCTAGTAACACAGCATGGCTTTGGAAGCGTTGCATGTGTTTGTAGCTTTGCAGTGTTGAGAGTTTTCCTGGGGCATTTGGTTGCCTGGAGGCAGAAGGAAGCTTTGAACTGGTGATACATCATGTAATGAGCCTAGGTAGAGGGCCTGGGTCCTGCTGACATCTTGGTAGGAGGTTTAATATCTACCATTTCTAGGGGAGCTGTGAGCGACCTCTAAGCAAGGCCCTTACCCCTTTTACCCTCTCCTGTCTCAGAGCCGGCATATGGAGCTTAAGCACAGTCTTAACTCTACTTGGACACTTGAACTGGGTTTGGAGGGAAAGGAAAATCCATCTAGTTGGGTTCTTTTTTTTCTTAGTTAACATTAAAGGACTTATTCCAAGATTTAGGACTCTAGATGGATGGGAAGGAGCTGGATAGCCCAGGTCATTGAAGATAAAAAGAAATGTGTGTCTCTACACCTAGCTAGATGGTCCATAGGCCTGCATTCTGTTTGCATGAATTGTGTCAATTTTCATTTGTGTGCTTGACTCATCACAAGTTGCATTTCTCTTTAGTAGCTTCCCAGCGTTTTGCCATGATTATTAACCTAGGACCTTTTTTTGTAAAGCTTATACTGCCCTTTGGAAATAGTTATATGGATAAGGTGTTGTAGGGTTCCATGAACACCTACTGCCCAGCCCCAACCTTAGAACCTTAGGACAAGGGAGCATAACTGTACTTTTTAAGGGCTGAGGCATTTGTGAGACAGAGAGACAGGCCAGGAGACAGAGAATACTAATTGAAATGATCACGTTGGAGCTAGCTTTGTAGAGGTTAGAAAAGGAAACAGGAAGGACTAATCCTAGTGTAGGAAGGAATCTCAATGAGTGACTGGCTTCTCAGTGGAAGTAGAACCACCTAGAGTCCCTGAAATTGGGAGGCCACCTAGAGAGAAGATAGCTCACAAAAGTGGATCCAGATGTTAGTACTTTTTGGACCTCAGTAACAATTGCTGATAAACTCAGGAGGTTCTTGTTTTCTCTCATTGATCTCTTGAGCTTCTTGACTGTATATTTGGCTGACTCTTACTCCCAGAACATTCTTTTTACCATGAACTTGCTACAGATGAGCTTCAGTGGTTACTGGAGAGAGCACCCTGGTTCCTGTGTAGCCACAGTGCTCAGAGCACTTGAAGCTCCATGCTAGGCATTTTACTGTAGGCATTTTGGAGATGGGGGGACAAGAAGTGTAAATCCAGTATGAGGCTGTTGCTGTGTTAGTAAGAGCTGGGTGCAGGGCTCAACTCTTGGACCTCTTTCCTTTCTGGGTGGAGCTATTGGTAAGGAAGGAAGAATTATGTGGTTTCTAAGCAAAGGATCAGTGGTTACCCATGTTTGGGAGGGCTTGGGGAGGTTGAGGAAGGAGGCCTATCCTCCAAATACTAGAAGGAATCAAACAGGCGAAGGATAGCATGGGTATATTCAGCCTTTAGAAAGAGGCAGGGAGGAAGAATGCTACTACTCTCTTAGAGGCATTCTGATGGTTCCTGGACCATTACTGTTGCCCAGTCCAGGGATGGTCCATCAGTCTAGGAATAGTATGGTATAACTGTAGAGGGACTGGTTTCAAACCCTAACAGAAGGCATCAAGACCAGGAAAATGAAATGGGCCTAAACAAAGTAGCTGTGAGCTTAGGGTGGAGAAAATACATAAAAACTTATATCTCAGAATAGTTCCCACAATAGGTTTTAGAGATTTTCCTTTGTGACTAAAAGGAAGCTATAGGAGAAATGGAAATACAGCAGGAGAGAAGGAAATGGAATAGAGCAAGGGTCCAAGAAATCAGTAGCCTTACCACTTGAAAACATAAAATTGCATCTAGAAAGACCCAACAGTGAGAAGGACAGGTCTCAATGATGTACCAAAATTGGGAGCAGTAGAGAGCAGAACAGCAGCATGACATGACCCTCCATCCTTAACTCCACAAATCGGCTGGGATACCACTCCTTCCTTAACTCCAAGGAATGAGCCTTTGACCAATCTGATGCAAAAATTTCAGAGAGCCAGGAATATGTTTAGAATCTAGGCCCAGTTCACGAAGCAGTGGGAAAGCTGAGTGTGACGGGGAAAGTGTAGACTCTCATAGTTGAGAGAACCATAGTTGGAGTAGGAGGCTGTGCTACAGGTAGTTGAACAAAGCCCAGGAATCCAGGACCTGTAGATCTGAAGCTTCGGGCAAAGGAGCCTCTGCCCTCACCCTTTCTATAAGAGGGCACCATCTACAGGACTTAGAATTGCCACCCAGGACTCAGGGAAGCAGAGTAATGTGTGATCAGCCTAAAAGTAGAATGTTTAGGAGGCTGCCAGGCTGATCTGTGAAGTGGCAGATGTAGAAGCCAGGTTAGAGGAGTAGGAATGTGCTCTGATGGTCTAGATTTTTCCTTTAGCACAAATGTGACATATAGTCTGTTTTCTAGGGACCAGTAGGAATAAAAGAAGGGAGATTTCTAGGGAAAGAATCTTAGTTTGAATACCAATGCTAATGAGGTATTCTATTTCCAGCTGAAAATGAGAGCAGGAGGCATGAGTGATTCATCCAAGTGGAAGAAACAGAAGAGATCCCCCCGGCCCCTGCGCCATGTGACCAAAGTCGCATCAGGTTCAGAGCTGCCCACCCCCAATGGAACTACCTTATCCTCTAACCCCACAGGTGAGTGCCCTGGGTTGCTTCCCCTGATTAGGATAGAAGAAAATGTCCTTCCTCTCTTGGGGATTTTAATATTGAAGACCAGCCAGTTGAGGGGCTTTGGTCTTCTGCTAAGTGCAAAAAGGAAAACTCCAGGTCTGTTCAGACTGTGACCATTTAGCAATTCTACAGTGACTTAAGGTTGTTCTCCTTCCAGAGGGACTCAGACTACTTTAGAGACCATCGTTTACAGAGATTATTATGCAGTCTAGGAAACAGAGCCCCTGGTGCCATGGAGGGTATGTGTTTTGCACAGTCTCTCAGCTTCAAGCCTTACTTACTTTGCTTGGCAGGGGGCATGCCCTTCATTGATGTGCCCACTCCCATCTCCTCTGCAAGTTCAGAAGCTGCCTCAGCGGTGGTCAGCCCCTCTACAGACAGTGGCCTGGAGTTCTCCTCCCAGACCACCTCCAAGGAGGACCTTACTGACCTGGAACAACCTGGCTCTCCAGGGTATAGCACAGCTACAGAGCCTGGCAGCAGTGAGCTAGGGGTTCCTGAGCAGCCTGACCCCCAGGTATGGCTTTGATTTCTAAAGGCCCCTCTCTAGTCTTCTCCTGTGGGAATTGGCTTGATCCTTTGCATCCTTTGTCCAGGCCTTGGCTCAAAAGAAGGTTGGGGTAGGGGGTTATTTCTTGTTTCCTAGAATCAGCTGTGCTGTGTAGAAAATCCACAGCAAGACTCACTGTGAGAGGTAGCTCATGGGATTTATGAAGTCATGCATACAGGTAGTACTTGGCAGAGGTGAGGGAGATGGCCATAGCTTTGTCTGGAAGGTAATGATCTAAACCCCAAGCCTAAGAGAGCCTCTGTTGCCTCTAGAGTTCTAGTCACTTTAGGTCAACTGATGCCTCAGGAGGTGCTTTCTGAGTCTTTCATCATACTCTGCCCTGAGCCACCTTGTATCTTGCATTGATTCATAAGCCCACTGAGCTGGCCCTATACCTGCAGTCCATTAGAGACACTTGGAGCATAGGCACTTCAGGGGAATAAGTTCCAAGTTGCTCTTGTTTCATCCCTCTTCCTATCCCCCTGCTACTGGTCATAGCAGGAAGGGGTCCATGTGGAAAAGGCCCAGTCAGCATCCGTGGAATCCATCCCTGAAGTGTTAGAAGAGTGCACGTCCCCTGCTGACCACTCTGACTCTGCCTCTGTCCATGACATGGATTACGTCAATCCCCGGGGTGTGCGCTTTACACAGTCCTCCCAGAAGGAAGGTGAGTTCTCTCAGGCAGGCTGTGCCTGTTCACCTCCCCCATCCTGCCCACTAAGCATCCTGAGTCTAGACCATCTTGGACCCAAAGTGTCTTCTGGTCCAGGTTCTAGGCCATTTTCTGGTCAGGAAATGGAATCAAGCCAGAGGACTGTTGGCTTGGATGGAGCCCTTCTCTAACTTATACAGAGAGGGACTTTGGTGGACAGTAGGAAGTGAGAGGGAAGAATAGAAAGCTTGGGACTTTTAACAGAAGGTAGGATCATCAATTCTGATTGCCTTCAATAAGTGAGAGTAACCTTCTTACCTCCCCAGAAAGAAAACTTTTTTTTTCCTTGAAGAGAATCACTTATCTGAAATTGCCTTGTATAATGCAGGGCAGGCCAGGCCAAGCTGTCAAGCCAGTTGTTTCTTAGCAATCCCACTTTACTCCTGGCCTGCCCTAGGTACAGCTTTGGTCCCCTGTGGTCTTCCCTGCATCCGTGAGCTCTTCCGCTTCCTCATCTCCCTGACCAATCCACACGACCGCCACAATTCAGAGGTTATGATCCACATGGGACTGCATTTGCTGACAGTGGCTCTTGAATCAGCCCCTGTAGCCCAGTGCCAAACCCTCCTGGGCCTCATCAAGGATGAGATGTGCCGCCACTTACTCCAGGTAAGACTGGATTTCTAGAGGGGCTCTGAGCCCCTGGCTGTTTTTCAGGGTCTCTTAAGGACCAAGAGTGCACAGGGACATTTGGCTGATTGGTGCAAAAAGTATAGGATCCAGAAAAGAACCTCCCTCCCCAGTTGGCCAGTGGTCATTGTCAGAAGGATACTATTAGTTCCCTGGGGACTCTGGCAGCCAAAGAGAAATACGGGAATGGCTAGATACAGAGTTCCCTTAGAGCACAGGACCTTAGTAGCAGCCTCACACAGTTTGCTCTCCTGCTTTTCTCTTGGTTGAGCCATAGGTTCAGAAAGCTAATGATTTAACCCTACTCTGATCTCTAGCTACTCAGTGTAGAGCGACTCAACCTTTATGCTGCTTCCCTGCGGGTATGCTTCCTGCTGTTTGAAAGCATGAGGGAGCACCTCAAGTTCCAATTGGAGGTGAGTGTATTGAACTTGGAAGAAGAAAAAAAAATGATGTATAGCATCTTCAATGGGGCCAGCTCTGTCATTCTGCAGGGATGGGATTTAGGGGCTCCTGTAGACAGTGCTTTTAGCCTCCATAGTTTGGTTCATTGGCTGGCCTCTTTGGTGGAGAAATTTAAAGAAGCCCAGAGGAAACAGGCTAGTTATAAAATGAGAGAAGCCAAATACGAGGACTGGTAGACAACCTCACCATGAGTGGGTATGATTTTCTGCCTAGCAGTTCTTCTGCAGCACAGGCAAGCAAGTCAAACTGGTCAGGCTCACATAGAGAGCACAAAGAGGGGCAATAGCAACTTGTTTTGGATCAGGTGTGAGGTAGAGAGCCAGGCCTCCCCCAACATGGAGGCCAGAGAGGATAGAATACCTTTAAGGGTCTCTTAATGCATGCCTCCTGGCTGGACTTCTCCTTCTTGTGTTTAATGGTTTACCTGTCTAATTTTTCTCTCCTATCTTGAATCCTTCCCCTCCCAAATGGCTATTACTGGATTATTGCCAGATGTACATCAAAAAGCTCATGGAGATCATCACTGTGGAGAACCCCAAAATGCCTTATGAGATGAAGGAGATGGCACTGGAGGCCATTGTGCAGCTCTGGCACATCCCCAGTTTTGTCACTGAGCTCTATATTAACTATGATTGTGACTACTACTGTTCGAACCTCTTTGAAGACCTCACCAAGCTGCTGTCCAAGGTGCTGAGCATTATTACTGGCCTCTAGAAAGGCTCTATTAAGGAAATCTCTCTGGTGGTAGTGAGCATACTTTATGCGGGGTGGGAAACACTTGAGAGTTGGGGAACAGGAAGAAGAAAGGCATTTTCTCAGGACAATGTAGAAGTTACAGGCGGTTTCAGGGTTTTTGGAAAAGGATAAAGTGTAAAGTATTCTCACCTCAAGTCTACTGGATCTGTTTACTTTCCAGAATGCCTTCCCTGTGTCTGGTCAGCTCTATACAACACACCTCCTGTCTCTTGATGCCCTGTTGACAGTGATTGACAGCACTGAGGCCCATTGCCAGGCCAAAGTCCTCAACAATCTTACCCAGCAAGAGAAGAAAGAAGCAGCCAGACCTGGCTATGAGGCAGTAGATGGCTCCCGAGAATCCAGCAATAGTGAGAGGCATTTCTTTCTTTGAGGATCCCAGGGTTCTATGCTTATCACTTCTCTACTCACTGAATCCTCTCTCCAGCCATTATATCACTTCCTCTGGGGGCTCTCCCAATTCTGTGTTTCCAGGGTTTGGTGGTTTGAATCATTGGCCAGGCATATTAGCAAGACTCGTGGACTTGTCCTTTTCTTATCCTCCACACTTTGGCTTTCTTATAGAATTATTATTATTTAATTAAAGTATAGTTAACGGGGGCACCTGGGTGGCTCAGTTGGTTAAGTAACCAACTCAATATCGGCTCAGGTCATAATCTCAGGGTCGTGGGATCAAGCCTTGCGTTGGGCTCTGAGCTCAGCATGGAGTCTGCTTCTCCCTCTCCCTCTACTTCTCCCCCTGGTCATGTGTGTGTGCACATACTCTTTTCCTAAAAGAAATAAATAAAATCTTTAATAAAATAAAGCATAGTTAAAATACAATGTTACATTAGTTTCAGGTATACAGCATGGGAGTATTATTATTTTTTTATGGAGAAAAGAGAACCTAGATGAAAGGATATAGGATTTCTGTTCCTGAAAGGTCCAGGTCCTACCTTCCCCCACTCCCAGTATCTGCTTCCACCCTGATTAATCTTCTCTGACATCCCCTTGAGACTCAGGTTGCAGAAGATCAGAGAATGGGATTGGGTAATCTCTATTAAATTATAGAATCTAATGCTTGACTAACCTGGGACAGTGACTACTTATTTGGGCTTAGGTTTGTTGTCTTCAGGCCTGGTGACCTGTGTAGGTCTATGTGGGACCTATCCAGGTCTCCTTGGCCTAATACATAACTTCTCTTGCAGCTCTGCTTGATTTCCTACCCCATCTTCATTTATTTTCTTCTCTCTTACCAGCTGAAAGAACAGCCAGTGATGGGAAACCTGTAGGCATAGCCCCAGACATCCCAGGCCTACATCTGCCAGGTGGAGGGCGGCTGCCAGCAGAACATGGGAAGCCAGGATGCAGTGATCTGGAGGAAGCTTCTGACTCTGGGGGTGGGTACTGGGTGTCCATGATCCTCAGCCCCCTCAACTGGAGGGTCTGGTGGAGAGCAGAGGGAAGGGGGGTGGGGGCACAGACACCCTAAGGCAGTTGAACCTTGACTGCTCACCCATGCCCTCAAACATGGAGAGAGGAAATAAAATGTTTGGAGCCCTAGAAGATAGGACTTCTAGGAACATGGAAGACTGATGAGGACAAGAAAATTTCTGAGGCATTCTCCTTCTTCACTAGAGAGTATATTGGCAACCTTCCAAAAGCCATTATATTGTAAAAGCAATCTTATGGGTTTTTCCTTTTCTTCCTCCCATCTCCCATTCCTAGCTGACAAAAAGTTTACCCGGAAGCCACCTCGATTTTCCTGTCTCCTGCCAGATCCACGGGAACTGATTGAAATTAAAAACAAAAAGAAGGTGTGTATGGCTATCCCCAGAACTTAGCCTCTGCCTGCCTCTGTCTGGGTGTCTTTTTAGGGTTTCTGTCCCAGAGGATAAGGGAGAGTCTAGCAGCTCATTGGACGGTTTCCCAAGGCTAATCTTTGCATTTGTTGGGACTTCAGCAACCACCCAGTCTCCTTTGAAAGCCTTCACTTCTAAGCCATGTAATTAGGCATACCCTGTTGTGTGCCCCTGGGCAAATGCTGCCCTGGGTGTGAGCCAGTTGTTACTGGTGGTAACAAGAACCTGGGACCTGGTATCATGTGAGTCGCTGGAGGTTATTGGTCGTCTCGAGCTCTGGGGTAAGGATTGGCAGTGTAAGGGAATCGACATTTATCTGGTGCTTTAGAAAAGTTCAAAAAAAATTTTTTTTAAACACAAAACCTTTTGTTTAACCCTTTCTTCCTCTTATGGTCAGCCTAAATGACTGGTTTATGTGTCCCCTTGATTGCAGGGCTGTGACTCAACAGACAAAAAGTTGAGTTATCATCACAGTTAGTTCACTTTGTCCTTAAAAGTTGGAAAACAGAAGAAAGAAGGGAAATCTAAGCTAGACTATAAACAGATGCCAGGACGGCTATAAAACTCGAGAGAAGAGGGACGCCTAGATGGCTCAGTTGGTTAAGCGTCTGCCTTCGGCTCAGGTCATGATCCCAGGGTCTTGGGATCGAGTCCCGCATCGGGCTCCTTAATCGGCAGGGAGCCTGCTTCTCCCTCTGCCTGCTGCTCCCCCTGCTTGTGCTCGCTCGCTCTCTCTCTCTCTGACAAATAAATAAAATTAAAAAAAAAAAACTGGAGAGAAGAGAACCTTCTCTAGTCTCTCTTCTACTTTTTCCTGGTTGCCAAGTTGGTGGAGAAGGGCTGCGTCTTGAGAACTCAGAAAATGAATGAAAAGGAGCTCCTCAGCTGCTGCTGCTGCTGCTGCTTCTTCTGCGTCTTCTTCTTCTCCTCCTCCTCCTCCCTCCTCCCTTCTCTTCTTCTTCTTCTTCTTCCTCCTCCTCCCTCCTCCTCCTCCTCCTCCTCCCCCTCCTCCCCCTCCCCCTCCTCCTTCTCCTTCTTCTTTCTTCTTCTTCAAGTAGGCTCCATGCCCAGTGTGGGGCTTGAACTCACAACCCTGAGATCAGGAGTTGCATGTTCTACCCGCTGAGTCACTCTTATAGTGCAATTTTTAAAAAATTATGTATTTTATTTTATTTATCTTATTTTATCTTTTAAGTAATCTCTACACTCAACATGGAGCTCAAACTTACAGCCCTGAGATCAAGAGTTACATGCTCTACCAACTGAGCCAGCCGGGCACCCCAGTTCCTCAGCCAGTTCTAATTAGACATGAAAATTGGGAAGAGCTATGGCTGGTATGATCCAGCCTTAATTTTGGAGTCACTTAGAACCACATCCTAGGAGCCCATTAGATGACCATCTGTGGACCATGATGGAGTTCAGCCTGGCCTTGTCTGGTTTAGGAGCAGAGCAACTTGTGACACCTCTGGTATCTCTCCTCCAGCTGCTAATCACTGGCACAGAGCAGTTCAACCAGAAACCAAAGAAGGGGATCCAGTTTCTGCAGGAGAAAGGCCTCCTCACCATCCCAATGGACAACATAGAGGTAGCCCAGTGGCTCCGAGAGAACCCTCGGCTGGACAAGAAAATGATTGGAGAGTTTGTGAGTGACCGCAAAAACATTGACCTGTTGGAGAGCTTTGTGAGGTGAGGAAGTGGCAAGAAATGGGGGACATAGTTGATGATCAAAGGGCAAGGCATCCCTCCCTCAAAATAGTCTCAGTCAGTTCCTGCTGGTGACCTAGGTCACACACTCTTCCTCTTCCCATGACTTATGTCTCTTGGACCTGAAAGAGTCTCCAGCAAGATAGCTTTGGGAGCCATTCCATTCTGCATAGAGAGCATTGCAAAGGGGTAGACCAGGGTTCCTGAGCACGAGGTAGTTCTAGTGGATGAGGTTTCCAGGCAAGAATGCACTGATGTGGAAAGTACTAAAATTAGGAGTTACCAGATTCTAGTCTGTGTAGAGATGACCACAAGATTGTTCCCCTTTGCTAGAGCCTTCAGCCTCCTCTGTTCCAATATGAAAAGGTTAGAGGGACTAGAGCTAATAGGGAGCCCAACATTTGCAGCTTATATATCTTTAGCCTCTTTTTCCTTCTTCCTTTCCCTCTAGCACCTTCAGCTTTCAGGGCCTACGGCTGGATGAAGCTCTTCGCCTCTACCTGGAAGCCTTTCGCTTACCTGGGGAAGCACCAGTCATCCAGAGATTGCTGGAGGCATTCACTGAGCATTGGAGAGTGAGTTGAGTGGGAGGGCCTGAGCCCGGCATCCCAGGTTCATTTGACTGGAGGGTTTTTATGGCTCCAACTGAAGGACCCAGCTGCTGTCTCCTAAGAAGGCTGAGAGCAACATCAGTAAACTTTCCATAGAGATATCAGCTTCTGTTAAGGAGTTGGCAAGAGGTTGGAGGCTTTCTGGCTGGTAACCCCCCTAGGTACCCAGCATTGGCCAGTGGGTTGGTAGTGAAGGTTTGATTGGCCAGAGAAGGGCATTGATACAGGTGGGGTCTTTGCTTTTTCAGAATTGTAATGGCTCCCCATTTGCCAATAGCGATGCCTGCTTTGCCCTGGCCTATGCTGTCATCATGCTTAATACTGACCAGCACAACCACAACGTTCGCAAACAGAATGCACCCATGACTCTAGAGGTAAGCTTGGATCCCAGCCAAGGCAGAGAGGGTCCAGCACAGTTTTGGAGGTATAGCAGGAAGGACATGAGATCTTCCAGTGGGCACAATGGACAGAGTTTGTCCAAGGGAATCAGGAAGGGCTGGCCAATCCAGGAAAATAACTGGGTTAGGGATGTGGGCTCTTTCACTTACTGTTTCCTTAGTCCTATTTACCGTAGACCCAGGAGTTCTTTAGGTGGGGCTTCAGCATTGACATATGGGGGAAAAGCTTATTGGCCTGTCTCTAGGAGTTTCGCAAAAACCTAAAAGGTGTGAATGGAGGCAAGGACTTTGAGCAAGACATCCTGGAGGACATGTACCATGCCATCAAGTGAGTATTTGTGGAGAATAGTTGGGCATCTCAGATTTTAGAGTTCCATCAGACTTCAGTGATTCATATGCCCTGGATTTAGCCTTGAGACTCAGCTGGGCAGCCCCTCTTCCCATTTATTTCTTAAAGAAACCTGAATAGTACTGGAGCTCTAGTACTCTGAGCCAGGATCTAAACTGCCCCTGCTAAGTAGAATATCATGGGCCCATTTTCTGAACCCAGAGCATCTGGGTTTTCCTGTTCAGCTCACAAGATGCATTCTGAAGCTGGTAGAGAACCCAAGATGGGCACTGGAGGGTGAGGTTTGGGTCAGAGATCAGAGATGGGGCACTTAGTTTTTTATTGTAAATCAGAAAGGGTAGAGAGAAATGTTCATCCTCATACCCAGAAAGAATGGAGATCTCACTATAGAACTAAAGGCCCCAGTTAGAGATAGGGCTTTGAGATTATGGGGCATTACTAGGTGCTTCCTTTTTTTCTCCCTGGTCCCACTAGTGGGTAGGAAGCAGACCACTGAGCTGCACTTTTGGTGACCTCTCATTGATGGACTGTACCAGTATGGGCAAAACCTGTTGTCCTAGTTTGATACCAGTTAGGAGCAGTGCATCTACTCTTTCCTTTACCTCCTGACAGGAATGAGGAAATTGTGATGCCTGAAGAGCAGACAGGCTTGGTTCGGGAGAACTATGTGTGGAATGTGCTGCTTCATCGAGGTGCCACCCCAGAGGGCATATTCCTTCGTGTGCCTGCTGGCAGCTATGATCTTGACCTCTTCACCATGACATGGGGCCCCACTATTGCTGCCCTTTCTTATGTCTTTGACAAAAGCCTTGAGGAGACAATCATCCAGAAAGCCATCTCAGGCTTCAGGTAGCCCAGCTGTGGCCTTGGTCTTGACCTCCTCTCACCTCTCTGGGCAAACATGGTTGCCTCCATGCCTTTCTGATTCCTACTCATATTTTTATTAGAATGGGTTTTCTCTGAGTTTTTGAAAGGAGGCTGAAGCATGGGAAAGCTCAGTCTTAAACAGATTGAAGAGTAAAAGGTTTCTTCCTGGGACTGATTGGGGAAGAATCCCAAGTAAGCCTCCTCAGGGACTTGGAAGGGCTGCTTGGCCTTCCAGTGACTCACTCTGTTTCTGGAATGTGAAATTACAGGAAGTGCGCCATGATCTCCGCCCACTATGGCCTCAGCGATGTGTTTGACAATCTCATCATATCTCTGTGCAAATTCACAGCTCTTAGCAGTGAGGTGAGCAGGGGTAAGAACTGTGTACTTAGGGTTCCAAAGGAGGACCTCTCTTTTAGCCATAAATCTATCCTTATCTGTGGAGCTGTTTTCCCTCGGCATATTCTTTCACTCCCCCTAGACTACAGTAGCACTTAGGCCATTTCTATTTCACACCCCCTAGGATGAGAATAGTGTCACCTCATGCAATTGGGATGGGAGAGGAGATGCATCAGTGGGGAAGGCCTTAACCAGGTTAGCCCTTCCTACCAGTATTAGGGGGGATTGAACCATAACAAGCAGAAGGACCCTTGGGGAACTATAGGTAAAGGCCTAAGAGATGTCCTTTCCAGACATTTGCCAGACCCTAAGCCTTTTCTCATCTTCCTTTTCAGTCTATTGAGAACCTTCCCAGTGTGTTTGGAAGCAACCCCAAAGCCCACATTGCAGCCAAGACAGTATTCCATTTGGCCCATCGTCATGGTGACATCCTGCGGGAGGGCTGGAAGAATATCATGGAGGCCATGCTACAGCTCTTCCGAGCCCAGCTGCTGCCCAAAGCTATGGTGGAGGTAATTCTTATAGGAAACTAGTGGACAATAAAAGGCAAAAGCTCATAAACTATGTGCTATCTGTGTATGGAACTGGTTGAGAGTAGCACTGGGCCCAGTGACTGCTGAAGCTTACCAGGAACACCTTAAATGTAAGACCACAGATCTTGGGTGAGGGGATAGCTGTAAAAGAAGGCTGATATAAGCCATTGCCAGTCACCAGCTGTAGGGGGCCCAGTCAGGAGTGTGGGGCACTGAGCTACAAGAAGAAAGCCAGAGAATTTTGCGTGGAGAAGCAGAAAATGCAAAGGGCATGTGGAAGGAAATTAGTCTTGACCTGATTTTCCAGGTAGAAGATTTTGTGGATCCCAATGGCAAGATCTCTCTACAGAGGGAGGAGACACCATCAAATCGGTAAGGGCAGATCAGAGGCTAAAGGCCTTGGAGAAGGAGGGTCGGAACTATGGAGCTCACCAAGGTTTGAACTCTTTCTATAGAGGAGAGTCGACAGTACTAAGCTTTGTGAGCTGGCTGACACTAAGTGGTACTGAGCAGTCTAGTGTGCGGGGCCCATCCACTGAGAACCAAGAGGCCAAAAGAGCGGCCTTGGACTGTATCAAGGTAACTGCCTCTGCCTACCCTTGGTAAACAAGCCTAGATCCCTCCCTACTGGATAGATGTTGCCCTAGAAACTGAAGAGTAGAATCATCCAGGGCTTATGACCAGAGCTGATGCCTTTTGTCCTCTCTCTCTAGCTCTTGGGAACATTCTCTTCCCTCCAGCCCTTGTCACTGACCCTCCTCCCTCTTGCATCCCCTCTAGCAATGTGATCCAGAAAAGATGATCACAGAAAGCAAGTTCCTTCAGCTGGAGTCACTGCAGGAGCTCATGAAGGTACAGAGTGAAGAGGGAAGAGGAGGGATGAAAGGGCTGGCTGTGTCTGGGAGGGGAGATGGAGACAATGGTGACTGCCTTAATTTCTGTCAGGGCAGGGCCAGTGGCTGACTTCTCCATGCTCTCCTGCTATTGTTGTGCTTTAGGCTCTGGTCTCAGTGACACCAGATGAAGAGACATACGATGAGGAGGATGCTGCTTTCTGCCTAGAGGTGCTGCTGAGGATTGTGCTGGAGAACAGGTAGAAGTCAGTCTTTAGGCAGGCCTCATACTGGGCTTGTGCCGAAGGGATGGAAGATGGGAGCCATCTTGCTGAGTGGGCTTTAGGGGCAAGAAGCACATGTAGCTGTAGGCAGTGGAGAAGCTTGTTTATTATACCTTAGCCTGCTTAGGGTATAATACCAATGAGCTCTGAAAGGCCTAACCTGGATCAAAAAGACTTATTGCCCAGTGGCCTCTCCAACTGAGACTGTCCTCACCCTTATGTTCCTCAGGGACCGTGTGGGTTGTGTGTGGCAGACTGTCCGAGACCATCTATATCACCTGTGTGTCCAGGCACAGGATTTCTGCTTCCTTGTAGAGCGGGCAGTGGTGGGGCTGCTGCGCTTGGCCATTCGACTACTCCGAAGAGAAGAGATCAGTGGCCAGGTAAGCAGAGTACAGCCTGGAGGGCAGGAAGTATGCAGGGGACTAAAGCCACAGTGTCAGTTATGGGTATGACCTGAGACAGAGAGTACATTTAGTGCCCCATAGCATGAGTCTGGTTATCTACCACAGGGCTAGAGGAATCTAACAGGTGGCATTAGGGATAAGTCTAGAAGGGTCTCAAGTATGAAGCTGGTACTTAGCACCTCTGCAGGCTCCTATGAATCTGCTCTGTAGGGTTGGATGGCTACTGCCTTGTGGTAGTCTCAGCCCTATACCTGGTTTCCTGGTTCTCGTGCTTAGGACCCTCCTGAGATCTCTTGGCTCAGGTATAAAAGACAGCCAGCATAGAACTAATAAGTGAGTTCAGCAAGGTCACAGGATATAAGATTAACACAAAAAAATCACACAGGGGAGGTGGGTAGGGGGATGGGTTAAATGGGTGATGGGCACTATAGAGGGCACTTGTAATGAGCACTGGGTATTATATGTAAGTGATGAATCACTAAATTCTACTCAAATACTACACTATATGTTAACAACTTGAATGTAAATTTAAAAAAAGGGGGGGGCGCCTGGGTGGCTCAGTCGTTAAGCATCTGCCTTTGGCTCAGGTCATGATCCCAGGGTCCTGGGAGCGAGTCCCGCATCGGGCTTCTTGCTCGGCGGGGGGTCTGCTTCTCCCTCTCCCTCTGCCTGCCTCTCCCCCTGCTTGTGTGTTCTCTTTCTTTGACAAATTAAAAAAAAAATTTTTTTATTTATTTTGAGAGAGAGAAAGTGAGTGAGCATGTAGGGGGAGGAGCAGAGGGAGATAGAGAGACTCTCAAGCAGACTTCCTGCTGAGCAGGGAGCCTGACACAGGGCTGGATCTCACGACCCTGAGATCATGACCTGAGCCAAAATCAAGAGTTGGACGCTTAACCGACGGAGCCACCTAGTCACCCCTCAAAATAAATCATAGATTTAAATGTAAAATGTAGAACTATGAAAACTTTAGGAAGAAACCTAGGAGATTATCTTCAGGAGCTAGGAAGAGAATTCTTAGGCTTGACACCAAAAGCACAATCCATAAAAGGAAAAATTGGTAAATTGGACTTCATCAATTTTAAGAACTTATACTCTAGGGGCGTGCCTCTTTTTGCCCCCAACCTTAACCCCTGGCAATCTGTCCGTAACTTTTAAAATTCTGTCATTTCAAAAACATTATATAAATGGAATTGTTTTTAAAAGGTCAACCTGTGGTGGTGGAACTATTCAACATATTGACTAGTGAAGGATACACAAACCTAAAATTAGGTGATTAAATTATGTAGAACTTAATACACACGTGCATACACATATGAGTAAAGTAAAACTGGGAAACCTGAATAAGATCAGTAGATTGTATCAATGTCAGTATCACTTATCATTTACTATAGTTTTACATAATGTTACCATTGGGGTAAAGGGGGCAGGGGCACCTGGGTGGCTCAGTCGTTAAGCATCTGCCTTCAGCTCAGGTCATGAACTCAGGGTCCTGGGATCGAGCCCCACATCGGGCTCCCTGCTTGGCGGGAGGCCTGCTTCTCCCTCTCTCACTCCCCCTGCTTGTAGTCCCTCTCTTGCTGTGTCTCTCTCTGTCAAATAAATAAAACCTTAAAAAAAAAAGGGGGGGGGGCAAAGCATACAAAGGATCTCTTTGTATTATTTCTTTTTTTTTTTTTTTAAGATTTATTTATTTATTTTGAGAGAGAGCATGTGCACATGAGTGGGGAAAGGGGCAGAGGGAGAAGACAGAATCTCAAGCAGACTCCCCGCCAAGTGCAGAGCTCAGTGCGGGGCTCGATCCCACAACCATGAGATCATGACCTGAGCTGAAATCAAGAGTTGGACATTTAACTGACTAAGCCACCCAGGCATCCCGCTGTATAATTTTTTACAACTGCATATGAATCTACAGCTCAATAAAAATTTTAATTAAAAAAAAAACTGAGGGCGCCTGGGTGGCTCAGTCGTTAATCATCTGCCTTCGGTTCAGGTCATAATCCCAGGACCCTGGGTTTGAGCCCCGCATTAGGCTCCCTGCTCGGTGGGGAGCCTGCTTCTCCCTCTCCCACTCCCCCTGCTTGTATTCCCTCTCTTGCTGTCTCTCT
This sequence comes from Leptonychotes weddellii, assembly GCF_054177405.1. NCBI lineage: Eukaryota > Metazoa > Chordata > Mammalia > Carnivora > Phocidae > Leptonychotes > Leptonychotes weddellii. The sequence goes on along the minus strand of NC_138374.1, from coordinate 24,062,386 downwards.
GTCAAATAAATAAATTAAAAATCTTTAAAAAAAAATTAAAAGAAAACTAAAGAAGGGACACCTGGATGGCTAGTCGGTTAAACATCTGCCTTCGACTCAGATCATGATCCTAGGATTCTGGGATTGAGTCCCGAATCGGGCTCCCTGCTCAGCAGGTAGCCAGCTTCTCCCTCTGTCTCTCCCCTGACTCATGGGCTCTCTCTCTCTCTCAAAAAAATAAATAAATAAAATCTTTAAAAAAACAAAAACAAAAAATTGAAGAAAAGACCAGCAGCAGTACTCTTAGGAGGGTCCTAGCCAAACCATCCTCACTGGCCTAAGGAAACTGGTGGGGAAGGAGTCCAGACAAGAAGCTGTGTGCCCACTTCCTGCTCCCCACCCACCCACCCAGGTGCTGCTCTCCCTGCGCATTTTGCTGCTAATGAAGCCCAGCGTGCTGTCCCGAGTCAGTCACCAGGTAGCCTATGGGCTCCATGAACTCCTTAAGACCAACGCAGCCAACATCCACTCAGGTGATGACTGGGCCACCCTCTTCACACTGCTGGAATGCATTGGCTCAGGTGTAAAGCCTCCAGCTGCCCTGCAGTCCACAGCCAGGGCTGATGGACCTGATGCTGGTAAGCCCTTTCCCAGGGAGACCCTCACTGGCAGATAAACAGTTATGGCCCCAGGGGTTGAGACAGGAAAACAAAATACAGGTTATTGTATTTAGCAGATTAAACACCCCTGATTTCTGCCATCTGCTTCCAGAGCTTCCTGTACCCGCTGGCCTTTCCCCAGCACTCATGGGTTAAACAGTATGAAGGCTAGTAGGCAACATAGATGTCTATGACACTAGGCTTCCTACTGTCCTGAGGACTATTTTCTCAGAAACTATGTCCTCCCCACCACCCCCATCCCCTGACAGCTGCTACTAGATGCCATCAGGAGCCCAAATTAGCCTACTGCCCCATTTGGTCAAGAGAGAATCTATCCAGACCATCCTTCAGCCCCTGGTGACAGGGCTGAAACTAAGCTGGACCAAGAGAGAGGAGAGCCCAGGCTTCAGCACCTGTTTCTTAGAACTGAAATCATCCTTAATCTCAGTGTCCCCATTTCCACCCTGACTCTTCTCTTCTCCCTGCTGACTCAGGGGCCCAATCAGACAGCGAACTCCCATCCTACCATCAGAATGATGTGAGCCTGGACCGAGGATACACTTCTGATTCAGAGGTCTACGCTGACCATTGCAGGCCTGGCAAGATCCACCGATCAGCCACAGACGCTGATGTGGTCAACAGCGGCTGGTTAGTGGTGAGTGAGCATACGGGCAGTGGGTGAGTCTTCCCTCCTTGGCCTGTGGGAAAGATTCCTGGTCCTCCAAGAGGGTATCTAAGGGAAGATCAGGCTCAAGCCTGGGTTCCCAGCAACTCTGTGTACTTTACAGGTGGGGAAGGATGACATCGATAACTCCAAGCCAGGTCCTGGGCCCAGCCGGCTAGGCCCTTCACCCCTGGTCAATCAGTACAGCCTAACAGTGGGGCTGGACCTCGGGCCACACGATACTAAGTCCCTGCTTAAATGTGTAGAATCTCTGTCCTTCATCGTGCGTGATGCTGCCCACATTACACCTGACAACTTTGAGCTCTGCGTCAAGACTCTCCGCATCTTTGTGGAGGCCAGTCTGAATGGCGGTGGGTTATCCAATGAAGGGGCAGCTGGGGAGTAGCCATGTGAATATACGGGGGAAAGGGAGGAAAAGGTAGGCCATCTGTGTCCATGATGTAGAAATGTAACCTGGGTCTGACTCTGCTCAGGGTGCAAGTCCCAGGAAAAACGTGGCAAGAGTCACAAATATGATAGCAAAGGAAACCGCTTCAAGAAGAAATCCAAGGAAGGCTCAGTGCTTCGGCGGCCTCGAACCTCCAGCCAACATGCCACTCGGGGTGGGCATAGTGACGATGATGAGGATGAAGGTGTGCCTGCCAGCTACCATACGGTGTCTTTACAGGTCAGTCAGGACGTAAGTATGGCATCCTTTACTTCCTCTCCTCTCCCTGCCCCTGACATTGGGAGCGTGGGCAGGGCCAGGGACAGCCAGGACTGAGAGGAAGGGCCTATGTTTTCCAACCCAGGGCCTCGGCCACCACTTCCACAGTGTTTCCCTATCCAAGACCACTGTAAATCTTTGTTTGCTTAATATTTAAGATTTATGTTTTGAATAAGTAATATATACACGTAGTACAAAGTTCAGAAGTACGAAAAGGTAAACAGATAAAAGTAAGTCCTATTCCGTTCCTGCCCCCAGCTGCTAAGTTCCCCTCCCCAGAGGTAGACACTGCCACTAGTTTCTTGTCTATCCTTCCAGAATTCTTTGTCTATTCAAGGCGTATAAAGTTTATTTTATGAGCAGACTTTTTATCACTAAAAAAATGGAGAACTAATTGCCTTAAATAGAATAACCTTAGAAAAATTATGAAAACAAAAAATTATTAAAGTTGACCAGACACTGTTGCCCACCAAAGCCTCTGAGCCTGAGGTTTGCTTTCTGTTTTTAAAATGAAATTAACAAGATGAAGCTTTATCTGTCATCAGAAGGTATGAAAGAGAATTGAAAATACCTTTTTCACTATGTAATTCATTGTTATTATACACTCATTCCACACACCTCCTTATATTTCCTCCACTAGGATTAACACCCAACTTTGGGAAACACTGGCTGGCAGGGGACAACCAGCTCATGAAGTCGAGGAGAAAGAGGGGTGAGGGGTAGAGTATGGTGTGATGTACTAGGGGCTCCTTTGAGGACTCAGTCAGGGACAGTGTTGGGGGGCATCAACCAGACCTTACCCCAGCTCATTTCCTGCCCCTCCTGTGACTCCAGTTGTTAGACCTGATGCACACCCTGCACACTCGAGCGGCCTCGATCTACAGCTCTTGGGCGGAGGAGCAGCGCCATCTAGAGACAGGTGGCCAGAAGATCGAAGCTGATTCCCGCAGCCTCTGGGCCCACTGCTGGTGCCCGTTACTGCAGGGTAAACCTCAGGGGAGCAGGCAGGGCAGGGGCGGAGGTGGAGCTGGCACTTGGGATGCCTGAAGGATCCTGAGCCTGCTCTCGCTCTCAGGCATCGCCTGCCTGTGCTGCGACGCCCGGCGCCAGGTCCGGATGCAGGCACTGACCTATCTACAGCGAGCACTGCTGGTACATGATCTGCAGAAGCTAGATGCCCTGGAGTGGGAGTCCTGTTTTAACAAGGTGGGACTTCCCTCTGGTCTTAAAGTTCAAATCCTTAAGACAGGGAGAACTGGGCAGCCTGAAGAGCCCGTAATGTCAGTCCTCAGTTTGCATCCTACCTTTCCTTCTGCTCTGTGCTTATCCATCCCAGCCCCTGGCTGCCTTGGAGTAAGGCTGCCAACTGGCCTGTTAGGGACCAATTGGCTCTTTACCCACCAGGTGCTGTTTCCTCTACTGACCAAGCTCTTGGAGAATATCAGCCCTGCAGATGTGGGTGGGATGGAGGAGACTCGAATGAGGGCTTCCACACTGCTGTCTAAGGTACTGCTCACCACCCTCATCTACCCACTCTCCCCACACCTGCCTTTCTGCAAGGACAAAGCCAGGGCTTCTCCTAGGACCTGGAGATGCAATGTGGGTGCTTGGGACCCCCAGCTATGGAGACTCATCAGGACCCAGGGACCTGGGAGGATTCTGGAATTCAGAGGAATCTCTGATTTAGGATTCCCATGCAAGATAGGACAGGCTTGCCTCCCAGCCTTGGAGAGGGATGCAGATAGCTCCCACCCTTCACTAAAATGGGCTGGCGGGCCTTAGGTCTTCCTGCAGCACCTGTCTCCACTGCTGTCACTCTCTACCTTTGCGGCCCTCTGGCTGACCATTCTGGACTTCATGGACAAGTATATGCACGCAGGCTCCAGTGACTTACTGGTATGTTCTACCTCAGCCCAACTCCCACTGCCTGCTTCCTCGCACACCTGCTGGGAAGACATGCTGTTTTGCCCTTGGTGGCTGCCTCCTCCTTACCATGTCCCCGCCATGCCCTCTTTCCTATTTACATGGTCCCACTGCCACCAACAGTCAGAGGCCATCCCTGAGTCTCTGAAGAACATGCTTCTGGTGATGGACACAGCAGAGATTTTCCACAATGCAGATGCCCGAGGAGGCAGCCCCTCAGCCCTCTGGGAGATCACCTGGGAGCGCATTGACTGTTTTCTGCCCCACCTACGAGATGAGCTCTTCAAGCAGACTGTCATCCAGGGTAGGGGGCTTAGTTCAGCTTTGTCAAAAGAATCCTCATCAGAGAGTCTGGAGCTAATACTTAGTTCTCTGTACTCGTATCAGTGGGAAGACTGGTGGGTAGCCAGGGCTGTGGTTGAAAGAAAACACTAAGAGCTGCCACCTGGTTTTTCTGCCCTCCCCAGACCCCATGCCCATGGAGCCACATGCCCAAAAATCTCTGGCCTCAGCCCACATGACTCCTGCTGCTGGGGACACAAGGACACCTGGCCATCCACCTCCCCCAGAGATGCCTTCTGAGCTGGGGGCCTGTGGTGAGTCCTTTTGAGCTAGCCTCCTGGGTGTTGAGCAGGAAGTAGGAAGCCTAAGAGGAGGCCCAGGGTAGTTTGGGATTACTGCTGAGTATGGGCTGTGAGCCAGGGGAAGGAGGGAACCAGAGTTCTTCCTGTGGGAAATGGCAGGGCCAAATAAGCTATGATGCGCTACCTGCTTGAGATTTTCAGGCTTGGAAGGAGAAGGCTGGATCAGGAACTTGGAATAAATATGCAGAGGTTGCCCTTTGGGGATTCTAGTAAAGATCAGATCAGAACTTACCTGACTGGAGGTAAGAAGCAAAGGAGTTAGAAGGTAGATATAAGATAGCTGGATATTTGAATGAGTTTCAAGGGGAGATTCCCAACTACTTAGCCTGATAGGGGTCATTTTGTTCACAGGAATGGGGAGAAGCAGAGATTAGGTAAACCAGCTGGGGAATGTAAAGGAGTCTGACCAGCCCCTTGCTCTCCCTACAGACTTTGAGAAGCCTGAGAGCCCTCGACCTGCCAACAGCGGCTCCCCTGGATCACCAGTGGCGTCTAGCCCCAGCAGACTGAGCCCTACTCCAGATGGGCCTCCTTCCCTGGCTCAGCCCCCACTAATCCTACAGCCCTTGGCCTCCCCACTGCAGGTGGGCGTACCACCCATGACTCTGCCCATCATCCTCAACCCTGCTCTCATTGAGGCCACCTCACCAGTGCCCCTCCTGGCCACTCCCCGCTCCACAGACCCCATGCCCACCTCCGAGGTCAACTAAGGCAGGCCCCTCAGAGATTAGGACCAGTACTTCCTACCAGGCTGTCCCCAGCCACCCTTCCAGCTGTCCCCAGGGCACAAACTTTTCAAGCCCAGCCTGAGCTGCTGTTACTGCTACTTGGATAGGGACCTGAAAAAGAAGTTTTATAGCCCCTCCTAGGACCCACAATCGGGATGGGGGACCTTCTTCCTCAGCTCTCCATTCCTGGGGGTCTAACCTGAGAACACATTCAGGTATCATGTGCAACCTGGCAGCCCTGGGGAGGCATCTCTGTGCCAACCCTGTAGTACCTGTCCTCGTGCCCCTCCTGCCCCTCCTGCCCCTCCTGCCCGTGGTCAGGCATTGAGAGCCAAGCCAGCCACTCTGCACTTTGTGTCCCTCTCCCATCTTCACTCCCATCAGCGCTGGGCCACCTCCTCCAATTCTTCCTCTTATTAATTAGTCAGTTTGGAAAGTTGATTGGCACCATGGAGGGTTGGCAGGTGGGGCTGGACAGAGGGACATGTACATATGGAAAAACAAGACAACAATGGACTTTTTATGATGTAATAAATGTCTTAGTACCAATGTCACTGCCTTACCTGCTGGTGTCCTTCTTGAGCTTATGGGCACTGTGTTATTGGGATACCTAGGGCTTGGGCCTTGCGTGAACAGAAGTGAGGCTGAACCTACCAACAGTCTGGCCCATTTCGCCCCAGGCCAGCAGCCAGCCAGACGCCAGTCAGGATTCCTTCACCAGAGCTGCTGCCCTACACCACCACCATCGCCAGAGCGGTGCCCTCTTGTCACGGGGGGTATGCCAGGAGGTTGGTATCGTCCTCTTCCCTCACTGCTCCAAGGTTGATACCTGACACGGTCTAAACTGGGGTCAAAGTCAAAGGGAAGGTGAACCAGAGTTGAGCTGTAGTTATTCAGAAGTCTTCCCTCAGATGTACCCCATGGTCCAGGAGCCCAAAGGGGAGACTGTGGGGCTTTAGGAGCTGTCTTGCCCACAGCTATGATTTTGGGTTTCTGGGCACAGGGCATTTGTTTTGGCCCCAGACTGAGGAGGGAAATTTTGTCCTGCCCTACAGTCCCTATCCATCTCACTTTCTGAAGCATGATTAGGGAACCTTTCCCATTCTTCCCCTTTGTGTCAGGGTAAGACAAGTGGGAGTGTGCGCGGGGCAGGCAGCGTGGCTCCTGCAGGCTGAGGCACTGTGGGTGGGATGCAGGATGCAATGCACGAAGCTTTCCCAGGTGAAGCCTCTACATGTCTTGGCTTCCTCCTCCACGGTAGTCCCTTCCCTCTCTAGGGGGGGCAAGGGAGTAGTACTACCTGTCGTACACCAGCTGGCTTCCACCATGGAGAGTTAGGGGTGCTCAGCCTCTCCATGTGGGCCCAGCTGGCTATATGATCGATCAGTCAGGAGCTTGGACTCCCCTTTGCTCAGCACAACCACCTGGATGTTGCTGGGTGTCTAGACCTCAGGAAGTGCCTTCCACACGTGTAGGAAAGGGTACCTTGGAAATGGTAACAGCCTCATGTGGAAAAATACTAACATGTGACCTCCTACACTAGTTTTTCCCTCTTCCCTTCCTTCTACCCAGGTAGTTCACAGCATGCCTGGTTTCCACACTAACCAGAAGCCTTGTCTGACCCCGTCCCTAGGAAAATTAGGAGTATGGCTGCACTCCTGATCTGTACTTTTCCGTATGAATGCTGAAAGGCCTGGGTCTTCAGTCAGGTAGACACTAGGGCCCTCGGCTTCGGCTGAGATGTCTTTATTCTCCCATCTGAGCTCCACATGTGCTGCCTTTCAAAGCTTCCCTGTGGGGGAAATAATGTTGGCTACTGCAAAGGAATTTGAAGGTCATCCTGTGAACAAAAGAATATGACAAGTCTGTGCCCCTCAGTCTGCAAATATTGGAAAGAAGCTGGAATGATTGCAAACCGACCCTCTCCCCATTGGGTTGCAAAAAAACACTTGGAAGTCTCATTCTCTTAAAGATCAGCTGACACATACATGACTTACGTTATTGGCAAATGTTCTCCCTGAGAAGGCAAAGGAAGCTACAGAAGAAGCTAATATTCAGGCCCCAATTCTACTCAACACAGAAGGACTTGGTGATGTGGAAGTGCCAGAACAACTTTTAGGAAAGTAACAGTGTGACCCAGAGGAAAGTGTTGGTCTCCATGGTGTCTCCTATAAGAACTCCAGGATAGCAGATTTCAGAAAGTCCAGAGGAAAGCTAGGGACCTAAGACCAAACGTGCAGAAGTGACATTGCTGGGGCACCGTATGTGTCAACAGTAAGTGCGATGGCCACACAACTGTGTAGAGGTGTTTACTCTCACAGATGAGGCAACGGGTTCAGAGAGGCCAAGTCCTAGGTCTGCCTCACTCTAAACCTCATGGTCTTTCCTATGACACTTCCTCAATTCAAAAGTGGTGGTGGCGGTGGTATGGAAACCCTTCAAAGCTACATATATTTTCCATAGCTCTTAAGAAATAAAAGGTTGAGGGGCACCTGGGTGGCTCAGTCAGGCGTCTGTCTGCCTTCGGCTCAGGTCATGATCTTGGGGTGATGGGATTGAGCTCCACATCGGGCTCTCCGCTCAGCAGGGAGTCAGCTTCTCCCTCTCCCTCTGTGATATCTCTCACTCACTCTCAAATAAAAATAAAATCTTTTCTAAAAAGTAAAACATTGAGCATCTGAAGGGACATGTTATTACCTAGTGAGCTAAGAGTTCACTAGAAAACTAGAAAGAGATGCACACGAAGAATAAATTAATTTTCTTTTTTAAAGATTTTATTTATTTATTTAACAGAGAAAGACACAGTGAGAGAGGGAACACAAGCAGGGGGAGTGGGAGAGGGAGAAGCAGACTCCCTGCTGAGCAGGGAGCCCGATGCGGGACTCGATCCAGGGACTCCAGGATCATGACGTGAGCCGAAGGCAGTCGCTTAACCAACTGAGCCACCCAGGCGCCCCATAAATTAATTTTCTAATCACATAATGGTATTAGGAAGGATGAATTACAGAATTAGCTACAAGGGACACATACCTCCCCCTGCCCCCACCAAAATGCTAAGAACAACAAAAAATGTGGGTATTTGAACCCTCGGGTATTTAATTTTGTCCAGGGTTCACTGCTTGGGAGACGAGTGGCCATGAGTAAGCAAGAACCACTCAGCCCCTGGGCTTCAACTGAGGAAAAACTTTATTTTTTCTTAAGTATGTATTTGTTTATCTATCTATTTATTTATGAGAGAGAGCCAGCACAAGCAGGGGGGACAGCAGAGGAAGAGGGAGAAGCAGACACCACTGAGCAGGGAGCCCAATGCTGAGGGATCCCAGGACCCTGGGATCATGACCTGAGCCAAAGGCAGATGCTTAACTGACTGAGCCACCCAGGTGCCCCGAGGAAAAAGAACTTTTGTTCAAATACCCCCTCCTTGAAATATTCTTCCCTTGGCTTCTGAGACACTAGTTTTCTTTGGTTCTCTTCTACCTCACTGGCCATACCTTTTTTTTTTTTTAAGATTTTATTTTATTTATTTGACAGCCAGAGAGAGAACACAAGCAGGGGGAGCAGCAGAGGGAGAGGGAGAAGCAGGCTCCTTGCTGAGCAGGGAGCCCGATGCGGGGCTCGATCCCAGGACCCCGGGATCATGACCTGAGCCGAAGGCAGATGCTTAACGACTGAGCCACCCAGGCGCCCCTGGCCATACCTTTTAAATTTCCTTTGTTGGCACCTCCTCATTCCTCATCTCCATAGACTGTGAACATCAGAGCACCCCAGGGCTCAACCCTTGGTCCTCAAATTCTTTCTCCACACTCAATTGCTGGGTGATGTTGTCTACTGTCAAGACTTTAAATACCATCCACTTTTTGTCCAACTACCCCTCATCATATCCACTTGCATGCCTCACAGGCTCTCAAATATAACAAACTTAAAGGAAAAATTATTGATCCCCCCAAATCTGCTCCTCCCCCACTGTGCCCCATGTCACTAAAAGACTTCATTCTTCCAGGTTCTCATGCCAAACCTCCCCCAACCCCTTCTCATATCTACATCCAGTTCCTCAGCAAGTCTTGTCGCTTTTATCATTCAAATCTATCTGGAATGTGACTACTTCTCACCATCCTCACTCACTATCACCCAAGTCCAAGCCATCGTCTGTTGGACCACTGGTCTCCCTCCTTCATTTCAGTCCTATATGCTCTCTACTCTCCACACAGTGAAGTGTATCTTTTTAAAACATGTCATACCGGGATGCCTGGATGGCTTAGTTGGTTGGGTGCCTGACTCTTGTTTTCAGCTCAGATCATGATCTCAGTGTCATGGGATCAGGCCCCGCATGGGGCTCCATGCCCAGCGCAGAATCTGCTTGTCCCTCTCCCTCTGTTCCTTCCCCTGCTCTCTCTCTCTCTCAAATTAATAAATTAAATCTAAAAAAACAAATGTCATATCATTTTCACTCCACTGCTCAAAATCCTCCAAAAGCTTTTTTTTTTAAAGATGTTATTTATTTATTTATTGCCAGAAAGAGAGAGAGAGCAGCAGCAGAGGGAGAGGGAGAAGCAGGCTCCCCGCTGAGCAGGGAGCCTGATGGGAGCTTGATCCCAGGACCCTGGGATCATGACCTGAGCCAAAGACAGGCGCCCAACCGACTGAGCCACCCAGACGCCCCCCCACAAAGGCTTTACATCTCACCCAAAACAGAGTCCAAAGTTCTTACTTTATCCCACCTACCTAAGCTTCTTGCTTTCTCAGATATACCAAACACATTCGTATTGAAACTTTACACTGCTAGTCCCTCCTCCTGGAATGCGTTTCCCTCTGATAGCCACATCACTCCCTCACTTTTTTCAAGGCACTGTTCAAATGTTACCTCATCAGAGAAGCCTTCCCTCCACTGCTACAAAGAAAAGCCTTGTTACCACCTCTTTGCCTACTTAATTTTTCTGCTAGCCCTTATCACCAACTGAACATCCATTTGATTTTTATCTATAAACAAAGACATTGTGTTCTAGAGTAGGCCCTCACTATTGGTGAACGAATGGAGTGAATTTATGGTGCCTCTTCTTTGGACCAAGTGTAGTGCTAAGGCTAGGTACAGGAACAGATAATCATTAGGCTGGAAATTAGTGGTGAAGAGGTTTCTTAATCCCAGATAGATGAGGCTATAGCAACTGACAATAAACTACTTTAAATCAGTTAAAATCTCCAGGCCCAACGTTGGGAATTGTTGGAGTTGACTGATGGATACATGGGGGCTCATCATACTATTCTATATGTTTGAAATTTTTTAAAGGTTTTATTTATTTATTTACTTATTTATTTAGGAAAGAGCACAAACAGGGAAAGGGGGAGAGGGAGAGGGAGAAACAGACTCCCCGCTGAGCAGGGAGCCCAGTGCAGGGTTCCATCCCAGGACCCCTGGATCACGACCTGAGCCAAAGGCAGACACTTAATCCAATTGAGCTACCCAGGCGCCCTATGTTGGAAACTTTCTATAATAGAGTTTTTCTTCTTTAAAAATCTTCAGATAAATTACAGCTCAGAATCTTATATTTAGAAATAGCTCAACCTCTATGGGCTCTTTTAGAGGCAGTTGTGGAGACTGGAAGAATTCATGGCAATTCCAGCTGGTAGTCTATGAGCGCTTTGAAAGGACAGTTGTAATCATTGGCAACCAGCACAGGCTAAGCTGAGGTATACCAAACTAACCTCATTTTGTTTTAATGTAAGGGTTAAGGATCTGGTTCACCAGGGGAATGTAGTAGACAATATCCCTGGATTTCAGCAAAAATTTTGGTAGTATTTTATGATATTCACTTGAGAGGCTCACAGTGGGATGGAAAGGGCTGTTTTGTTTTGTATCAGTTTAAGGAAGAGCTTCATCCTAGAATTAATAGACTGGGTATTTTGAACTCTCACTCTGTCCCTTTCTAGGTGTTGTATTTGGTCACTACTTCACCTCTCTGAGCCTTAATTTCTTCATCAGTAAAGGTAATATTTACCTCCAAGGTTGTTGGGAGGAAAAATAAGAACTTATACTAACAGTACCTTAACACAGTACTTGCCACATTCCATTTGCAAGATGAAGAGGAGGGTGAAATAACAGGAAATAGCTCATATCAAGGGCTATAAGAGTCTGCTTTTTATGCAGACCTATGCAGGCCTGTAAATCCATTATTAAGGTCAGGGGCGGAGGCCCCTGAGTGGCTCAGTGGGTTGAGCGTCTGCCTTTGGCTCAGGTCATGATCCTGGGGTCCTGGGATCAGCCCTGCAGCATCACGCTCCCTGCTCAATGGGGAGTCTGTTTGTCCCTCTCCCTCTGACTCTCCCCCTTGCTCATGGTCTCGCTCACTCTCTCTCTTTCAAAGGAATAAATAAAAAAGCTAAAAAAAAAAAGAAGAAGAAGAAGAAGGTCAGGGGCAAGTTGCTTGGAAAATCTGAAACAAAAGCCTGTGTTCTACCATGAGCCTAAGGGAGGACGACTCCAAGAATGGAGATTGCTCATGACACCTCCTAAAGAGAAACTCTACGTATCACAGATCTTCAGCCAGAGTCAGTACTTTATGAAATCCTTTACTGATCTTGCTGCCACTGAAAGTGTTCAAGCGGAGTTGGGAGCTATAGAAAAGGCAATTTCCTACAATGGAGGAAGTCCGAACCGTAAAGATTTTGGATGTCTTTTCAATTCTAATGTTCCAAATCTCTGTGATGGATGAGCAAGACCTGAGTCTCTCAGATGAACCCCTCATTTACCTTCCCTGGCGCAGAGCTCCGGAGCTCAGGTCTGGAAGTCTGGCCCCCTGTGACCCTGCCATTTATAGAATAAGTTTCAGGTTCAGATGGTCTCTTCCAGGGGAGACTGGAACATGAGAGGATTACGGAGTCTCCTTGCGGCTCCAGAGAGGCCGCCAGATGGCGCCCGGGACCAACTGCAAGATCAACTTCCTTCCTCTTCCCCCAACTCTTCCCGGCAGCGGGGCCCCGCTCCGGGCGGGGGACCCGAGGGCTGGGGCCCGCCAGCTTCCCCCTGGAGTTCCCCGGCTTCAGAAGTGGCCAAGAGTTAGGCGCACCATAAGCCGAGTGGCAGCAGGGGCTGCCAGCTGTCTGGGGTAGGCAGGGTGGTGAAGAGACCGGAGCCGGCGCCCTTGGCTGGGCGATGGCGCTCGGTCAAAATCCAGCCTCGGGCAGATCCCTCTGCCAGAGCTCAAGCTTTAGCTGACCATCATCCTACCTCCCCGCTCCCCTGCTGGAGCTAATATTTCCCCTCTAAGGGGCGCGCCCGAGTCGCTCCGGATTGGCTGCACGAGTCCGGAGTTAAACTTTCAGCCAATGAAAAAGGTCACGCGGCGTGACGCACGGAAACGTCACGGGAATTCCCCCCTCCCGGGGGTGGAAAAGGGGCTTTCCCAGCTGGAGCCCTGGTGGCTGTGGAGAGGTGTCGGGACCCGTCCGAGGTGGGTCGGGCCGGGAGAGAAGCCGGAACCGGAGCCGCCGCCGCGGTGAGTGGCCGGGTTCAGACCCCTGAGTGGCCGGGACACGGGGAAGGGCGGAAGGAGGGCCCTTAACTGACCGAGTCCCAGGGCTGGAGAGCGGCATATGCACGCACACACACAGAGCACGCGCAGAAACAAGACATACGGAAACCCACCGACGTCTTTGCACAACAAAACAGAAACCAAAAAACAAAACGCGCGGACCCATACGTGCACCTACGCGTACGCTAGCGATCGCACAGCACTGTCCATACACTCAGACTCGCACACACGTACACGCGAACATGCTCACCCGTGCACAGGTGCCTGGACCCATACCTTTCACGCACAAACTCAGATCTGTTCACCTGTACCCTTATATATCAAGACATGCTCAGACGCGTCCACACTGAGTTTAAGGACGCTCACCTGTACACAGCCTTGCTCCCTGGCACATGCATATTGACACCACACATACACAACATTCACGCACACACTCTATACCTCTAATAGAAACACACACTAGAGACACACACGGCTATGGGACCGGGGCAGGGGAAGTGGCACCCAGAGCAGGGGCGGTGTGGGAACTGTTGAGATGTTTCGGGGAGAGGGAACAGAAGAGTCCATCCCAAGAAGGAGACACCCTTCTTTCCCCCGCCCCACGGCCCCAGAGTCCGTTCTCGGGGCAGAACCCCGGGGCCCCCCACTGGGAAGAGCCCCCGCCTACAGGCCTTCGGAAAGGAGGCCTTCCTACAGCAGGAATGTCCCCCCAAAAGCCCCCGGGTGAATCAGCCGTGGCCTCCCTCGGGGTAGAAAATCCCAAGGTTGCTCCAGGACGGGGGAGGGGAAGGGGGCGGGAGGCGGGCCTGGCCCGGGCCTGAAAGCGTCCGGCAGGTTTGAAAGACCCTCCAGTCCCCGGCGCCTGCCCTGGTGTGTGGAAGTGGGCCCAACCACCAGGGGCGCTTCCCTGGGTCTGGTTGCCCCTCTGCCCGCAGAGAGGCTGCAAGGAGCTCAGAGGCCAGCAACCACCTCGCGCCCCTCCCGCCGCGGGGGCGTGGCCAGTGGCGTCATTTCCAGGCCCGCCCCCTCCGGCCCCGCCTCCCCCTGGTATTTTCGGGACTTTCCTAAGCTGTTCTAACTTTCCTGCCGCTTCCCCGGCCCAGCCCAGCCCAGCTCCGGATCTCGCTTTCCACCGGATCTCGCCCGCCACACCCGGACGGGTGGCTGGAAGAGATCAGACCCTCCCCCAAATCTGGGTCCCCCTCGCCCCCCCCACTCCTGTCCTGATCTGTCTCTCCCTACCCCCGCTACTTCCCCCACCCCCCACCTAAGGCGGGCGCCTGAAACTCTGGGAAACAGAACCCGGCCGGAGCCACCAGACACAGCCGGGCCTAGCCCAGAGACATGGAAAGTTGCTACGACCCAGTGAGTCACGCCTCCTGGCTCTAAAGCCGGGCCGGCTGTCCCCACGTCTGTCTCTGTCTGCCTGTCTGTCGGAGTCCGCTCTGCTCCCCTACACCTGTAATGCTCTCTGATTATCTCAACCTGCCGGTCAATCTGTCTGCCTGTCTGCAAACTTCTTCCAATAGGAGCTTTTTTACGGGCCTGAGGAGGAAAGGGAGTGGTTACTCAGGGCTGGGAAGTGGAGGGCTGTGGGGTGGCTCAGAATCAGTTGCCACCCCAGTCTGTCTCCAAACCAGGCTCTGGATGGCATGATTGAATATGATGACTTCAAATTCGACCCGTCCATTGTGGAGCCCAAGGAGCCAGCCCCGGAGACAGGTAAGTTCCTTACCTCTCCTTGTCTTAGAGAGGGGCGAGGGAGGAGCGTGTGCCCTCTGCCTTGGGGAGACGGGCTTAGAAATCCTGGCTCAGCAAGGCCCCTCTGTCCCCAGCTGATGGCCCTTACCTGGTGATAGTGGAACAGCCTAAGCAGGTGAGCGAACGGAAGGGGTGCTGTGGGATGACTTCAGCTTTGGGGACAAGTGGGGGAGTTGTAGCTGGGTGGCCATGGGGAGGGTCACTGATCACAGAGGCCACTTGAGGTTGGAATAGTTGGCTGCTGCTAATCACGGTGGTGTGGCTTGGGAGATACTGCCAGTTATTATGGTCACTGCTGGCGGGGGAGCGGGGCTGGCTTAGGAGGGGGGGTCTCTCCTGGTCACAATGTCAATCTGCCCCGGGACGTTCAGCGAGGCTTCCGATTTCGATATGGCTGCGAAGGCCCCTCCCATGGAGGATTGCCAGGTGCCTCCAGTGAGAAGGGCCGGAAGACTTACCCCACAGTCAAGGTGAGTCAGGATGGTGCCGGAGGGTGGGCTAATGGACAGTGTGTTCAGGGGCATTACTGACAGTCCTCACCCCTCCCAGATCTGTAACTACGAGGGACCAGCCAAGATCGAGGTGGACCTGGTAACGCACAGTGACCCGCCTCGTGCTCATGCCCACAGCCTGGTGGGCAAGCAATGCTCGGAGCTGGGGGTCTGCGCCGTGTCTGTGGGGCCCAAGGACATGACTGCCCAGTAGGTGCCCCCTCGTTGCCTGCCAGTCCTAGGTCCCAGCCCACTTCTGTGAGCTTAGTATCTGACCAAGGGGTGAGATAGGTTGGGCCCAGAACCCAAGGCCCCAAGTAAAAACCAGGAAGGCTTCCTGGAGGAAGTAGGGCTGAGCTGAGCCCTGGCCGCGGGGAGAGTGCCTCAGGAGGAGAGAACTGCTGGCAAAGCCTCTGACTCCCCCTCCCCCACCCAGATTTAACAACCTGGGCGTTCTGCATGTTACCAAGAAGAACATGATGGAGATTATGATACAAAAACTTCAGAGGCAGCGACTCCGCTCCAGGCCCCAGGGCCTTACTGGTATGGAGGGAGGAGGGGTCATGGGAGGTGACCATGGGAGGAGTAGAAGAGGAGGAGGAGTGCAGGGCTCACATGTATGTCCACCGCCCAGAGGCTGAGCGGCGGGAGCTGGAGCAGGAGGCCAAGGAGCTGAAAAAGGTGATGGACCTGAGCATTGTGCGGCTGCGCTTTTCTGCCTTCCTTCGAGCCAGCGATGGCTCCTTCTCCCTGCCCCTGAAGCCAGTTATTTCCCAGCCCATCCATGACAGCAGTGAGTATCCTGACCATCTCGGGTGACAGGCCTAGGTGCCAGAGGGGGCCTGGGGGGCAATCTCAAGCTGTGGAGTTAGGCCTGGGTTTGAACTTGACCCACCACATATGAGCTGAGTGATCTTCAGCAAGTCATTTTCCAAGTACGGCTTCCATGTTGGGTAAATGAAGATACTAGCAGTTCCTGTACTTCTTGTGGTTGTTCAAAGAATAATACAAAGCACCTGGCTCCATAAATGGGGCCATGGCTATTATGTCATCTCAAGTAATTGATATCCCCCCACCCCCGCAGAGTCTCCTGGGGCCTCGAACCTGAAGATTTCTCGAATGGACAAGACAGCTGGCTCAGTGCGGGGTGGAGATGAGGTTTATCTGCTTTGTGACAAGGTGCAGAAAGGTGAGGCTGGAGCCCAGGCTGGGAGCTAGGGACACTGGGTATCAAGATGGGGAGCCAGGGCAGCTCTAGGACAAAAGGCCCTGGAGATTCTACTAGGAGCTGTGGCCAAGCTTCAATTTTCCCTATAGATGACATCGAGGTTCGGTTCTATGAGGATGATGAGAATGGATGGCAGGCCTTTGGGGATTTCTCTCCCACAGATGTTCATAAACAGGTACCCTAGGGCCAGGGCCAGGGCTGGGGGGCTGAACTAGGCCAAGGCCTCAATAACACCTTATGCCCTCCAACCCCCTGCCAGTATGCTATTGTGTTCCGGACACCTCCCTATCACAAGATGAAGATTGAGCGTCCTGTAACCGTGTTCCTGCAACTGAAACGCAAGCGTGGCGGGGATGTGTCGGACTCCAAACAGTTCACCTATTACCCTCTGGTGGAAGGTGGAGCTGGGCTGAAAGGGGGGGGAGGGGGGGTCCCTGGGCTGGAGTGTCCCAGAACTAGATCAGGGGACCCATGAGTCAAGTCAGGAGTGGGGAAGGTCCCAGGAAGAGGTGGTCCTAGGAGACAGCCTGAGGGCTTTTGGAGGGAGGGCCATGACCAAACTCAGGACAGAGCTCTTGAGGCGTGGTGTATAAGTTGGGGTTTTAACATCTCATTTCCCTCTGGCCCCAGACAAGGAGGAGGTGCAGCGGAAACGGAGGAAAGCCTTGCCCACCTTCTCCCAGCCCTTCGGGGGTGGCTCCCACATGGGTGGAGGCTCTGGGGGCTCGGCTGGGGGTTATGGAGGAGCTGGAGGAGGAGGTGAGGGGCCGCTGGTGGCGGGAAGGGGGACGGAGGAGGGGTAAGGAGGAGAGAAGCTGGTGGGGGGAAGAAATCGGGGAGAGTCCTGGCTGGTGCCTCCTACCCACAGCCAGGCCTGTATCCGCAGGTGGCAGCCTCGGCTTTTTACACTCCTCCTTGGCCTACAGTCCCTACCCGTCGGGCTCGGCCCCGATGGGCTGTTACCCCGGAGGCGGGGGCGGCGCGCAGATGGCCGCCGGGGCTCCCGGCGTGGATGCCGGGGAGGAAGCGGCGGAGCCGGGCGCGTCCCCCCTGACCCCCCAGCGCGAACCGCAGGCCCCGGACCTGCTGCAGCGAGGTACAGCCTCTTGAATCCGGGCGGTCGGGACGCTGCGGGTGGGGACCGAACCTGCGCCCACGCCCCTGTCGCCCCCAGCCCGGGAGTACAATGCGCGCCTGTTCGGCCTGGCGCAGCGCAGCGCCCGAGCTCTGCTCGACTACGGCGTCACGGCGGACGCGCGCGCGCTGTTGGCGGGACAGCGCCACCTGCTGACGGCTCAGGACGAGAACGGAGACACGTAGGTGGGCGCGAGGGCGGGCGGGAGACCTGGGCTCCCAGGCCAGTCAGGGACTTGGAGCGCCAAGGAAGGTCGTGGGGTGCGGGGCGGGGAAGGGACTTGCAAAGAGCCAGGGCTGTGGAGGCGGACAGACCCGGTTCCGAGTCCGGCCTCACTATGTACTAGCTGTGCTCAAGGTACTTGATCTCTCCCCGTTTCAGTTCTGTTGGTTGGTGAGAGCACAATGATAGTACTTACAGTGCTCGCTTCGGCAGCACATATACTAAAATTGGATAGTACTTACATACTGCACAAGGTGCTCGGGAGGATTAAGTTCGGGTGCAGCGATGCCCTTGGAGACGTCTGGGCTCCACAAGCCCCAGTGACGGGGATCATGGAGGCGGTGGGGTTTTGAGGGTAGAGGATGCCCTGAGTGGCTGGGCTTGCTGGGCCACATTCTCACTCTCACATCTCTCAGACCACTGCACCTAGCCATCATCCATGGGCAGACCAGTGTCATCGAGCAAATAGCCCATGTCATCTACCATGCCCGGCACCTGGGTGTTGTCAACCTCACCAATCACCTGCACCAGGTGAGGGGCACCTACGGGTGAGGGGGCAGGAGTTGGAAGGCAGGTGGGCCGAGGCGAGGGGGGAACCTGGCTCATTCTGCCTGTGTCTCCAGACGCCACTGCACCTGGCAGTGATCACCGGGCAGAAGAGCGTGGTGAGCTTCCTGCTGCAGGTGGGCGCAGACCCGGCACTGCTGGATCGGCACGGAGACTCCGCGGTGCACCTGGCTCTCCGGGCGGGCGCCGGTGCCCCCGACCTGCTGCGCGCCCTGCTGCGCAGTGGGGTTCCCACCATGCCCCAGCTGTTGCACATGCCGGACTTCGAGGGTGAGTTCATCACCTCATCTGGACCAGGGGGCAAAGGTGGGAACTGGGGAGGGCACCTGGCGAGTGTTCACACCTGGTGTGAACATGAGGTGTTGAGGTCAGCTGGTCAGGGGGCCACGTTGGCTTCGCAGCTGTAGGCTGAGTGCCTGTGTCCCTAGGGCTGTACCCAATACACCTGGCGGTCCGTGCCCGAAGCCCCGAGTGCCTGGATCTGTTGGTGGACAGTGGGGCTGAAGTGGAGGCTGCAGAGCGGCAAGGGGGCCGAACAGCCCTGCATCTAGCCACGGAGATGGAGGAGCTGGGGTTGGTCACACACCTCGTCACCAAGGTGGGACTGAGGATTGCTGGGGGGGTGGGGCCAAGGGTTGTGGAACCAAGGACGGTGAAGATGCAGGGGGCAGGGGCGACCAGTCACTGGGTGCTGTGATCAACCGCTCCCTTGCACCCCACAGCTCCGTGCCAACGTGAATGCCCGCACCTTTGCGGGAAACACACCCCTACACCTGGCAGCTGGACTGGGATCCCCCACCCTGACCCGCCTCCTTCTAAAGGCTGGTGAGCCTCATCCTTGGGGCATATGAACAGGGCTGGGGGGGGGAGAGAAAGGGGTGCCTCCCAGTACCCCCCCCCACCATGTGGGTTCCCATTGTAACTCCTCATACCTCCCTCCCTCCCCAGGTGCCGATATCCACGCAGAGAATGAGGAGCCCCTTTGCCCACTGCCTTCGCCCCCCACCTCTGGTAGCGACTCAGATTCTGAGGGACCTGAGAGGGACACCCGAGGCAGCTTCCGGGGCCACACACCTCTTGACCTCACTCGCAGCACCAAGGTGAGGCGAGCCTGGAGCAAGAAGCACCAGGGAATGGGGGTACCTGGGCTTATGGCTGGGGCCCAGAGGAGCTGGCACCTGGGCTTAAGGACTGGGGTGGGAGGTCATCAAATGGAGGCTGTCTCCCCAGGTGAAGACCTTGCTGCTAAATGCTGCTCAGGACACCACAGCACCCCCCCTGACCCCGCCCAGCCCTGCAGGTGAGAGCTCTTCACCCACTGCCAGGCTGCAGACCCCTGCTCACAGAGCTCTCTTCTTTAGAACCTCTGAAGGAGGGCTCCCTTGCTCCATCCCTGTTGCCACCCTCTGCCCCATCCGTCAGATTCCCGTGAGAGCAAGGTGGCTGCCTGGGTCCATCTCTGGGCGTAACAGACACATCTGCATGTGTGTCCCTGTCAGGGCCAGAGCCGCCACTTGAGGATACAACCCTACAGAACCTGGAGCATCTGCTAGATGGGCCAGGAGCCCAGGGCAGCTGGGCAGAACTGGCAGAACGGCTGGGGCTGCGCAGTCTGGTGGACACATACCGGAAGACCGCCTCGCCCAGCGGCAGCCTCCTGCGCAGTTACAAGGTCAGTGGATCCCCATCCCCTGCTCCATGCCTGGCTTCTGTCCCCTGTCTCCCATCTCCGGTGCTCCCTTGGCCCCAGGGCTTCTGGTCCCCACACTCCAGTCTCCTGCCTTTTCCTTCTCCCCAGCTGGCTGGTGGGGACTTGGCAGGCCTGCTGGACGCCCTGTCTGACATGGGCCTGGAGGAAGGAGTGAGGCTGCTGAGGGGCCCCGAAGCCCGAGACAAGCTGCCCAGCACAGGTAAAGGGGTCCTACCTGGAACGCAGATCCGGGCCTGGAGGGTGGGAGGCCTATAGGACCCTGACTGTTTGCTACCGCCTTTCTACTCGCCCCACAGAGGTGAAGGAGGACAGTGCGTACGGGAGCCAGTCGGTGGGACAGGAGGCAGAGAAGCTGGGCTCGGCCCCCGAGCCGCCAGGAGGGCTCTGCCACGGGCACCCCCAGCCTCAGGTGCACTGAACTGCTGCCCACCCACCAGCCCCTCCCTGGGCCCCTCTGTACAGCACCCCTGTCTATTCCAGTTCTTATTTAACACCCCATGCCCACCCCTCAGTTGGGGCAAATAAAGGATTCTCCTGGGAAGGGGGGACACAGCCCCCTCCCTAACTTATGGCAGTCCCTGATGTGACTCTTGTCCCCGGAACCAGCTGCCTACCCTGGCCCCAAGCCAGGTACCGGAGAGAGAAGGAGACCCAGCCAGCAAGTCCAGAGCAGTTTTAATGGGAGTGGAGGCTGTACAAAGGGCAGGGCCCACTGACAGAGGGAGAGTGAGGCCATGCTGTCCCCAGACTGTGTAGGGGGGCCTAGGCATGGATACCCTTCCTCCACCTCTGGAAAGAGAGAGGGTGAGCCTCAGGGAGGAAGGAGGGAAAACCAGCTCAGCCCCGACTCCTGGCCTCTATCTGAGCCAGGCCCCAGGATGGAGGGGGATTGCTGGTGTCGGGGTGGGGGTGGTCTCAGCAGAAAGCAGAAACGTCAGGCCTCCCCCACAAAACAAAAAGCATCAAAAGTCCAAGGGGCCCTGGCCCCTCCCACTCCAGCCCTCCCCACCCCATACGAAAAAGTGCAAAACATTATCACAAAATGGGGGTCTCAGAGGGGCCCCTAACCTAGGCTCCCGAGGCCCACGCCCTAGCCCTGCCCTGCCCCGGACACCGCGTCCGGCGCGGTCGGGCCCTGGGCCGAGGGGCCCTCACGGGTGGCCCGAGGCCGGCCCGGGCTCAGGCAGGGCTATGTCATGCAGGTGCCCAGTGGGCGCCAACCCCCCCATGTGCCTACCCTCAACTCAGAGCTTCCACCGCCCACTGCTTGCCCCTGTGCGAGGCTCTGAGCCATGACCCTGAGCCCGGGGCTGGCTGGCTGGGTTGGCCTGCAGGGAGGGACTGGAGGGAGGGCCGAGGAGTCCATCCGCTGTGCTCCCGGCCTGGGCCAGCGCTGCCTCTACTGCATCCAGCTCCTCACTGCCTGCCTTCAGCTTGACGCGGAGCAGCGCTGCGTACGTGCTGTAGCGGGATTTCTGAGGCAGAGGGCGGGGCTGTGAGCCTGCTCTCCACCCTCTGCCCATCTCACCCCCGTCTGGAGACCAAAGCAGGTTCTTGCCCACCCAAAGCCCCCATGGTGACATGATCCCCGGTAGGTGGCGACCCTCTGTGGGCGCTCTTGAGGCTGCAAATTCTAATAGCTAATACTTCCCGAGCCGGGACTAGAGTTGGGAAAAGTGAGCACCTGACAGACCTCATCTCACTTCGTTATCCTGCTGGGTACAGCATGTCATCCCCGGCCCACAGAAGAGGAAACAGGCTCAGAGGGGTTAAGCAACCTGCCCACGGTCCCCCAGCTGGTCCTATTCTCCTGGAGCCCATGCCTTAACCTCTAGCCTGAGTCTGTACATGGGAACAGAGAGGTCCCACCGATGGAGAAAGGAGCCACAGAGGCGCCGGTGCAGGGAGGTTCACCTCAAACTCCAGATAGGCCTCCTTCTGCCGCTGCTCCTCAGCCTCCTTGCCCCGGGCCTTCCTGCCCAGTTGCGCAGCCCGGTGCTCTCGCAACTCGCTTGCCATGGCCTTCAGCTTGGCCTCATGGGTCCGCACCTGCTCCTCCTAGAGGCCAGGGGGAGTGCAGTCAGGGTCACTCTAGTACATACAGTGCCTTTGTGCATGTTTTTAAAAAAGCTGCCCCATCCTGTGGATGAGCAAAGCACCGTGTCTAGGTTAATGCCTTGGCAAGTGGCGTGGAGACCGTATTCCAGCCTTCCCTCACCCCCCATGGCCGGTGTCCTGGTGTGGTGGACATCTACGTAATCACCCACGGTAGCCCTGAGTGCAGTTGGGCTGGGCCTGCCCCACTCCATCCCACTGGCACCAGGTGGACGGAATTGGGAGTACCTGGGAGAGGCGGGTGGCAGCACTGGGCAACAGAGGGCGGCTGAACTTCCTCTGGGAGCTAACAGCAGCTGGGAAGGGGGGTGCAGAGAACATGGCAGCCACCACATTGATGCGAGTGATCCAGGACTGCATCTGCTCCAGGCTCCTGGGGAGACAACACAGCCACTTAGGACCTGGGCCCAGGATTCCTGTCCGGGCTGCCTCTCCTGGCTCAGGGTGTGGCCTGGGAAGAAATGAGGCAATCCAGGGACAAGAGAAGGGAGCAAGGTGGGACTGGGGCAAAGGGGTCCAGGATGGGCAGGAGGAGGGCACTCACGGGGCCTGAAAGAGGAAGACCCGCCAGTCTGCTGTGCGCAAGTAGAAGACATGGGGCCTCTTGCTGTAGTCGCTGGCGCGCGTGGCCAGTGCATGGTGGATGCTGATGGCATTCTTTAGCTCTGCCTCTGATAGGGCCTTCCCGGGCTGGTACTCCTCCTGCAGGGGTGCCCATCTTGTCCTGGCCATGGTCCCAGCCCGGCCTGGCCCAGCCCACCCCCACTCCCCTGAGCCAGCTCAGCCCCAACCCCTTGGGCTGGCCCCGCACCTTCTGCAGATAGAGGATCATGCCCTTGAGGATCCCGTGGAAGCTCTTCCAGCCCCGCTTGCCCCGAGGTGCTGGGGGGAAGGAAGACAGGTCAGGGGGCCTGAGACCGGCCCTCTCCCCTCCATCCCCCAGACCCTCCCCATCCAGCCACGTACTCTTCCTGCAGTCAGGGTCTGCGTGCACCTTTCGCACCAGGGCCCCATGCTTGTAGACTGCAGCCCCAGGCTCAGGAGTCAGGTCCAGGAAAGGGCTGGAGCCGCTGCCACTGCCCCCGCTGACCCTCTTGATGACCTTGGGGTTGGGGTCGGCCAACTCAGACAGAGAGCGTCTCAGCTCCTCCTCGTCTCTGCAGGTGTGATCACCTCAAAGGGGGCTGGCCTTGCAGCCACAAGCCCCCCTCCGTCCTAGCCTCTGCCCCCCCCCCCCAGGAAAGTGCCCCCTTGTCTGTGGAGGGAGTGGGGGAACAGCTCCTCTCACAGGGTGTGGCTCCCCTCAATCCGAGGCTCCCCGCCTCAGATCAGCTCTCCCCAGGGGTAGCTGTGCCCCCCGCTCAGATGAGGATTCCTCCAGGTAGTGTATCTTCTCACTTTGGTTAGAGCTCCCAAGGGTAGGACTATGACTGTTCCTTCATTCCCATCCTTTTCTGTTTCTGCACATAGACACACCAACCCTCACCCCCTTCTCCACTAGGGCAAATGCACATCTGACTCAACAGTCTCAACCACACCCGGCAGCATGCTTTGCTCATAGTTTGTTGGGTAAATGGTGGCAGAAGTGGCTTCCTAGTGGTCGCCTAGTACCTCTTGGTCAGCAGGCCCTGCTAGATATCGAAAGAATCAGGTTCTACCCTGTCACTCTTTTGATCAAAAACCTGCAGTAGCTCCCTATTACCTCCTACAAAGAGCCCATGCTACCTCTCTGCCAACGCTGCCTTTTCCTCTTTTCACTCTCCAGCCAGCCAGGCCCGCCTCCTCTTGGTCTCCCCACCCCACACTCATTTCAGCCACCACATATTTGCCTCCCAAATATCAACTTCCCTCTCCCCAAATGCTTCCCCTACTTCAAGGCCTGCCCCAAGTCCCAATCTGCACCCCAGTCCTGAGCTCTGCCTCCTCAGGTCTTCTCTCCTGCAGCCTGGGAGCTCCCAACCCAACCGATCCGTGACTGGACTCTCAGCAGACACCAGCAAATATGAGTGATCTATTGCCTGTTTCGATGAGGCTCTCCCTGTCAGACTGGGGGCCCCAAGGCTAAAACTGGACCTCCTCCCTTAGTCTGGACTCCTCTAAGACTTACTCTGAGTCTCCTTCCACTGAAGCTGCCAAGAGTAGACAATGTGGTCCCTTGTTCTACGACACTCTGGATTCCCTAAGACCTGAGAGGGGGCTCTACCTCCAGAGACTTCTGCTTTCCCATTTGGTTTGCCAAGGGACCTTCCCTTTTCGTTTCAGCACTCCTCCTCCCAGGCCCGCTGACAGTGGCCACCCACCCCAGCCTAGCTTGTCATAACAACCCGGCTGAAGAAAAGACACAGATCCCCAAGATCAGGCAGCCATCTCCAAAGAAGGAAGTGAGGCAGCCTCAGTGCCTCTCATGGCCTCACCCGCCTCCCGTGCCCCAAACCCAACCTGGACTCACAGGGCCTGCCTCAGCACTCTCAGCCTCTCCAGGCAGCCCCTTCCCCACACCCCAGCTCCCTCACCACACAGCCCCAGGACTCACATGGCCCACTGCAGCTTTTCATTCTTGATGGAGCTGTACAAGGCCTGGGAAGGGAGGAACAAATCAGGCAGGTATGGGTCACTCGTGGGGGAAGCAAACCATGTATCCCAATGCCAGAGCTCAGAGCCCTCCCTCCTAAGTCAGGGGAGGAGACAGCGGGGAGCGGGGGGCCCGCTGGGTGTGATGACCAAGAACACAGGCTCCGAAACAGAGTGCTAGGACACAGTCCTGTTTCACTTTTGCTGCAGGACTTTGGGCAAGTATCTGTGGGGAGAACAAATGTAGTAACAGGCATGTAATGTAGAGCAGGCAGTCGGCACAGGGCACCCAGGCATACAGTCGATGCACCGTAAATGGCAACTGCTCTTATCATCTTTGCTGTTGTTATCGTGAGGGGTATCCCGCCCAGATCCTGGGTGGGAGAAGCACAGCACTGGAAGGAATAGAAAAGAGCATGCCAAGAAGCTCTCCTTTCCCCAATCATGTGCCTTGGCCTGTTTCCATAGGATAAACCCACACAGAACATATGGGGAAACTGAGGCCCAGCAACAGGGATTCACCCCCGTCACCTCCCTCTCTGGCTAGCAGAGAGCACATTCTCATGACTCCTAACCTCTGGGCAAGCTGAGCACTTCCCCCAGCCCAGACAGCCCCAGCAAGTCTAACGCCAGGGTGGGTGAGCCCCCTGCCCACTGACATCCTTCATGTTACCGGGCAGTGAACACTAGTCTCAAAGGCAGAAGTTTTAGTTTCCAAATCCTGCACACCCCAAGCTCCCTGTGAACTCCTGAACCAGTCACTTCCCCTCTGTACAGTTGTCATGGGGGACCTGTGGGGGCCTTGGGATGGCAGGGGAGAGAATGGGCTCCAGGAGTTGCAGAGGGGACCCCTCTTCTTGGGAGTGGCCTGCAGCATGGGTCCACAGCAGCACCTCCCACTGTGGGGGCGACTCCACCAGCCTGTCTCTGAGTGGGTGTGTCTCCAGCATGTGCGTGTTGGGCTAAGCGCGTGGCGTGTGATGCTGCCTGCGTGATCTGGGTGCAGTGGTGACGTCGGTGCCTTCTCCGTGATGGGACACAGCCCCCCACCCCACCACCAACATACCACAGTCACTGACTCTCACTGCCCACTGTCACACTCAGCCACAAGGCTAGCCCAGCATCCCACATGTGCACATCCTGTCCAGGGGTGGGTACACCCCACAACCTCCACACCCTACACAGCACAACCCAGCTTTATGCACACACAACCCTCCCAGCACACCCCCAGCCCAAGCCCGGCAGAGCCCGGACCCTAAACCCTCACTCTCCAACTCTGGGCCAGGAGGTTGAAGTGGCCACCCAGATCCAGCCTGTCTCCAGCCTTCCAGTTCATCCCCTGCCCCCTCGGACGACCCCGTTTGGCCCACAAACACGTCTTCCTTCCGAAGTCCTAAACCCTATGGGTGAGCCCCATGTCATGCTCCCAGCTAGAAGACCCAAAGACCCTTTGGTTTGAGATGCCCACCTTAATCCGACCGTCTGTGCCCTTCCCCCTCCAGTCCATGCCCACTTCTGGCTACCCACGGGCTCTGTCCCTGCCGGGCTCGGCCCCCCCGCCTCAGTCCGACCGATGCCCCTTCGGCTCGTGCCACCTTCGGTGCCTCCCTCACACCGCCCCCTCAGCCACACCGCCCTCCACAACGCCCGCGGCCGCCCCCCCGCCCCGGCTGGCGTGGGCCGCGGCCCCAACGCCCTCACCGCCTTCTTCTTCTTGCGGCTCTGCAGGCGGCTGACCACCAGGTCGGTGTAGAGCACGGGCTTGAGACTGCGCGAGCGCTGCGGCCAGCCGTAGCACAGGGTCTCCGCGCCGCGGTGGGTGCGCCCGTAGCGCACGGAGCACAGCGAGCGCGAGCGCAGCCGCCCAGCGCTGCTGTGGATGCTGTTGACGCCGATCATGCTGGCCCGGCCGGCGCGCCGCGGCCCCGAGCCATGCCCCCGCCCGCCCTCGGCCCGGACGGCCCGGACGGCCCGCGGACGGCTCCCCCGACAGCCGGCGCGAGCGGCCCGGCCCGGCCCGAGCCCGGCCCGGCTCCCACCGACGCACAGAGCGCGCCGCGGCGGCGGCGGCGGCGCTGTCGGCTCTGCGGCTCCGCGCGAGCGGGAGGGGGCCGCCGACGGGGAGGGAGGGCGAGGGCTGGGGGCGGGGACGGCACAAAATGGAGGCGTCCGACAGCGCAGGGGCCCGCGGCGCGCCGCCATGGGGGCGGGGCCTCGGGGACCAGCCTGGGCCCGTGCGCGAACATGCGCGGCAACGGGGGTGATGGCGGTGGCGCCGGAAGCCCCTAGGCCTGCGTCTAAGAAGGTGGGCTGACCCTGTAGGGTCTGCAGCTCCCTCCTGGCTCGTCACCTTGGGGGGGCCAGGGGCGGAGGAGGTGGGAACGCGTCCCCTCGGCCCCTTCTCCCCGCCCCGAGCCAGGGCAGGCCACGCAGGAGGGGCAGGAATGGAGGCAGCCATGGAATCGCACCAGCCTCAGCCAACTCACCCAACCGAAGATAGCTCAAACGCCCGAGGCTATACCCCAACTCACGTACACACAGCCCAGTTTAGAGACATACACCCCAACTAGCCAGATCACCAATCCACACTCACCCCAACGCACAGACATTGTAAATTCAGATGCACCCCTCAGAATTTAGTCTTTAACTCATACAATCCTTGCTCATGGATGCATGCCATAAATCAGACAGCAATTTGTAGATATACACCCTAATACACAGAAAGACCCAACGTACACCCCAACACAGATACACTCTCTAAATCGTAAGCCCTTAAAGCACGAACATACCCCAAGCCAAACCCCCTGATTTACCAACACCCTAAAGCATAAACATTATATATACACAACTCAACTCAAGCATACACCCCAACTCTTTGACACCCCAAACTCACAATGGACATCCCCCCAATTCCGATACATTCCCAAACTCAGAAGCCCAACACACCCCAAGCTCACAGACGCACCCAAGGACACTCCTGTGCAGTCACATGTATGTGATGGCCCAGAGACCCCTTTGCCAACCCTAGAGGTTTCAAATGAGTCCAGGCCTCCCTGCATAAAACCAACGGATCAGGGAAAGGAGTGAAACTACAGGACCGGGACACCCTCTCCTCCTCCCGTGCATACCAGTCCTGTGTAGCTAAATCCCTCAAGTGCTGGCCCGTGGGAGCAGGGCCCGGCAACAGGGGAATTAGAAGAGCAGTGTCTAGTCCCAGCTTGAATGTAACTGGCTCTGAGACCTTGGAAAAGCCTTTGTCCCTCTTGGGCCCCTCTACCTCCGGGTCCCTCCAGCACAGTGGTACCAGAAGGGCCTTTGTGGCCATATATCCTGGGGCAACGGGTGGAGGGGGAGGAGGGAAGCGGGGGCACCTGTGTGTCCCTGCCCTATGCTGAGACCCCTCCCATCCTCGGTGAACACTGGAGGAGGGGCACTTAAAGCAAATGCAGGGTCCAAGGCCGCCTGATGACGGGTTTTCGAGAGCTGTCTCCCCTCCCCCGCTGCGCACGGCCAAGACTGCACACAAGTGCGCATGTTCCGGGGGAGCCTGCGTGTGGGGGTTGGGGGAGGGGGCGGTCCCCAAGCTGAGTCACGAGAGCCCAGGTTCCAGCAGCAGGAGCTGGGGGCCCGGTAAGCCCCTCACCTCACCGATTTACACGCTGCCGCCGACAGGTCCCCATCCCTCCCCTCCAGCAACCTCTACCCTGCCCGTCCCCCGCCCCCCCCCCCCCCCACCTTGAGCAGCTCCCTGGGGAAGTCTCCGCCTTCATTGAGGCCCTCCAGGTTTCCGATGAAGTCTCCGCAGGTCATGCGCTTCCCAATGTTCTAAGTGAGGGCACAGAGGACTGTGAGGGGGGCCTTAGGCCCCAGGCCTTGAAGTCTCTGGATGCAGTTTTCTGGGCTCCCTCCCGCCAGCCCCCCACTCACATGGCCGTGGAGATCGGTGTTTAGTAGCATGAGGGCGCAGGTCAACGTGTGCGCACCGTCTAGGGGAGAGTTAACATTCAGCCTCGGCCACATCCCACAGGTTCTTCCCACAGCCATCTTCCCCAGCCTTCCAGTTTATCTCCTACCCTTTTTGGCCCCCAGTCATACTTTTTTAAGTCTTGAACCCCATAGTGAACCCTCCTGCCAAAGCCCTCTCTTTTCCAGCAGATCCCTAAAAGGGACCTTTTCCCCAACACCCACCGGCCTCGGTGAGTATGCACTACACACAAGCCAGTGGGCCCCTCACAGTTACGCTGCCCAGTGCAGCCAAATCACATTGTCTGTGGACAGTGGCGTGCAAACACACCCGCTCCTGACCACACACACTAGACCCTAGCAATGCCTGCCCACAGGCACAGTTCCACCTTCCTGAAGCCATGTCAGCACTGCACACATGCATGCTCACACGCCTGCAAGCCTGTGCATGCATTCACTCCCACACACACACTCATGCTCCTATGCACACACACTGTGTCCATCTCCTTGGTGACCAGCTGGGAAAGCCCTGGCCCCTGACTTCCTCACCCTCTGAGGACAGGGCTCCAGGATTGCACTGGAAGTATCTCTGGGAGAAGTGGGCCAGCACACGCTCCCGTTCTTGGGTCTCACCCATTAAGGCCAGCTCCTTCAGAAACACCCTGGGGAGTGGGGAAGAGGGAGCATGTCACCCCTACCCAAGGTCCCCTAACCAGGCAGCCCCAGCTTTTGGCCATGCCCAGCCATCCTGGGAAGGATGACATCGGGGCACCTTAGGAGAGGCATAGGGGCTCGGAGGAGGCACAGCAGAGGCCCTGCACACCAGGCCTGGAGAGTGGGGGCTGCCCTCAAAAGGCTTAACACCCACCTGAGAGCTTGGTCCAGAGTCATGCCCGTGAAGACAAAGAACTTGAGGTACTCGCCAGCCACAAGTTTGCTGAAGTCATTGCTGTGGGCAGGGCAGATAGACAGGTGGAGTTTCAAGGGAAAGGCTCGAGGGGCCAGGTGGGCTTACCTACAGCCCCGGGGCTGTTAGAGGGGATGTGGAGGTGCTGCCCACAGGATGCATCCCTCCTCCCCCCATTCTCAATCCCAACCAATGACTTTACTTCTTGCCCAGGTGCCGGGCCACATCGGCCTTCCTGAAGCCGTCTAGTCGGTATAGCCTCTTAGCTAGGCGCTGCGCGGCCTCCAGGTCTGCTTTCTGCCCATTGGACAAGGTGTCTGTGCTTCCCAGGGCCAGCCGCTCTGTGCTGTCCAGCTCTGAGTCCGAGTCGGACACCAGCTGGCTCAACGGTGGTTCGCTGCCGGGGTAGAACACTAGCTCAGAGGTAGGGCAGTCCCTCTGGGGCCATTCCGATCCTTCCTCTGCCTCCAAAACCGGAAGACAGAGAGGGGGTGTTTGGGACATGGGGAAGGCATTTTTCCTTTCACCAGAGGACACTGTACAGTTTTTCTCTATCAACTGATGCCATCTCTCTGTAGAAGTCCTACATCAAATTTAACCCACATCCATCTTTCTGCTGTGGGAATTTTGACTGCTTCTCCAAAGCTCCCTATGGAGTTCGCTATTAGGCACAGATTTCCTATCTCCACATTGGCCCCTTCTGAGAATATAGTCCTCTATCTCTGAGAATATGGGCTAAGGTGGGATATAGATAGGCTGCCAGAGAAGAACAGTGGAGGGTCAAACAATGATTTGAGGGCAGCAGGGACACCTTCCCCCTCCTATGTCTTTCTTGTTCTAGCCTTTGCCTTGGTCCTTCTCTTCCACCCACAAAGAGGCAGACTCTGGGGTAGAGGGGAATGGGGGTCAACATGCACCCCATTCATCCCGTCTCCTCCTCCCCTTCCCTTCCCGCCATCCCAGCTGCTCTACTCGCAAAGCCACCTGTCACCCCAGAGACAGAGGCCGGAAACTCCTGGTTGCTAGGCAACCCTGTCTCCCTGGCCACCCCCTCCCGTTGCCATGGCTTCCGTGACTGAGAGGGTAGCTGGCTGAGGGAGAGCAGAAAGGTTAGACTGGTGAAAGGACTTCCTGGAGAAGGGTGAGAGGCTCCTGACTGAAGGGGGAGGC
Organism: Leptonychotes weddellii; assembly: GCF_054177405.1. Lineage (NCBI taxonomy): Eukaryota > Metazoa > Chordata > Mammalia > Carnivora > Phocidae > Leptonychotes > Leptonychotes weddellii. The sequence goes on along the minus strand of NC_138374.1, from coordinate 24,031,695 downwards.
GACAAGGGAGGGAGGCAATGGGAGAGGCTGGTGGCTGCGTCTTTGGGAGAAGCCTCCAGGCTGGGTGGAGTAAGGTCACAAGAATTCTAAGCAGGTTAGAGGCTCTGCCTGGGGAAGAAAGGGCCTTCCTAGAAAGAAAGGAGGGTGTTCTCTGAGGACTCTTAAATCTTGAATCATGGTTTTTCAAGTCACTGGATCTGAGACCAAGGGGGTGGGCTCCCCCTCACAGCCAATGGAAGTAGCCCTCCAAATGGAAAAACAGACATCTGCACCCCCTAACCACTCTATCAGGGGTCAGGAATATAAACTGCCTCTTTGCACTAGGGCTCTTTCCCTTGGAGCAGCTGTTCCTGGGGCCCTGGGGACCTCAGTTCTGAGGAACCAAAGGAATCACTCACCTGCCCAGGGGTGCTGCCCCCAGCCCAAAGCTGTCCTCTGAGCGGCAGGGACTAGGGGGCTCCCTCCCTGGGGCCTGCTTGGCTCCAGCTTCTGCCTCCTCTTCCTCCCGTCTCTGTGTCCAAGGCCCATCAGCAGCGGAGCTGGTACCAGAATCTGGCTCAAGAGGTGCAAGTGGGGCGGGAGCAGGAGGGTCAGGCCGGGGGGCAGGGGGTTGGGGAGGCAGCTCAAAGGTGAAGAAGGGGCTCTGGGTTGGGCCAGGTGAGGCCAGGGCCTCCAGCGAGGCAAGGCTGGTGTAGGAGGTGCCCTTGGCTCGGTGTGACTCCAAGATGGCTTCAAACACACAACTGAAAGAGTCAGGCCCATCAGCTGAGGGGCTGGTCCCAGGTAGAAAGGGCACAGGCGACTTGAGAGGCCCAGGGTGAGGCATCCGGGTGCCTGGCCTGCAGGGGCAGGGAGAGTCTCTGATCAGGGGCCCAAAGGACAGCTCTTGGGTAGCATTTCATTGAATTCTCATATGACTCTGTGAAGGGGACTATCACCTCCTTTTCACAGGCCCCAGCCCTCTAAAAAAGCCACCTGGGTAGGGAGTCCCCACTACGGGTTCACCAAGCTATTCAGTGCCCTGAGGCACCCCAGCCTTACCGTCCCTAGCACCCAATCCCTTCCTCTCTTCCTCCCTGCTAATCTCCCTTTCTCCTCCTTCTCCCTGATCCTCTCCCCTCCTGCCATCCCATTTCTATTTCTGGCAACATCTTAGTAGAAGAAGATGAGGCTCCAAGCTGCAGTGGGGTGTGAGACGGAGAGGAAAGCCCCCACACTCCCCATTCTCCTGCCAGGATCCAGGATCAGGATTGATGCTCCCACACCCCCAGGCTTGATTCTGGCCCCTGGCCTCTCACTCTACCTCCTGTTCTTCACTAGAACCCCTTTCCTCCTCACTCTACCTCCTGTTCTTCACTAGAACCCCTTTTCTGGCTGCTCCCTACCCTATGGGCTCTTGCTGACACATACCCCACCCCCCACATCCCCAGCATTCTGGCAGGCCTGGGGCCTCTGTCCAGAATCTCCTGCTGCATCGCCCTGTCAGCACTGCTAGCTTGGTCCTGACCCTCCCAGTCCCACCCTCATCTCCATTCCAGTCCCTCTGACCCCAGCTCTGCCTTTGGGCCAGCTCCAAGGAGTAAGCCTCCTTCTTTTCCCATTCCCGCACTCACCGGGCCCCCTCTGAGGCCTCAAACACCTCGTCGTCCACTTCCTCTTCCCCACCTGCCTCGTTCTCGTCCTCATTTCCACTGCCCAGGCTGGGACAAGGGCCAAAGCATGGACCGCGATGTGGGGCAGGTGAGCGGGCAGTGCCAGGCGGGCCCTCAGAGCTGGGCTGACTCTCGATGGCCGAGTCAGCATCCTCCCGCTCAGCCAGCACCTCATCGATGTCCGTCTCGCGGTAGCACCTCAGGGGCACCATGTCCAGGTCCGTCTCGGAGTACTTGGCTGCTCGCCCCACAGCCACCCCAGAGCCCTGCCCTGAGCCCACCCCAGGTGGAGATGGGGGGGCCTGCTCTGGGGGCTTAGCACCTGCAGTATGTATAGGCATCCTGGTCAAGAGGTTATTCTGTCAGCTACCTGTCTTGATACTGTTCTAGGAAGGAGCTCTTTCCCGTTGCCTCATATTGGCAGGAAGATTCTTTCACTGTCTAGCCACCATTCTTCCTGCTACAAACTCAGCTTGTTCCTGGTGCCAGTGAAGCTCGTTTCAAATCAAGTTCTTGTCAAATAACTTTGAGGGGCCCAAGGGAGACCAGCTTCTTTTCTACTTCACAGAATGACCCTTGATATCCTGCCATCCCCTCTCTCCACAATCTAGCTTCCTCCAGGTGCCCAACCCAGCCATGATCCCCTGACCCGCCATCATAACACAGATGGAAAGTTTAAGACCTGGAGAGGCATTAGCCAACTCATGAGCCCAGGAAAGGACTGGGGGGAGGTTACAAGGAAGGCTCCCTACCATGCCTCAGCTGCTGTGGGGAAGGCCCTGCCCTGTTCCCCTTGCCTCATCCAGGATCTTACCTGAGCTTGGGGGGTCCAGGGAGCCATAGAAGAATTCCCATTTGGCTCGAGCAATTCTCTGGGCATGAGAGGAGACTTCCCGGGGGGAGGACCAGGTGTCTCCCTAAGCCAAGGAGGGAGAGACAGACACAAGTACCCAGAGGTAAAGCCACACATACAAAGACACAAGAACATGGGACAGAAACACAGAAAGAAAAACACACAGGGACAGATATAGAGGTGCCGAGGCACAGGGACAAACATATGGGGCAAGAAAGAGACAGATTTAGGACAGATCGAAGAATTCAGAGTGAACAGCTGACAGGCTCAAAACTGCCAAGGGACCAAGCCTTGCCCCCATGCTGGGGCTCTGGGGTTCCAGGGAGCCCAAGGGAGGTCGCATACCTGGTTCAGGAGTCCAGTGTCAGCAGGTCCTGGGAATAGCTTGGCCAGGTGCTCAGAGGGTCCCCCCAGCCCATTGGGGAGAGAGGAGTAAAGGCCATCTGCCCCAACCTGAGGTTGGGTTGGTGGCCCATGTATAAGGCCCCGGCTGCCAGGCCCAGCTGAGCCTCCTCCGGCTGGGAGTGGGTCTGATGTGGATGCCTCTAGTCGCAACTTCCGGTTGGAGCCAGGCCCCAGGGCTGGGGTGGGCCGGGGAGGAGAGACCCCACCCAGGTCCCAGCTCCGACTCAAGCCTCCGGGAGCAGGTAGCCCATTCAGTGGCCTCACGCTGGCCTTCTCCACAAAGCGGAATATGACCACAGAGCTCCGAGCCCCTGGTGGGGGCTGCCCAGTGGGTGAAGAGGGTGCCCAGGGTGAGGGAGCAACACGGGGTGAGGGGGGCCCACGCAGGGGTGTACAGGGTGCTGTCACACGTCCCAGTTCCCGGCCTCGGGGACCTGGACCTGCCACCCGCCGTAGCAGGGAGCCTGTGCTGCCATACATGCTGGCTGGGGGGCTTTGTGGCACCGGGCCTTCGGGGAGCCAGCGGCGTGGGCATCGTGGTGGGGAGATGGCACAGTCACCCTCCGAGCAGAAGCGCATGGCACCCTGGGCCATGCTGGGGCCGGGGGTCAGGCTGGGGGGGCAGGGATGGCGAGGCCAGGCGGGGAGTGAGGGGGCAGCATGCTCTTCAGACAGGCCTGCAAGAGAGGAAGGGGGAGCAGGGGGTGAGCTGCAGGGAAGGTGGATGGGCAGGAGAGCAGAGACAGAAGGGGAAAGCAGGATAGGCCATCTGAGAGCCAGGGGCCTAGCCTGTCCTGGGAATATGGCATCATTGATCCCACCCCTAGAAATGATCAGGCCTCCTACTTGGACTACTTCCATGGAGGCCTGAGGAGAAAAGAATTGTGTCCCCAGTAGGCCCCTGGCTCCTTTCCTTCTGTCTGAGGGCCCTGAGCATCACCCTGGGAGGAGAAAGGAAGCTATTTCAGAAGTTGAGTGAGTTCAGAGTCCCTGTGGCATTTTGGAGCTACTTCTGGTGGAGGAGGGGGAAGGCTGGTAGCCCATCCTCTGGACCAGGAGTGTCAGCCAATCAAAACCATGTTACAGCCATGGGTCCCCCACAGTCTCTCTTATGGAGGCCCCTCACTCAGTGAGAGAGAATTCAGGCCTCCTAGAAGGAAAGGCAGGAAGATTGGGGGGGGGGTGTTATATAGGGACGATGAGGGGCTGAGAGGCATATGGTGAAGGGGAGGAGAACTGAGGCCCCTACTCCTAATGTATATATGCTGAATGGGAAAGGGACATTCTTGTTCTTCATACAGGTACACACACACACAGGGACAAATAATGTCAGTACACAGTTAAACATATTTATAGGCAATATCTCCTGCACACACAGACCCAGGCACACACATACACACGTTACCCAAAGACACACCCTCATACACTCTCACAGTCATAACAAATATGTGTGTAATGGAAAGGCACATGCTTATTTTACACACACACTGTCATCAAACAAGAATACACAAAGAGACACACAAATATACTCACAGGGCCTCATTCTCCAATGCACACAGACACAGGCGTATCAGACACTCACAGGGACCTACTAGTCACAATCACATACAAATACAGATGCACCCTCACACACACACTAAACAGGAACACACACCCTCTCCCCCAACCCCCACCAGTCACCTGTCTCTGGGTGGGAAGGCTGCACCAGACCCTGTCCCTCCTTCCCTCTTAAGGGAATGACAGATCTTGTCCAGCCCTTAAAGGGGTAAAGGGGCCTCTGGTGGCAATGCAGGGTAGGGGCAGAGGTCAGGAGCAGCAACCCTGCCAGGCAGGTTTCTGAAGCTCAGTGGGGGCCCAGGGCATCCCCAGTGCAGCTCCGATTGGAGCTGCCTCAGTACTCACCGCTGCTCGCCTGGAGCTGGGGCCGAGGAGAGGCGGGGAAGAGGCTGGGCCCAGCTCAGCTGTGAAGGCAGCGCGGCTCCCGCTTGCTCCCGCTTGCTCCAGGCCCGCCTGCCTCTCAGTCCCTCCCCCTCCCCCCTACGCGCGGCTCAGGCAGAGCTAATCCCCCCACCCACCCCCCGCCCTTTTCCGGGGCCCTGAGCCCCGGAGGCTGGCCCCCCTTCTCGACGCTAGGTCTCCGCTGGGCTCTCCCGCCAACCTGAGACCCGCCCTTGACGAGGGGGAGGATGTATGGAACCCCCGGTTCTGTTCCCAAGACCCTCACGTGCCCCACCCCAATCGTGTCCTGGTCCCTTTCCTCCACCGCCCCCTGAGCCACACGCCAGACCCAGCTGCACTCGCGTGTCCCGCTCCAGACCCCACGCGTGTCCCTAGGAGGTTGCCACATGACCTGTTACATGCCACACGCGCTCCCGCCCCCACGAGCACGCGGCCGCGCCAAGCACACCGAATGGGTGTAGACCGGACCCGCCCCCTAAATCCAAGAGACCATCAACTTATGGGAGAGAGATCTAGGAAACAGTGCCTCAAGCCCTAAGGGGTTCTACGTTTCGGACCCAGGAGACCCAACCCTGACCACTCGCCCAGGATGCAGCAGGAGGGATGTTAGTCAGACTTTAGAAAGAACTTCCTTGCTGCCTGAGTTAGGTGTCCTGGCTATCTGAGGGTAAATGGTTAGACGGGATGATGCCGGGAGTGGAGGAAGTGGGAAGCAGGCAACCCTTGTGCCCTTGGCCAAGGTAGAAGGGGGCCCAGCTATTTTAGGAAAGCACTGCCAGAGTTACTATGGCAACTGCTCTCCTTGGGAACGCCAGGGCATGCAGGTGGCGACCTCGGAATGAAGAAGGGGCCTGTTCGGGCAGTCAGGGGGCGAGAGGACTTGCGCGGCGGGGGCGCGCGGGGCTCACCGCGGGGAGGGGCGGCGCGGGCTCCGCGTGGTGCTGAAGGGGACAGCGCCAGATTTGTCGCACTGCGCAGGCGCAGAGGCGCGAACAAAGCAGGGAGGAGGAGGAGGCGCGCGTCCCGAGGTGGTGCGCGCCTACAAGGCTCTATCTTAGTGGAGGTCGGTCCTCCCATCTACCCCCTCCCCAAGCAGGCTAAGGAAGAGGAAGCAAATCCCTCACCCAAGATAACCCTCTTTGGTCCTTCCCCGTTGCTGGCTTCTCCCTTCTTGCTGCATTGGGGGTTGGGGAGGGTGGAAGGGATTCTGGGAAAACTAGGATGCCTGAATTCTCAATCGCGACTCGCTTGACCCTGGACAAGGCGCGTCCTCTCTAGGGCTTCGGTTCCATCTTTTAAAATGGAGTAACAGCACAGAGCTGCTCACCTTGCAGAAGTGCCCGAAGCCCTGATGAAATAATGGATGGGAAGCAGTTTTCGTTATGTAGAGGGAGATGAAGCGGCTGCACGAAGGGAGAGCGCAGCCCTGCTAGGGGGCAGCTCTCGGCGACAGGAGTAGCCCTCAGCGTCCTTCACACCCTCCCCACCAATGGATGATGGGGAAAGCACTGCTCCGGGGATTCCCCGGAGCGGACCCTGGAACCAGGAACTGCGGACGCGGTGAGAGGGCCGCCCAAAGTCTGAGCCTAGAGTTCTGGGACATCACTGCCCCAGGGCGGGCCCAGCCCCAAACCCCACAACTAAATCCCCACGTCAGCCGAGAAGCGGTACTCCTGGTGGGCTGAGCTGAGCACTCATTCTTCTCAGGACTCTAGACCTCCTGGGGAAAAGATAGGGACCCAAGTGGAGAGATAATCCTTCTTAGCGCCCCCTCTGTCTCTCCCTTCGAGGTGCAAATCCATTCCAAATCGTCCGGGCGTGGAAGGGGCTGGACAGCTCTGTACTTCATAACTAACCAGGAACGAGAGGTTTGGGCAAGTTTGCTTGATGAAGGAAAAAAAATTCTAGCTTCGCCCATTTAATTCATTCAGCAATTACTGGGCACCTACTATGTGCCAGACAGTAAGCCTGGATAGTTTCTCCCCATTTTTCCAAGTCGCTAAACGTGACCAGAGGGCAAAGAGTAGGCCCAGAACCTTGGAGTCTTGGCTCCGCCCCTTCTGCGTTTGGCTTTGCCTGCTCCTCCCATCACCACTTCACTCAGAGGCGGCCACTGGCCCAAGACGAAAAAAGAGCCAGTCTCTGCTGCACCATTGCGTTCTCCAGCTTCAGTTCTCAAGCCCTGTAGCCGAGAAGGCGAGGTCTGATGTTACACCACCAGTCTGTTCCGCCCTCAGTTTCGAGATCCATCCGGAACGCTTTCAGATAGGATCCTCAGTGAGACCGCACTCGATTGAATCGGTCTGTCTCTACAGCCCAAGGAGGCGGGTTCGCTGAGGCCTCTCCCAAGGCCAAAGCAAGAAGACCTTACTGCGCACGCGCAATAGGCAGCCGATGGAGCCACCGATGGAGCCGTCCGGAGGGGAGCAAGAGCCCGGAGCCGTCAGGTACCGAGCACGGGAGGGGCCGAGAAAGGGAAGAAGGACCTGGGGGAGGGGAGCCGAACTGGGCCGGGTCTGGGGACCGCTCTTAGGAGCCGGGGCGCAGAAGCATAACGGAGGCGGACTCGTAGGTGACAGCGGCCCGGGGACGCCACCGCCCCTTTACCCGCAGGCTCCTGGACCTGCCTTGGGAAGACGTGCTGCTCCCACATGTCCTGAGCCGGGTGCCGCTACGCCAGCTGCTCCGGCTGCAGCGCGTCAGCCGGGCCTTCCGGGCGCTCGTGCAGCTGCACCTGGCGGGGCTGCGCCGCTTCGACGCCGCTCAGGTGAGCCGGGAGCCAGAGCCTCGCCCCGTCTGGGTACCGCCCCCGCCCCGCCTCCAGCCCAGCCCCCAGCCCCTGTCTACCCTGCCGGACCCCGCGGGAAGTACTCTCAAAGGGCGAGGGCCGGCTATCAACTCAGAAGGCGCTTGGGGTCTCTCCCGGGAGGGCAGGTGGCAAACCCCGAGGGCGGGTTGCTGACGGGAAAGAACTCTTCAGGGGCGGAGAGGCAGCGCCCGTCCCGCCCCCGGGACCAGCTGAGAGTCGAGGTGCCTCCCTGCCCGCAGGTGGGTCCGCAGATCCCGCGGGCCGCTTTGGCCTGGCTGCTGCGGGACGCTGAGGGGCTGCAGGAGCTGGCGCTGGCGCCGTGTCACGAATGGTTGTCGGACGAGGATCTGGTGCCGGTGCTGACGCGGAATCCGCAGCTGCGGAGCGTGGCGCTGGCCGGCTGCGGGCAACTGAGCCGCCGCGCGCTGGGGGCGCTGGCGGAGGGCTGCCCCCGCCTGCAGCGCCTTTCCCTCGCGCACTGTGACTGGGTCGACGGCCTGGCGCTGCGCGGCCTCGCCGACCGCTGTCCGGCCCTTGAGGAGCTGGACCTCACCGCCTGCCGTCAGCTCAAGGATGAGGCCATCGTATACCTGGCGCAGAGGCGCGGCGCGGGCCTCCGCAGCCTCTCGCTGGCAGTCAACGCCAATGTGGGGGACGCCGCAGTTCAGGAGTTGGCTCGGAACTGCCCGGAACTCGAGCACCTCGACCTAACCGGCTGCCTCCGCGTCGGAAGCGACGGCGTCAGGTGCCTGGGCATGGGGTCGGTGGGTTGGGAAAAGGGCAATCACTTACTTAGCCTCTGGGTTAGGGGCGGGCTGTAGCTGTCGCAGGGCAGAACGGTGGTGTCTGGATACCACGGCACCCCCGTTCAGACCAGGAAAGGCCTCTAGGATTGCCTAGACCATAGAGCCCATAGTTTAAAAAAAAACTTTTTTGAACCAGTATTTACACATTGGCAGATTTCACATACAGTCAAGTTTCTGGCTTTTCTTCAACAAGGGGAAAACCTTGAAATCCTGGGCGGAGCTGAGGAGCAGTTTCCCCCTTTAAGAGACAGGAGGAAGTCTCTGGTTCACTGGAGACATTGAATGTATGACCCCATCCGGGCTCCCTCCCTCGTTTACGGAGGGAAAAAGAATGCTCTGAGTTTGAGGGAGACAGGGGCTTTGCTGGCTCCCCCACCGTGGGCGTAGCGGCTTCTGGCCCCTAGCCTCACCCGGCTCCTCCCCCAGGACATTGGCCGAGTACTGCCCGGCGCTGCGCTCGCTGCGGGTGCGGCACTGCCACCATGTGGCCGAGCCCAGCCTGAGCCGCTTGCGGAAGCGCGGCGTGGACATCGACGTGGAGCCGCCGCTGCATCAGGCCCTGGTGCTGCTGCAGGACATGGCAGGCTTTGCACCCTTTGTCAACCTGCAGGTCTGACCTGCCTGCCGATGGGGCACAGCTGGACTGTGTGGCGGGGCCTATGAACTGTAGGGAAACTGGACTGTAGGGGCCTCTGGTTAGAGGCGGATGCCCTGCCCCACCCTGGAGCTTCAAATAAAGAGCTTTTTACCCCCTCTTGCCTGGTGCTGCTGCCCTGTTGGAGATAAGGGATATGAAGTTGGGAGAGAGGTCAGACAGACACAATACCCCAATTCTGAGCAGAAATGACCAGAATGCACTCACACCTTCCTGGGGCCACCTTTACTGTGCCCGTGGGCAGCTCCAAGAGGAGGTCAACACTGTGGGGCAAGGAAGTAGAGAGCAGGATGGACAAGGGGGACAGGAGTTTGGGTGGGCCCTGTGTGGGGGTGTAGGGCTCCTGCATCCCTCTGGGATCTGAGCCTAGAAGGCTCCGGCAGAGTCTGGCGAATGCCTTAGTGGAAGCGGTACTTTCTGGCTGGCTTGAGGTTGATGTATGTGGCCTTCATCTCCTCGGCCTCAGGGTTCCGCACATCTTTGAATCGCTCCCCTTTGGTGCTTACTACCTGGTTGTCGATGTATCGGATCAGCTTCTTGGGGGCCTGTCAGGCAATTGGGCAGTGAGCAGCAGAAGCCAGGAGACATCCCACCCACTCCACACGTCCAGCAGCCATAACCCTCTCACCTCCCTGGGAGCCATGGGCCGGTGAATCTTCTGATCCTCTGCGCTATCCACCATCATGTACCTGCCAAAAACTGGCTGGGTGAAGCTCCTGCCACTCTGGGAAGACCCTCTAAGGGTCTAGCCCAGCCCAGCCCAGACTCACTTCTGCAGGATGAAGGACTTCAGTTCATCCTTTTGGGGGCCTCTGAGGCGCCTGGGCAGGTCCTGCAGAGAAGGGAAGCCTAGTCTAAACCCTAGTGCACCAGCAGAAGCAGACAGGGATAGGCTAGGGGCAGGCGCTTAACACTAAGGTGGAACGTGGCTGAGGCTATTTGGGTTGAGGGGGATGTCTAGCAGAGGATACCTGGTTGGGGCCGTCCCAGGCTGGAGGCCCCTCCTCCTTCCCCTCGACAAGCATCTGCACAGCTTCTTCCAAGTCTCCCCGAGCTTTGGCCAGCACCCACTGGGCCTGCTCCACTGAACAGGTAGGGAACACCTCCAGGAGAACATCCACCCCTGGCAGCAGCTCCTCCTCAGCACCAGCTGCCTGTGGGCAGAGATGTTGACAAGAAGCAGTACTTCCTTCTTTCCTGATCCCTAATTCTCTCACCAGTACCCTCCTCTAGCAGTACCTCATCCTGGGTGTCTCCAGCAGCAGTAGGAGAAGCCCTGGTCTCTTCTTTGAGCTTTTCAGGCTGCTGCAGGGGCTCTGGGGAGATGGGCACCTGACCTTGGACCTCAGAGCTCTGTGGTTGCAGGTTCTCTTAAGGAAGCAGAAAGAGCATCAGGTTTGCCAGGGCTTTAGGGGATGGGAGTATTGAGTCATCCAAGTGCCCAGTCCCCAAACTCACCTTTGTTCCTGGCACCACTCAACTGCCCTGAGAGCTTCTGCATCATGTCCCCTATTGTACCCCTGAAAAAAACAGGACGGTGGTAAGAGGACAACTCTGCCCACCCTCCACCATCTGCCAGCCCTCCACTCCCTCTTTGCCCCAGCCAGATCCCACCTTGGAATTTGGGCAAAGCCAGGCACATAGGCCTCCATCATCTCAGTGAAGGCCTCCATATCGAAGTTCTCCTCTGATGGCCCTGAGGGGCCCAGATCCTCCAGGACCCCGAGCACATAGGAGAAGATGACCTCATCCAAGCCGCTGCAGGAAGGGGACAAGACAAGCCCTGGGTAGGACACTGGATACTTCCAGCAACCCCACCTAGCCTGAGACTCAAGCCCTCGGCTTCACTGGGTCCATGAGCCAGACTTCAAGCCTTGAAGCCAGAAAGTATCCCACCCTCCCACAGAGCTTTGGTTTCCCATCTGTCCAGCAAGGTGACAGGGACAGGTTAAGATGTAAGGCCATACCAGCAGATCATAATCAGCCCTCCCCCACCTCAGGATTAAAGCTGAGGGCTTCCCACCCCGTCTTTCCATGGGCCAGGGCCCAGAGTGCTGCCCAGCAGCTCCGACCCTGACCCTAGCATGACCCTTCTAGAAGAGCTGCTTCTACCTGAGGTCAGCCTCTGGGAGGTGCGTCTGGACAAAGGCAAGGAGGGCTGCACTGACAATCCTCTCCAGCTCCATGCTCTCTCTTCTGAAGGGACAGAAGATGTAGGTTTGTCAGGCCCTCTTCTGCTTGCCCCTACCCACTAGTCCCAGGGGCGGCCAGCCCCTCCCTCCTACCCTGCTGTGGAAACCATTTGTTGATGTTGTCCACAGCTTCCAGCTCTGCAGCCCTCCCCCGCTCCCTCAAGCAGAGCTACAGCCCCCTCCCTGCCCATCTCTCCACCTCCTTCAGCCTGAGACAGGGCTCCACAGTGGTTTCCCTCGCCCTTCCTCCGACCTCTCCCCATCTCGCCACCCCATTCCCCAGCAGCAGGCCCAGACCCTCTGGCAAGAAGCCAAGGTCTTGGGGTCACATGCCTCCTGGCTGAGGAATCCCATCGTTGAGAGGGCCACTTGGCCCTCAAGTCCAACTACAAGGGGCCCATTGTCTAGCCCCCCCAAGGAGCAGACCTCAGGACCAAGCACAGCCTTCCCCCAGCCAGAATGGGCCACCCACCCACTGCACAAAGGGGCTTTTCTGGCTATGGGGCTCTGATGGAAGGGGAAGTCTTTCAGGAATTCTCTCTTCCTGCCCAATCCAGCAGCTTGGGGTTATCTACAAAGGACTTTCCATCCTCCTTCCCAAAGCCTATGGAGCCCTACAAAATCTGGCCTTTGCCCACCTCTCCAACTTCATCACTCACTCCACTCCTGCCTCACCAGCCTCCTTGTTGGTCCTCAAACTTCCCCAGCTTCTTCCTACCTATCTCCCCCATGTATCTACATGGTTCATCCCCTCACCTCCTCCGGAGCTCTGCTCATATGTTGCCTTCTGAGAGAGACCTTCCCTGACTAACCTACCAAAAATAGGGAGTATTCCTCCTACTCCCTAGTCCCTTGCCCTGCTTTATTTTCTATACAGCATCTACTACAGCTTAATGTTATTTTATGTTTATTTGCCTATTGTCTGACCTCCCTCCTAGACTGTAAGCTCCACAATGCAGGGGTCTTTGTCTTATTCATTGGTGTAACCCTAGCACCTAGAAAAATGCTTGCACTTAGTAGATGCTCAATAAATACTCATTGACTCATTTCATTCCTATCTACATGCTTTTGACTCCCAACAGTCCATATGTGGGAGTCAGGAACACATAGATGGTAATGACTGGCTCCACAGGTCCAAATGTCAGCTCTTCCCACTCAGAAGACTCAGAGGTATCTCAAATTCCACCTACCCCACACTCACAGTATTCTCATGATTGGTATATATCTCCCCTCCTATTTCACTGGCTGACCCAACCATTCACTCGCTCAGCTGCCAAACCTGAAACTTAGGAATTACCCTTGATTTTACCCCCTCTCAACCCCATCTGCTGCACTCAGCCAATCCAATCCTCTCAATTCTATTCCCTTATCTCCTTTCCATCCATTCTCCCTGGCTCATCTGGCTTCTGCTCCAACATCTACCAAAATTGCTCAATCCAAGGCCATGAGTTACTTTTTCCGGTTTTGGTTTAATTAGGTTGAACCATATAAGCTTGCCAGTACTCCCTGTTTTGGATCTACAGGGAGGGAGGGAGGCAGGGAAGGAGGGAGGGAGAGAAAGAAGGAGTGAAGGAAAAGAAAGAAAAGGCTATTTCTTATAGTTTTCACCTAATATTTGCCCTTTCAAGCAGCATCAATGTTGGTTTCTGAGGCATTACTCTCCTCCTTCTCTGGCCATTCCTTCCTGGGCTCCCTTCTCTGTCCCCCTCTCCTCTGCTGGCAAGAAGGCTCAGGCTCACAGCTGTTCCTCCTCTCTCCTTCCTCTGCACCCCCTCTCTCTAGAAGACCTTGTCTGGGCCCACATCTTTATGAACCAACTCTATGTCACCGATCCTCAAATGCCAGTCCTCTAGCCCAGTCCCCTCCGTGGAGCTACACATTTGCACATCTCCCTCTCTGACACCTCTATGTAGGTGACTTAACAAGTCCCAAACTGACATTCTCCCAAGTCCTTTGCTCCTCCAAGGCTGTCATCAGTAAATGCATGTTCACGCACCCAGTTGCTCTTGCCACAAGTCTGGGAATGATCCTCACAACATCCTACCCCTTCCAGTCTTTCCCACATCCAGTCACCAAGCCCTGACCATCACCTCTCATGCCTCTCAACATGTGCATCTCTCCATCTCTCCTCCCATTCTGCTCCACCTCTTGCCTTCACTGCCAGAGCCTCCTAACCCTTACCCCTACTACCATCTTTCCCCCCAAATCTATTCTTACAAAGATCACAGTTGTGTGATCTGTACAAAAATCCTGTTTTTCCTACCAAAAATCTATCAGTGATGTCCCCCTTCCCTTCTGATTAGCCCAGATTCCTTTTGTGGCCTTCAGTTGAGGGCTTTACCCCTGTGTACATCTCTCCAGCCTCACCGTGTACCACACCCTCCCTGGATCACTCCCCTCCACCCTGGCTTTCTTCCAGTTTGCCAACATTCAAGCCTTTTCATGGCAAGAGCCTTTGCACAGCTGCTTCCTCTGCCTGGACAGCCTTCCACCTCCACCCCTTCACTTGTCTAACACCTTCTTACCTGTCGGGTCTCAGTTTAAAATTTTCTTCCTCACGGGATGCTGCCCCTGACCCTCGAGAACTGCTTTGGTCCCCACCATCTTACACCCTCATTGCAGACTGCACTTCCCCTTATTTCGCAGTATCCTTCATAGCTCTAATTAAATAATTATTTGGGCAATGTTTAATGTTTCTTCCAGCTGTTTCATGAGGGCAGGGACTATACTCCCGGCTTACTCATCAGCATACACTCGGTATCCTGTGAAGTGGGACACTCAATAAAGAGTTACTGCCCCCGCTTTACAAATGACGGAACTGAAGCTCAGTGAGTTTAATGCTTTGCCCAATGTCACTTGGCTGGACTGTGGTAGTTAAGATTTAAATCCAGGTCGCCTAGTTGAGTGTATATTCCACGGGATGGGGGGGAAAAATCTCAAGACTTTCAAGCCGGTTGAGACAGAGCTACGATCTATGCTTACAGTTCCCAGGTCCCCTAAGTAGTAACATAGTGTTGCTGTGACAGCACAGGGATCACTTTGGACAGCAAGACTGAGAAGCCGTAGCCTAGCATGGGCCCTGGAGAGCGGAACTGCTCACACCACGCATGCCAGACACCATTATGTGGTTCCCCCAAGAGGTCAGCCCCATACAGAGAGCTACACCGACCCTGGGTTACATCAAATCCTGGCTGCTGTCAGTTGCCTGGCAACCTCTGCTGGGACAAAGGCTTCTGCAAGAAAGTCTAGTTTCTAGGGAAGAAGTGCTCAGGGATGTGTCTGATGCCTCTGGGTTTCTGATCAGGGTCTGAGGGGCAAGGAGTTGTTACTGGGAAACTCTTCACTGTGCCCCCAAAGAATGTCTTTCTCCCCTAAGCTTTTGCTCTAGCTTGTCTCCTGAGGCAACACCCTCCCTTCTCCTGTTCTGGGGCTGACCAAACTTTACCCAGCCTTTAAAGCTTGCCACTTCTTCTTTCACCCTTTTCCATCCCCCTAGCCTTCCTCAGCATTGTTTTCCTGCCCAGAGGCTTCTCTAATATTTCTCCTCCACAGTCCCCGAGTTGGGGAAGCTGTAGCCTAAGCAGCCAGCCTTCTCCAGGGTAAGAACATGATTTTCCATGAGACTTTTAAAATTCTGGATGTAGTCCACAGAACTCCATTACTTCCTGAGGGCTCCAAATCAGGGCTCACTGGTTAGTAGCATCCATGAAATGTGATCGTCATCCTGTCATAAGTCCTGTTTAAATACCTCTGATGATGGTAATAATAGTTCTATGCACTTTACCCATATTAACTTACCTAATCCTCACAATAGCCCTAAAATATAGATACTAATAATATTATACCATCCCATTTTGCCCAAAAGAAAATGGAGACACTGACAGGTTAAGTAACTTGCCCAAGGTCACACAGTAAGTTAATGGCACATTTACATCCAAGCAGTCTGGCTCCAGAACCCTGTTAACCACTACGCTACACTACCTCTTATGAAGCAAATGATGTGGCCCCCAGCCCATGTTCTGATCCTCCTGTCCTGCCTGGCTGGCCCTCCTGCCTACCTCAGAATCTTTGCTTACTCCGTTTTCCCCACTCAGAACGTCTTTCCCTCTGCCTCTCATTCTGCGGGACACACTTTCTCCCTGAAGCCAACCCTGAGTGTCCCATCCTCACTGCCCCCAGCTGGCCTGAGAGCATCCCCAGGACCAGGCACAAGCCTGGACTCCAGATGCTCAATACAGATCCCCTGGACAAATTTAAGTGAGACTGGGGGAAGGAGAACCATGCTGTTCCCTTGGGGTGGGGAGCTGCTTAAGGTGGAGAGAAAGCAGAAGGCTATGTGGGAGGAGTCCTGGAAAGCAGTGTGGGCACTCAGAGGGTCTAGCACGGAGGTCTTCGCTGGTTTCTCAGTCACTATGAAGCCCAGCTCCTGGGGCCCTAGTCCCATTACGCAGGTTCCAGAGGACATGGTTGTCCCCTGACCCCCAAGTCAAGTCTTAGAGGCGCCAAGGACACTGAGGGCTACAAGGGATTCCGGCACCCAAAGTCAGACCGGAGCACAAACGGGGATAGTGGGGTGCACAGGAAGTGGGACTGTGATGATGGTCCACCCCTGAAGCATGAGCTCCTTAAACAAGCTAGCGGGGTACCCATAAGGGTCCGGAATAGTGGGCCCGAGGGCACCGGGATGTGGTTGCAGCCGTGGGGACACAGGACTAGGGAGGCCTGAGTAAGCTGGGATATGCCTTGATACAGGCCACGGCGAGAACCAGAGATGGGGGGGCCGATGGGCCCCAGGGAGTACCGTGGGGGAACACACAGGACGGGTACCCTGGGTCAGTGTTCTCCGCGACTCTCCCAGCCCTGGGCCGGGGGCCGGAGGGGAAATCACCTGCTCCGTCGGGCGCCGCCGGCGACTTGTCCCGCGCGGTGCAGCTCTCATCCCCCAGCCCCACCAACGAGATCAAAGGCGAGGCCCAGAGCGGTTCCCTTTCAGAAGCGCCGCGGTAGCCATTTTTGAGAAGGGCAAGTGCCCACAACTGGGCGGGGCTTCTGCGCCCATGCCCATTTGTCTCAGGGTTTTGCACAGGCTCCCGCGGGGGCCATTTTTGTTGCGGGTTGGGAGGAATTAGGCGTGGAGGTCCCGCCAGTGGGTGGAGTCTCAACGGCTGACTGCATCCCCGCCTAGTTCCTTGTCAACTGCGAAAGACCGAGAACCTTTCGACCCCACCCAGTGTCTTCCTGTCCGCCTTCCTTGCCCTAAAATCTCCGCCCTCAAATCTTATAGCTTCCTCCCCTCTCCTTGTCTCTACCGTCTTTCCACAGACTTGGATCCCTGATTGGATCTGGTGGCCCCTACACCCAGAACCTGGTGTTCTTCCCAAATCCCTGTGTCTCTCCCCCTTTATGTCCAGTCTAGGTTCAAGGTCCGTCACCCAGTCAGCTCTTAGGTGATGACTTCCTTCCCCACCATATCTGTCCCCTTTGCCTTCTCTTAACAGCGATGTCTCCCCCAAGATTAGGGTGGGTTACAGGGTCTGGATCTTGGGATGGTGGAGCCTGGTTTGGATGGGGGTAGCAGGGCGCAGGTGTTCTGGGTGAGTATCAACCTGAGCCCAGATCCAGGACAGTCTAAAGGCCATGCCTACTTCCAGGGCCTTCATGCCCATGTTGGCAGGACTTCTCATTTAGGATAGGACAACTGAACCCCAGGACCCATCAAGGCCTCAGCTTCTTTCTGTTCCTGGTGCTACCCTGTGGGGAAACCTACAGCCATCCCTTCCCAGGAGTCCCGTAAGGGGTCATGAAGGAAAGAGTTCCCTCCAAGGGTGAGCTAGCCCATCCCCAATCAGCAGGGATGAGCCCCTTCAGGGCTAGTCACCTCATAAGGGGCTGGGTACTCAGAGACTGTCACTGTCCTCAGGAGCTCATGGTCCAAGGTAGAAAGTCCCATCCTCTCTTCTCCCCTAAGGGCTGAGGCAGTTCCAAAATATGGAGAAAAGACGGATCACTCTCCCTCTTCCAGCTCTGTCCCTTGCTGCAGGCTCCCAGCTCCCCCCCACCAGGACCCTCTAGCCTCAAAGAGCAAGATGTTCACTGCTGGGGAGTTGGGGCAGGAAAGGGGAGGGAGGAAGGAGGGAGCACATTGCGCGTCACGTCTCCCATAAAAATACTGCCGCTGCCAGCCTGGCGCTGCTAGGGTTAATGAGAGGTGGGGTGACAGCCACTTTGAACTCTGTCTAGGCTGGCCCCTGGGAAGGGTGGTAATGGGTAGCTCCATCAGCCCCAGGCCTCTGCCAGTCCTTTAAAGACTTGGCCATCCCTTCCTTCCCCCAGCCCCATCCCCGCCTTCATGGCATAATGCTGATGACTCTTCTCTCCCTACCACCCCCATTACGGCAACTTTCAGGTTTTCTCAGTAGAGCTGTCCCTAGTTCTGGCCTGAGATCCCTGTAGCCATCCCTGTGCCTTTCCCTTCTCCCCTCTGGCCTGTTTCTTGGCTGGCAGTTGGATGTAGCTAGATATCATCAGAAAGAAATTCCTGAGCTTTGGGAGGATGATGGGAAAGACCTCTTAGGGGGAGCCCCTTGATTCCTAGCTCAGATCCTGAAGGGTCCCAACTCTGTGCAGCAGGGGTTTGGTTCTGGGGTCAGAGGACAGAGGGTGGGCTGAGGAAAGGGACTTCCACAGACACAAGGACACACACAAACTGTAAGATAGGAGCTCTGGAGAACACTTGTCCTGCTTGGCATTCCATAGCTGGCCAGACCTTAAGCCTCTGATTTTTTTGTCCCCTCAGGTCTGTCTCTCCATCCCCAAGATGGGACCAGATTCCACCTGCCCTTTGGGTGCTGCTGGAAGCCACATAGGGTGAAAGAAGGTGGCATGATGACTCGTCTCTTCCCATTCCCTCAAGTGAGTTTTGCAGCCTAGGTCCCCTCAGCTGAAGGGAAAAGCTAGAAGCCTATGCTGAAGCTTCCCCTAGCACATCAATTCCCCATCATCTGACCTCAGAATGAGGAACTGGGCTTGAAATAGACATAAAGGACAGATTTCCCTGACATTAAGAGCAGAGATAAAGCCCATCTGGCTGGTCTCAAGGGAGGGACTCAGAGACTGAGCAAGGAAGGGGACACTTCAAAAGAATGGGGAGAAAGGAGGGGGTCCCCGCTTTTGATTGAGGTCAGAAAGGGCTCTCTGGGCAAGGTGCCCAGCCCTCCCACACCTTCCTCCTTTCTCAGAAGAGCCAGGATGGGGCGGGGGTGGGAGTTGGCTGGGGCAGGGAGGGAGCCCTATTTAAGGAGCATTCTCTAAGAGCATCACTGCAGATCCAGTCCCAAGAGCAAGAGAGGAGGCTTCATGGTAAGTGTGGGCCCTTGCTCACAACTCAAGCAGGGCGGGGGTAGGGCGGCTCCTGAGCTTGCAGGCTTGCCTTTCCCTCTCCAGGGACAGGCAGCAGCTCTACCTGGAGAAGGGGAATAGCCCCCATCTCTCCACTTAACTCTCCAGAAGTGAAAGTGTGTTTCAGGGAAAGATTTCTCTTCCTCTTGCCTACCTATCTCAGGTATCTCAGATCTTCAGTTTTGGTGGGGAGATTTTCAGGGAGCTGGAACTTTTGGGGATCCATATTTTAGGGGTCCCCTCTGGCGCAGGAAGCCTCCCAGTCTCCCAAGAGATGCCCTTCTCTGTGCACATATTCTGGCTCTCCCCCAGCCCCGACTCCTCCTGGAGTACCTCTCCACATCTGGCCCCACCAGGAGCACATCTGGGCAAGAAATGATTCCACAGTACTCATAGAATCCCTGCCATGGCCCTGAACCCCCTCCCCTCATATCCTGCATCAATCCTGTTGGAGTTCAGAGAACCCTTGCCCCTTTCCCTGGGTATGGGCCCTGTTTTTTAGCTCTAAGCTCAGACCCTCTCTGGGATAGGAGGAATCTTGAGATCCCAGGTTCCTCATCTGACCCACCATGGGAATGGGAGGAATTCACAGAAGAGAGCACAGGAGGGCAGAATCAAGGCTGGGAGAACGTTGGCCACCTGGCTCTGAGAACTGAATTCCATAGGCTGTGAGCTTGAGCAAACAGCCTAGGGACTCAGTTCTGGTGCCCGGCTGTGCTATACCATCGATAGAGACGTCGTGGGGAAGCTGCTGGCTCAGGCTCTCAGCATCCCAGCCAGGCGCTCCTCCAGGCACTGTCCACATCTTTTAATAACTTCAACTTGGACTACTACCCTTCTGCTCAAAGACCTCAATGGCTTCTCCAAACTCCTTACTTTGTCATTAAAGTCTTTCACAGTATGGCCTCCACTTCGCTTTCAAGCACGAGAGTCCATTGCTCCCTGGTCATAACCTGTCCTCTAATGAAACCCCGTTGCCCCCTGCTCCTGCTGCCATGCCTTTACTCATGCTGAACCCTCCTCAGTTCTTCCTGGGACACCTCCTCCCCATCACTCTCTGTTGGGATCCTATACATCCTTCAAAGTCTCAGATGCTTCTTCCAAGAAGTGTCCCTCAACTTCCCAGCAGTGCAGATGATCTCCGGCAAATCCTCCATACTCCTCTCTAGAGGGGCTCATTCATGAGCCCCATAGTGTCTAGTCCAGCGTTCTGCACATAGTAACTGTTCAGTAAATGTTCCTTGCATTTTGCTGAGTGTGTCTAATGTATGAAGAGGCAGTTTGGCCTAGAAGTTAAGGTAGAGTCAGATCCCAGGTGCATTCTCCATGTGTGACCTTGAGTAAGCTGTTCACCCCTATAGGCCTCAGTTTGCTCATCTGTAAGTGGAAAAAAATAATTATACGGACATAAAAGTTTTGTGTAAATTAATGAGTTGATAGTTTCTTCTGTTCAGGGCTTTAGCACAGTACCTGCACACAGTAAGTTCTCAGTTAAGTGTGTGAATTTATTATGATTCTTATTATATTCCCTTAAGTAGAATGTGAGCTACCCCGTTGGGAGGTAGGATAAGGCTTAAAATTAGTCAGCCATGGTTTATTGAGTGAAGGGTTCCAGACCAGATGCCAGGGTCAGGTAAGGCTGGGGCAAGACCAGGAGGAGGCCATCAGGACCAGAGTTTGGTAGCCCAAGCCCTGCTGAGATCTAGGAGTTCTGGATTCCCACCGACTGTATAACCTTGGGTGAGTCACTCCTTCTCTCTGGCCTTGGATTCCCAGCATAACGTAAATTGAGGGGATTGGACCAGGTGAACAGCAAAGTCCCTGGCAGCTGAGATGTTTTATGAGTTCTAAGCTTCTAAGGCTTAAGTTCAAATAAAAGATCAAAGAAGGAGGCATCTAGGCTCCCTGCAGGGCTCCCTTACATCCACAGGGCCTGGAGCACGCACTGGGGTTTGGAAGGATGTGCATGGCAGCATGCTGGACTGAGCTGAGTGGCTGTACTTCCTTCAGAAAGCCTGTAATCAGGGGCCCTCTTCCCTCACTGGGGCTGGGGGTCAACTGGTGTGCAGGCTATGGGCATTTCTAGGGCATAAGTAGAAGCCTTGGGGAGAAATGTCTATGAGGAATGCAGATTCTCAGCAATGGAGGAAGTTAAGAGACTTCAAGGTCTGAACCCGAGAGGATAGAGAAGGAAAGAGATACAGAACACACCTTATGTGATATGAGACTCAGGATTCAGTTGAAACCTGCCTTGTTTCAAAAAAGGATTTGAGGAGACTTACTGGCATGCAGACAATTGTCCAAGATTAAAATGTAACACATAGACATAGCTATGTAGCACATTTACTACTTTTTGACCCAGAGATTCAATTTACTTATTACTGTTTTTTCTTTTTAAGATTTTATTTATTTATTTATTTGAGAGAGAGAGGGAGAGAGAGCATAAGCAGCAGGGAGGGGCAGAGGGTGAGAAAATCTCAAGCAGACTCCCCACTGAGCAGGGAGCCTGATGCAGGGCTTGATCCCAGGACCCCAAGATTAGGACCTGAGCTGAAGGCAGATGCTTAACCGACTGAGCCACCCAGGTGCCCCTACTTATTAGTTTTTATTTTTAGTTAGAAATTACTTTAAACTTACAAAAGTCTGCAGAATAGTGCAAAGAACTCTTGCTTACCCTTCTTACAGATGCACCAACTGTTAACCTTTTGCCACGTTGCTTTCTCTAATCTACAGTCTTTATTCAAATCTTGCTACTTGTCCCATTAATGTCCTTCATAATAACTTTCATTCAGGATCCAAAACAGGATCATGCATTGCATTTAGTTTTCATGTCTCTTAGTCTCCTTTGACCTGAAACAGCTTCTCAGCCTTCCTTTGTCTTTTATGACATCAACATTTTTGAACAATAAAGACTACTATAGTTGTCTGTTTACATTTATCTGATGTTTCCTCATGATTATGCATTACTGCTGAATTGATGTTGTGTTTTCTCAGTTTAATATATCAGAAAGCACATGATGTCAACTTGTCTTTGTTAAAGAAAAAGTTTTCAAGACACTCATTAAAGATGGTGAAAAAGACTTTAT
The DNA here is from genome assembly GCF_054177405.1 of Leptonychotes weddellii. Taxonomy (NCBI): domain Eukaryota; kingdom Metazoa; phylum Chordata; class Mammalia; order Carnivora; family Phocidae; genus Leptonychotes; species Leptonychotes weddellii. The sequence continues at coordinate 24,009,880 of NC_138374.1, read as the reverse complement.
TCAAGAGGGACCGCTGCAGTGGGCTTCAAGTGTGGTCAGTTTTCCCTGTGATTCTAGGGAATCTAGGATACTCTTTTTTTCTTTGTAATTAATAAGTATCTTCTTGGGGGCTGCCTGGCTGGCTCAATTGGTTAAGCATCTGCCTTCGGCTCAGGTCATGATCCTGGGGTCCTGGGATGGAGCCATGTTGGGCTCTCTGCTCAGTGGGGAGTCTACTTCTCCCTCTCTCTCTGCTCCTCTCCCCCTGCTGGTGCGCTTTAAAAAAAAAAAAAAAAATCTTGGAACATACTTCGAAACTATATAAACAGCCTGTTTCTCATCAAACTTTTACTCATTAGTTTTAGTATCCATGAATGATTCTCACTGGAATCAATTATTACTGATTGGAGATGGATTTTCTGACCTCATTATTCCTCCTGCTATGAGTAAGAGCTTTCCTTTCATATTTGTTTAGTTAATGTTAGTATGTACTTAATAGAGGTTATTTTATTCAGTAGGTAATAATTTGTTACTGTGATTGTTTTGATGCTTCAATTGTCCCTGATTAGGCCAGTGGAAGTCCCTTCCAGCTGGCTCCTTTGTTTGACATATTTGAACCATCCTTTATTTTTTGGCACAAGTTGTTCCGGGCTCATCTTGTACCTTTCCTTTCCTTTTAGACTTTTTAAATTTTTTTTATTTGACAGAGAGAGACAGCGAGAGAGGGAACACAAGCAGAGGGAGTGGGAGAGGGAGAAGCAGGCTTCCCGCTGAGCAGGGAGCCTGACGCGGGGCTCGATCCCAGGACCCTGGGATCATAACCTGAGCTGAAGGCAGACGCTTAACGACTGAGCCACCTAGGCGCCTCAGTCATCTTGTACCTTTCCTGCTACAGCCTCGGAACCAGCCATTTTCCCAGTGGGCCTGGTTCCTTTTAGTGGAGAATGAAATTTAGAAATTTAGATCGGGCTGCTGCTGGCTGTGCTTGTTGCTACCAGGGTGTCAGTGCTCAGTGATTCCATTTCTAGGACTACTGATTCAACAATTTAATACTTGTACGTGTGAACAAAGATGCATATTCAAGGACATTTGTTTTCTCATCAGCCTCACTACTTCCAAGTAAGACCAAGCCACCATCTGATTTTGCCTGTATTACTTTAAAAGCCTCCCAACTGGTCTCCCTGTTTACACAATGGCCGCTCTACAGTCTCTTTTCCACACAACATCCAGAACAATTAAAAAAGGGACGCCTGGGTGGCTCAGTCAGTTAAGCGTCTGCCTTTGGCTCAGGTCATGATCTCCAGGTCCTGGAATTGAGCCCCACATGGGGCTCCCCGCTCAGTGGGGAACCTGCTTCTCCCTCTACCTGCCTCCATCCCCCCTACTCATGCTCTAATAGATAAATAAAATCTTTTTTTTTTAAGATTTTATTTATTTATTTATTTGACAGAGAGAGACACAGTGAGAGAGGGACACAAGCAAGGGGGAGTAGGAGAGGGAGAAGCAGGCTTCCCGCAGAGCAGAGAGCCCGATGTGGGGCTTGATCCCAGGACCCTGGGATCATGACCTGAGCTGAAGGCAGACGATTAATGACTGAGCCACCCAGGCGCCCCTAAATAAATAAAATCTTAAAAAAAAAAAAAAGAATAATTTAAAAAAATCCAATCACATTCTCTCCTGCTTGTAACACTCCGCCCACTAAGAATAAAATCCAAAATTCTCAACATGGCTTCAAGGCACCACAGGATCTGGCTTCATCCCTAACCCCATTAACTCCCACTTTCTTGCTCGATCACAGGACAAGGATACTCCAGCCACAGGGTTGTTGTACCTGCTTTTCTCCCCCAGGTATTCAAATGGCTTGTGAAGGTCTTTAGTAGGTCTCCACTCCAGAATCACCTCTTTGGGGAAGCCTTCCCTGGCTAGCCTATTGAAAACAGCACCCCATCACTTAATAACTATCTGACATTATATCATATGTTCACCAGTTTGCTTGTTGTCAGTCTCTGTTTCTCTGGGTTCCACCTCTAAAGTAAGCTCCCTGAGGGACTTTTTTGGCTCTCTCCTGTAACCCCAGTCCCTAGAATACTTGCCTGGTGTATTGTGGATTCTCAAATGGCTGCTGAGGGAATGAAGATAACTTTTATTCCTTGGGGCTTTTGCACCCACCAGCTCTCTGCCTGGCTTCTTCCTCACCCTTCTCTTTGCATGGCTAGCTTTGTCACATTCTTTAGCTCTCAATTTAAATGTCACCTCCTCAGAAAGCTTCCCTGTTTACCTTATTCTAAGTTCCACTACTGCACTTGTCTTTCCTATCTCAGCCTCTCATTCCTGCTGTAATACTTATAACAATTTGCCTTTATCTGTTTGCATGGTGTCCCATCCCCATTTCTTCCCCTAAAATGCAAGCTCCATAAGGGCAGAAACTGCCATGGCTGTCTCATTCATTACTGTATCCCCAGGGCCTAGAACAGTTCAAGAAATTGTTGGATAGACTTTTAATAGCTAAAAACTGGAAAGAATCCAAATGCTATAGAATATTGGGTGGTTGTTGAAGAATGAGGTAGCTCCATGTGCACTGGCACAGAATGATGTCCACAATATACTTACAGTAAAATATTAACAGGTAAAACAGTGTTAATTCCTTTTAGGTAATTAATATTATGCGCACAGAAAAAATATAGGAAAAATAACAGCTTGGACCCTACCAATCATTTGGGAATAAGGATATTAAAAAGACCTTAACTTCCTGTTTTATATATTTCTATGTAGCAAATTATATTTTTTATTTTTTAAAATTTATTTATTTGAGGGGCACCTGGGTGGCTCAGTTGTTGAGCGTCTGCCTTTGGCTTGGGTCATGGTCCCAGGGTCCTGGGATCGAGCCCCACATCAGGTTCCTGCTTGGCGGGGAGCCTGCTTCTCCTTCTCCCACTCCCACTCCCACTGTTTGTGTTCCCTCTATTGCTGTCTCTGTCTGTCAAATAAATATTTTAAAAAATCTTTAAAATTTATTTATTTGAGAGAGAGAAGGGGGGAGGGGCAAAGGGAGGGGAAGAGAGGGAGAGAAGCAGACTCCCTGCTGAGTGTGGAGAGATCTCAGGACCCCTGACCCCAACCCCAAGACCATGACCTGAGCTAAAATCAAGAGTAGGACACTCAACTGAAACACCCAGGCACCCCCAACAAACTATATTTTTCAAAACGAACACTAACATTTGATCACTTAGTACATGCCAGGCACTGTGGTAAACATTTTGTGTGCAGCATTTCAAGGCATCTTCTCAATAACCTCATGAGACAGAGGTCCTATCACCCCCATTTGCAATGAAGAAATTGATTCAGGGACATTATGCAATTTACCTAAGGTCACATAGCAGACCCATTACACTACACCACCTCCCTGTGTCTTTATAATTTAAGGGGAAAAAAAAAAAAAGGAAAGGAAAATAAGATGAAACTAGGGGTGACCGTTCAGGATCCAGGCTTTACACAAAAGATACTAAGCAAATTTGGCCCTGAGCTCCCTAGAAGCCAGGGCAAAAAGAAAAATATGATCAGTTATGAGATCCTTGGTGCTTCCAAAATTAAACCACTCATAAGGAGAAAAACTCTTCCCAAGTGGTGAGGCTTGAGAGCCCTTCCATGAGGTTCATAAATACAGCAGTATTCAGTTCCAGTGGTGTACGGCTTCAGTAACATACCTGTATACCCAGGCAGCTGTTGGCCATCCAACAAGTGGAAATTCAGTAAAAACAATTCCACAAGGAGCCACTTTTGTACAGCATGGGTATCAGATCTGGAGTCCTGCCAGACCTATAGTTAAAATTGGATGTGTGGCCTAACCCTCCAGCAAACTCCTGGAATACTGCAAATTCATCCTGTTAAAGACTGGTAGTAAGGAGACAAGAAGTGACATTCATCTGAAATTTCAACCCTAGTGCATTTTCCCGGTAGGCTGGGTCGATTTTATGCTTCTTTTACAAATGAAGAAACGGAGGCTCGGAAAGCCCAGTTACACGACTAGAAAATGTCAGTGGTAGCCCTAAATCTCTGTCTTAGACATTCCTTCCTCAGCCACGCCTACCACCCACGCTTCAACAAAAGAGCTTAGGCCCTCAGACTCTCTCCGCGGGTGGTGAGCTGCCGGGCCTAAGAAGCCTATGGTCCTGCACACTGGAGAAGAGCTGCTGAAGCAGGGAGCTCGGCCCCACCCGTGAGGAGGCACACTGGCTCTTCCCGAGCAGGGGAGTAAGGCTCACATTACAGAGATGAGGAACACCCCCACCCACCCCAAACAGAAAAGCGATCTCGCAGCATACACTTGACTTCACTCATTTATTTACTTTTTACTACAACCTGCGGATAAGTGGGCCCTGGGCTTGGGGAGGAACTTGGGCAATTCGGGAAGCTCTGTTAGACGAAGGAGAGGAAAAAGGGAAAGTGGGGGCTTGGTGCAGGGCAGTCTTCTAAGATCGGGAAGAGGAGGGAGAGACGAAACAAAGGGTCCACGCCCTTCTTTCCGCCGCACACCCAGGTTTCCCAAGGCCGAGCGGGAGGGAAGAGAAACAGGACATCCACCCGGAGATGTTCTTGATCTCTTCTCGCCCTTCCCCCGCTATCCAGCAATAACGCGAGAGAAATCAGAGAAGTGCAGCAGGTGGGCGGCGTGCAGGCTTGGTAAAAAAAAAAAAAAAAAAGCGAGGTGACAGGTGCACCCAGCGCCGGCGCACCGCGGAGGTCTCCCTCGTGGCGGGCTGAAGGCGGCGAGCGCAGGGGAGGAGAGCCGCGCGCGTGCTCACCGGGCCGGCCGCCGGGCCCTGCGGCGTCCTCAGCTCGGGCCTTTCCTCTTCCTCCGGCGGCCACGCTCCGCCGCTTCCGTGGCCGGGCTGCTGTCGCCGCTGTCGCTGCTGGCAGGCGGCCGCAGCACACGCCTCTGCACACGGTACTCGGGCTCCGGGACGTACGGCGCGCCCTGAAGCAGGAACTGGCCGCCGCGGTAGGTGACGCGCACGTCGGTGCGCGGGTACGTGCCGTACACACGCCGCAGCTCCCGGCGCACCACGTCCGGCAGCTCGAGGCGCGGGCCGTGCGCGCGGTGCACGTGGCCCCAGCGCAGCTCGGTCTGCAGGGTGCCGTCCTCGGGCCACGGCGCCCTGCGGTGAGCAGCCGCCGTCCCTTCTGCCGCGGGCCCTTGTAGCGATGGCCCCAGGTAGCCGGGCGCCGGGAAAGGCGGGTACAGGGCCGCGGCGTAGGCCTGCGGGAAGGCCCACGAGGGCAGCGCTGCCGCCAGGGGCGCGCCTGAGCCATGGAAGCAGTGGTATTCCCGCGGAGCCGGCCACTCGCCCGCGGTCAGGCTGGGGGGCCGACTGCAGAAGCTGTGGGCGTGGATGGGGAGCAGCAGCAGAGAGCCGGGCAGGTAGGTGTAGGTTAGGGGCTGCAGCGGAGGCCAGGCGCCCTCCCCGGATGCCAGGCAGCTGTACGAGTACATGGTCTGAAGCTCAGGCAGCGGGCATTTTTACTGGGGCCTGGTCCAAACCTGCAGTGGGGGTGTGTGTGGATACCCTTTGTTCTGTCTCCACCACCCATCCCTGGGGCTTGGTAACCCAGGGCTCTGGCTCACAGCAGGAGCCCACGTGCAGTACCTGATGGTTTGGGGGAACTCTTCCTAAGGCATTCAGCTTCCATCTCACCTCTTGTCCCAGGGCTGAGCCGAGCCCCAGACTCTCAGTAAGCAGTAAGGACCCAAGACCTTTTCAAGCCTTCGCTCGTGAAGTGTTCTTCCCAGGTGGCTCCGCACTCGTCTCCTTCAACCCAGGGGGCGTTGGTCCCCAGCATTTGGGGGAGCCAGAGAAGTCCAGAGCAGGCTCCTCTCCACCACTTTTTAGTGGCTCTGCTCCCCTCCATGCCCTACCTCAGCCACACCTCTTGGTTTCCAGGCAAAGGGAAACACATTTTGCTGGCCAGAAGCCAGCCAGCCTGTATCTACACCGGGTGAGCCTGCTGGTTGTACCTGCCGGCCCTGGACGGTGAGGCCTGTGCTCAGGGATGCCCTCACTCCTACATCACTGAGAATATCTTGGTGCCCTTTCCAATCAGTTAGCCACCTATTCCCCACATTCCATCCTCCCAGCCCTTCCAAATGGGTCGAGTTATCCTAACATTTGAGTGAAGCTCCTACACCAGGTACTGAATCAAGTTGCTTATGAGTATCTAAGTTTACATCAACCCTAGGAAGGAGGTACTAATATTTTCCCCACTTTACGTAGGAGGAAGCAGCTTGCCTCAAATTTGGTAGTAAATGTATTCTATGACTAGGAAACATTTCCAGTGTTGTAGGCTATGTAGGTTAAAGTGTATTGCCCAGACTCACACAGCTAGTTATGGTAAGAGCAAAATTCAACCCCATGTCTGTCTCAAGAATCGTGATTGGTAATTAGCTTTATAGCCAATCCATGCTGGGACTTCTTTCACACTGTCTCCAATCCTCCCCTCTAGAATGTTACATAAGAACTAATTCTTTTTTTTTTTTTTTAAAGATTTTATTTATTTATATGACAGAGAGAGACATAGCGAGAGAGGGAACACAAGCAGGGGGAATGGGAGAGGGAGAAGCAGGCTTCCTGCTGAGCAGGGAGCCCGATGCGGGGCTCGATCCCAGGACTCTGGGATCATGACCTGAGCCAAAGGCAGCCGCTTAACGACTGAGCCACCCAGGCGCCCCAAGAACTAATTCTTAATAGCCATGTGAAGAACATGGTAATATCATTTTCCCTTAATTGATAAGGAACCAGAGGCTCAGAGAAGTTAGGACACTTTCCCAGGTTTATACAGTCTAGGTAGCCCAGTGGGATTTGAACCCAGTCCAACTAAGGCCAAAGCCCAGAAGCTACTTGGGTGAAGATTGCTTCATCCAGGTGGTGTAAAGCCCTGTCTAAGCTCCAGTCCCCTCTGGCTGTAAGCCACAGTCCTCCACCTCTTTCTTCCCCAGTGGGGTGGGTGGTAGTTGCTGGATACTTAAAACTGATACCCTCTCCCAGCTGCTGAGCTGCTGGGCCATCATACTTTCCTTCTTCCTCTTCTCTTGACTCAGGCAGCATCCCCAGTAACCCCCACAGATTCTCCTCTAAGTTCTCAGTGTCTCACAAAGGCCAGCTACCCTCTGAGAAGTTCTACACTCACCCTGATGATGTCACACTTTTATATTCCTGACTGAGCTGCTCTCCTAAGTTTTGGGCCATTGGCCTGGTGAAGATAGATACTGGAACCGGGTATCTACCTAACACTCCCTACCCCAGAGCTCCAAGAAGGGAGCCTCACCCTCTGTGCACTCTAGGAACTAGTCCCAAGACACAGTGGCCTTTGTTGGGAGAGGCCTTCACTGCCAAGATGTCCACAACCTAATCCGTGCAAACCTGCCAATATGTTATGTTACATGGCAAGGGGGAATTAAGGTTGTCGATGGTATTAAGTTTGTGAATTAGCTGTCCTTAAAAGGAGATTATCCTGGATTATCCAGATAGATCCAGTGTAATCACAGGTGTCCTTTAATGTGGAAGAGGGAGGCGGAAGAGTCAGAATGATGTTATATGAGAGTGAATCAGCCATTGCTGGCTTTGAAGATGTAAGGGGGTCATGAGCTAAGGAATGCAGGCAGCCTTTGGGAGCTGAAAAAGACAAGGAAATGGATTCTTCCCTAGAGCCTCCAGAAAGGAACACAGTTCTGTCAGCACCTTGATTTTAGTTAGTGAGGCAGACTTCTAACCTCCAAAACTGTAAGATAATAAATTTGTATTGTTTTAAGCCACTAAGATTTTGGTGATTTGTTACAGTGCCAATAGGAAATTAATATACCTCCCCATTCCTATTTATAACTTTGCCCTCTCCAAATCTCAGCACTTGAGGAATGTCCAAGACTACCTATAGACTGACCTCACCCAGGCCTGGAGCTCAATCATGGGCCCTATGGGACTGGCCCCTTTCTCCACCTGCTCCCACATGGGGATCTGGTCACACCTGGGTGGGAGGTGGGGAGAGTGTGAGACCAAGCTCAAGTTGGAGACTGGGACGGTGAGAAGCCTGTATTTTAATAATTAGTCCCTACATGCTTGCTGAAGACCTCTGCTGGTCTGGTGGTGGTTCAGGTAAAATGGGAAAAATAAGGACCAAACTGAGTTTCTCAACATTCATCCTGACTCCAGTAACAGCTTCTAGATTTTTGAGGTCCCATACCTTATCTACTCAATAAAGTGGTTCTGGGGGAGTTCTGTTCTATCCTTAAAGTTAGGGGTGATTTATGGCTAGATCAATCGCACTGCCATCCCTCTGGCCATAAGGATTGGTTGAGGGTAGCCAGGTGACTCAATTGATCAGTGGAAACCAGGCCCAGGACTTTGTTCTCTTGGGGTGGAGGGAAGTGCTCTCTTTCCCCTGGACAGAAATCTGAAAGAATGCAGTCTGGGTGGAGAGGTGAAGGCCTGTCTGAGCATGGAGCCACAGAAGAAGTGGAACCAAGGGACAGAAAGAGAAATTAAGTCCCGATGACATCATTTGAATCCTGGACTTTAAAGTTACATGAGCCAATAAATTCCTTTTTTCCCTTCCAGTTTTATTGAGATATAATTGACATACACCACGATATAGGTGTAAGGTATACAGCAAATGATTTGACTTAACGTATATTGTGCAATGATTATCACATTAAGTTTAGTCAATACCCATTATCTTATAGGTAAAAAAAGTTTTTTTCACATGTGATGAGAACTCTTAGGATCTACTCTCTTAACTTTCAGATATACCATGCAGCATACAGCAGTGTTTATAATCATCATGTACATTACATACCTAGTACTTCTGGAACTTTACCTTTTGACTACCTTCCTCCAATGCCTCCTCCCATCCCCCCCCCCCAATAAATTCCCTTCTTGCTTAATCTGGTTTGAGTGGACTCTTTTTTCTTTTCACACACCAGTTGTGTTTACTTCATATAAATTTAACTACAGAAGACAATGAAATAGACTTTTATTTTTAATTACAAAGCACCATCATCTAAGTCCTTAGAAAATTAAAAGTTTGGGTTATTGCACTGTGGAGTGGAGTCTTCTGTTGTTTGCATCGCCGATAACACTGAGTGTTTTCCCCAGCATTTTATGAAAATTTTCAAAGTGCAACAACCTGCATAGTTTTTGATCTGTGAACCCCATGATCAGAGGCTCTTCTGTTGGCAAAGTGGAGGATAGATTGGTGAGAGAGAGGCTGGAAGCTAGTCTTGGAGGAGGTTCTCACACTAGCCCAGGAAAACTGACAACCAAAACAGGAGCTGGGGATGGAAAAGAGATGGGAGCAGATTCATCTAGAGTTGACCCCATATAACTGCCTGGGTGGAGAGGGTAGCATAGAGGTGGATGCACATGTTTTTGACTTAGTTGCCTGGGTGGGTAGTCAAGGCAAGCCTGGAAAAGAAAAAAAAACCCTTGTGGGCGATTGGAAGTTGAGGAAATGGTGCAGTCAGGGAGTTCATTTGGGGAGCTGTCCGGCATGTGGTTTTATCTTCAGGCTGGAGATGGGAGGTGGGGTAGTCATGAAGGGAAAAGCAGTAGGTGA
>NC_138374.1:23863381-24000198 GCF_054177405.1 Leptonychotes weddellii | reverse complement strand
CCCCCGCCCCCCCCCCCCCCGCTCGTGTACTCTCTCTCTCTCACTCTCTCAAATAAAATCTTAAAAAAAAAGAAAATGGAAACTTGGGTGACCTGCCCTCTGATTTTAGAAAGCCCCTGGGAAAAAAGTGCCCTAGTGAAGGGGACTGAGGAGGAGTTGTTAGGAGGAGAACATGATGAAACCTAGATCAGAGAGGTCAGAAGCCAAGGGAGGAGAGAATTTCAAGGAGAGAGATGTTTATGTATCTATTTGTCCCACAATTCAGGGATTCTGGTATGACTCAAGAAGTCAGGCAGATTGATATTATCCCCCAGTTGCATCCTATGTCCCTTCCCAGTTAGCTCTGTGGCTGGCAACCAGGAAGGGAAATTGGAGATAATCACAAGGCCTAGTCCTGGTGCTGACACAAGAGGTTAACTGGTTACATTGTTTATAAAATTAGAGGGATGAGGGGGTACCTGGGTGTCTCAGTTGGTTGAATGTCTGCCTTGGGCTCAGGTCATGATCCCATGGTCCTTGGGATTGAGCCCCACTTTGGACTCCCTGCTCGGTGGGGAGCTGCTTCTCCCTCTCCCTCTGCTGCTCCCCCTGATTGTGCTCTTTCGTGCTTTCTGTCAAATAAATAAATAAAATCTTTTAATAAAAAAAAAAAAATCAGAGGGATGAGGAGCCTCAGTGTAACCATGAGACATTAAGTGCAACATAAGGGCCAAATTTTTTCCAATGGGTCACATTCATTTCTGGCCCCTTGGCAGCCCTTTCCATTCCCCTGTTCTCCCAGTGGACTGGAGGACTAAGTAAAGAGTCAGGGTTGCTTTGCAACAAAGGCACATGCTGGTCAAAAATGGAAAGGCAGGGGGAACTCCTTTAGTCAATTTATGGAGGCCCTAGTGTGCCAGACACCATGCTGAATGCTAGGTTTCCAGCCTTGTATTCTCAGCCAGGAAAACATAGATGGGAGAAAGGGGTTGGGATGGGAGAATAATGGTCACCTTCTTTTTAGTCATGAGGGCTTCCTAGAGCAGGAGGGGGTTCCAGAAATTGCTTGAAGTCTAGAAGAGAAATGATGTGTGTTGCTTCGAGGGGACGTAGGAGGTAAGAAGAGGGTCTGAAGGGACAGGATTGGGGAGAAATGAGATTGGTGAGTGGTGGATGCTGGGAGCAAAGTTCATGGGACTGCTGGGGCTCCACAGGAACTGGTTGGACAGACTCTAACCCCTGAATACCAGGGCTCTAGTGTTGGACCATTTGCTGTGGGTGGGCCCTTTGCCAGGTTGTCAGGCAGGAGGAAGAGGATGATTTTCCTGTTGACAACCATCAACAAAAGCATAATGACCAAAAGCTGGCAAAATTCTTACACTCCCATTACTCACTTAATGGCTACAAAATCCCTCTAAGGCATAAAACAGAGGCTCACAAAAGGAGGGTCCCCCCCTTTTTTTAAAGATTATTTATTTATTTATTTGACAGAGAGAGAGAGGGAACACAAGCAGGGGGAGTGGGAGAGGGAGAAGCAGGCTCCCTGCAGAGCAGGGAGCCCAATGCGGGGCTCGATCCCAGGACCCCTGGATCATGACCTGAGCCGAAGACAGACGCTTAACAACTGAGCCACCCAGGCACCCCAGGAGGGTCCCTTAACAAAGAAGTGGAGCTAGGGGACTGGGCCCCAGGTCTCCCGGAACCCAGGTTCCCCCCATGATCATTGCCCCATATCATAAGGTAGAAAAACTGTAGGCCTGAAGTGTGTGCTGTTTGATTGCCTGGAAAATTAACCAGCCTTAGAGGCCTGTTGTGAAAAGACATGGGACATCCTCACCAGACTGTACTGAGCAAAACAAAACTTGACTTTGAGGCCCTGGGCAGGGGTAAGAAGAAGAAAGACTGTTCTGAGAGGCAGAAGAGCTGGGTTCCAGCTAGTCTGGGCCTCTTGCTTGTAGGAAAGTCATTGAATCTCTTTTTTTTTTTTTTTTAAAGATTTTATTTATTTATTTGAGAGAGAGAATGAGAGACAGAGAGCACCAGAGGGAAGAGGGCAGAGGGAGAAGCAGACCCCCTGCCGAGCAGGGAGCCCGATGCGGGACTCGATCCCGGGACTCCAGGATCATGACCTGAGCCGAAGGCAGTCGCTCAACCAACTGAGCCTCCCAGGCGCCCCAAGTCATTGAATCTCTTTAAACCTGTTTCCTCTTCTGTAAAATGGGGATAACAGCACCTGCCTCCGAGGGATGATGTGAGGACTCAACAAGATAATGGATGCAGAGTGCTTAACACAGTACAGGGCATCTAGTGAGAGCTCAGTACTCCTTTTATTATTTTTAATTCGAGGAGGGTGGGCTGCATGGTAGCTCTCTCAGGGCCTGGCGCCTGTGGCCTGAGCCCTGGTGCCCACACATTAAGCTGGGGCTGTTCACTCTTGAGGGGCTCACAATCCAGCATCAGGGAGTCCCAGGTTGTGCCACTGTCATCTCCTCATCCGCCTAGCTGTGCATCTAGTCAGACCACATGGCTTGTAAGAAGGTGCTGTGCTCTCTTCATTCTGCCAATTAATACTAAGGAAGGACCGGGAGAGAGAGGGGAGAGCTTAGAAAGTCTTACTGATTTGAACAGAAATTGACTTTAAGCACCTATAAAGGTGAAAGAGAGGAGGTGAATCGTCAGGAATCCAGGCCACTGCTCTCTTCTTGCCAGCGTCCACGTTTTCTTTTCGGTCCCTAAGGGCATGCGCCCATGACAAATATGGCTGCGGCAGCCTCGGGCGCGGGCACCTGCCGGGGCGCGGTCCCGGGAGCCGCGCGGAGCCAATCGCCGACTGGGGGCAGAGGGAGAGGCTAGGGAAGCCGCCGGCGGGGCGCGCGCAGGCGCACTGACTCGCACCTGGCTCCAGGCAGCCGCAGGATTAGGCTTCGCCTGCCACGGTATCGGTGAGGGGCTGGCCCGTGGCCCGGGCGCGGGGGCAGGAGCGGGCCGGACTGGGGGCCGATCAGACACAAAGGACGGACCCGAGGGGGACAGGAATGCTGTCGGCTCTGGGAGTCCTGGGGGCTGTCTGCGGGGGGTCCCTGAGGTGATCAGGTTGTGGGTTGGGAGAGCCCTTGGGTCAGGATGGGAGAAGCTTGGGCTCAAGGGGTGAGGGTGGAATCCTTGCAGAAGGGCTCCCTGGGGGGCTGGAGTCGCGGGATGTCTCAGGCCGGGATCCATTTCATTAACATAATGGCCCTTAACCCTGGTGGCGTAGTAGAACCACCTGGGGGGCTTTAAAAGAACACTAACCCTGGGCCCCACCCCCGAAAATTCGGATTGATTGGTCAGGAGTGAGGCCCGGGCCTCGGTATTGAGCAACTCCTCAGGTGACTTTCATGTACAGACGGGCTGAAGAACCACATGTTTCAGCGCCAGCTATTGAGTAAAGACCTCCTGGGTTAGCCCCAGACTCCTCAGTGGCTTGGGAGGGGCAGGTGGTCCCAGGGTGAAGTCGCTGACCCTCCAGTGCTGTGGGGGAAGGAGAGGGGGAAGATCCCTCCCCCAGGAAGGTGAAAGTTCATTTCCAGCGTGAGGAGGAGGATAGGCCTATTAGTATTTGGAATGGAGAGTGGTCCCCCCGACCCCCAAACACACGCCGCCCACGCCAGGGGAGGCCCTCCTGCCAGGACTGGAAGCTGCTGTGGGGAGGGAGACTGGGCAGGGAGACGAGCAAGGCGGCTGTGAAACGGGAAAGGCAGCAGACAATTCAGAGGTCAGCTGCTTGTTGAGAAAAGGACACACCTAATATTTGTGTAGGGTGTTACACCTTTCAATTTCATTTGATACTCCTGAGGACCGGTAGAGAATGGAATTGTTTTCTCCTGCTTCACAGATGTAGGAATAAACTCAGCTAGTTAGCAGTGATAATGTTCAGACTTGACTCAGGGCCCCCAACTCCAAATTATGCTTGTTAGTAGCTTTTTCTCTGTACTAAACTGCTTCGCATACAGCCGCTAGTCCTTTTTTTTTTTTTTTTTTTTAAGATTTTATTTATAGCCGCTAGTCCTTTTGAAGGGAATCAACACCTACCCTCCTGATGCCCCTCACTCTAGGGGCCCAGTCTGGCATTCTTGGTTTCCTCCACCAAATCCACCAGCCCGCAGCCACTATAGGTTGGTTCAGAAATCAGGGAGATGCTACTGTTTCCATCCTTTCTAGTTCTTCATCTTCCAGAAGCCTGATGGGTCAAGAAGAGAGAGTTTTTATGCCAGGGGATTCCTTCCAAACAGATCTAGTTCTGTCACCTCACCAGCCCCCCCAGTGCCCCCCATCCCATTGTCCTCAGGATAGAATCTTGTGTGTGATTTACAAAACCCTTCCTGATCTGGTGTCTTTCTACCTCCTTGCCCTGAGCTCTCTTTCCATATTGTATCTGGTTTCCTTAGCACGTGGTACAAGCTTAATAAATGTGACTTTTTGTTATCACTCTTCCTCTTTGTGCACCTGTTGCCTTGCTGTACATGTTTTATTCAGCAGGGCTCATCAAGGTTCCCCTGGTTGCCTCTTTCTGACTCCCACAGCCAAGCAGAGCTGAGGGGCACAGTGGGATTTGGGGGTGGCAATCCTAGGGCTGCTACTCTTCCCTAGTTCTGGGGATACCCATATTGGCCTTTTAGGGACAAATTGACTCAGCAGGCATTAATTGAGCACCTACTGTGTGGTAAAGGAGCCTGGTGGAAGCAGGGAGTAGAAAATTGGAGTCTGACCTGGTGCTGCTCTTACAGAGCTTGGGTGCTAGAGGAGGGTAAAGGAGGCATTTGGACCCTGATAAAGGAGCCAAGGGGCCTGAGAGGGGAGAGAACACCTGCCTAGGTGTACTCAGGCCTGTGCCACTGAACTGGGCCTTGAATCAGCAGGATTTGATAAGATGGTGGTGGGGTTGGGCATAGTGACATGAGAAATGCTGAGATTTTTTAGTCAAAAACACCGCTTCTGTATCTTTGCTCCAGCCCCTAATAGCTCTGTGATTTATTTAACCTTCAGAGCCTTGGTTTCTTCGTTTATAAAATGAGATGGAAATAGTAACAGAGTTGTAAGGGTTCTTGATGATGGATGTAAAAGCCAGACATACCCAGATGCCTGAGAAATGATATGTAGTTACATCTATTTTAAGTGGAAGGAACAGCATGAACAAAGGTGTGGAGGTGGCATTTAAAAGAGAATTTGAGGGATGGCAGGATATACTAGGCAGCAAGAGGCATCAGTGTTGGGTGCTGGAGAGACCACTTCATCATGGATTTGACAGAAGGAGACTGACTGAAACCCTTTAAAGATCATGAAACCAAACTTGAGAGATATGAAAAAGAATAACAGTAGCTACTGTTCATTGAGGATCTCCTATGTGCCAGGCACTGTGCTTGGGGCTTTATGTACCTTTTGCGTTTCAGCCCTGCAGCAATCCAAGAGGTTGTCATCATCCCCACTTTATACACGAGGAGACCAAGGCCTAGGGAGAAGGAAAGGCTGGCTCAAAGCCACATAACTGGGGACCATCCCAGCACGAGGGCGGGGTGGGCTCCTGTGACCTCCAACAGGCTCTCCTGCCAGGTGCCAGGGTGGGGGTGGAGTTGGCTGGGTTACAGGGTATTTCACCCGGCTTATGCAACTAGGTTGGTGTGGGTTCTAAGCTGTTCCTCCCTTGGAGAGGCAGGGTTGCTATTTTCTGCTGGGGCGTATTGAGGGTGGGAGGGCGAGTAGGGGAAGGCATTTCCTGAGGGAGGAGCGGAATTTGGAAGAGTGTGACCCTGCACACTCCTCCCCCAGCCCCCTCTCCTGGGCAGAGGCTCACCTGGACAGGTCACTCTGCCTCTGGCCCTGGCTTGTGGTGGGGGCTTGTGTCTGGCTCTCCTGAACTGTGCATGTGTTCCTGCTACTTGTAGACTCTCTTCTTTTGACTTAGCCTTGTGTGCCCTGTCTTGTCTCTCAAATTCCCTTCCCGTGGGAAGAGGCCGGATTACCAGGATATTCCCCTGCTCCTACTCCAGTCTTTTAATAGTGAGCCCAAGAAGAAGCCAGTTTCTGAACATCTTTCATGTAATAGTGCTCTGGGCTCCTGGGCATTAGTTTAGTCCTCCCTGCATTCCTTTAAAGGATGGGCATTATTATTCCCATTCTACAGGTGAGGAAACCAAGGCTCAGACAGCTTAAGTGATTTGCCTGAGGTTACATTCTTAGTACGAAGTGCAGGTGGGATTTAAACCCAGCCTCTCCTGATGGCAAAAGTCACACCCTTCCCATGTCACCGCCCTCTGAGGTTTTCTGCTATTACCCCAGCATCAGTGCCAGGAGCCAGCTGGTGGAGGCTGGGGACTTGGCCTTCAGGGCTCACCTTCTCCAGCAACCAGGATAGGTCACTGGACATCTGGGTGGGGGCCTGGGACACTTCACTCCCTTTGGACAAAGGCTTTGGAGGTGAGGTGGTGGCCGGGGTGGGGGGGTCTGAAAGGCCCTGGGGAATTTGAGAAAGTGAGCTGGGTTAAGGATAGCACCTTTAGAGGTATATGTTGTGCTTTACAGCCCCAAAGCACCTTTAGATTAATACTCACCCCATCCTTGTGTGGTGGGTTTGGGGGGTCTGAGAGGCTCAACAGCAGTAATCTCTGAAGTTTGAGTGTCCACTGCACTTATGTGCTAAGTGCTTGAGAGTATTTTCCCCTTGACTGCTAAAAATAGTCTTAGGAAGGTTGGTGCCATATCGCAGATCAGGAAACAGACACAGAGAAGTTAAGCAAATTCCTCCAGGTCACAGGTAGTAAATGGTACAGTCAGGACTTAGAAGGCCCCCAATTGTGTTTTCTTTCCATTATGTTCCTTAGAAAGTGCCAGGGAAACTTTTAGGGTGATGGATATGTTCATGATCTCCACTGTGGTGATGGTTTCCCAGGTGCATGTATATGTTAAAACTGATCAGACAGTACACTTTGAATATATGCAGATCATTGTGGGTCAGCTATACCTCAATAAAGCTATGGGGGAAAAAAAGTATTTCCCACCAAATGTTCCTTCAGGGGCTTAAGGGCTCCAGGGAGAGGCTAGCTGGCCATCCTCCTGCTCACTGTAGCCCGGGAGAGATTCTCACAGACTTAGCGGCTGGTTTCAGGTTGTTCTAGCTGCTTCTCCTTCCCTCATTCCCTAGCACTAGGCATAAACTGGCACCAGGTTGGATCTCTTGAGTGAATTGTCCTCATTTTCCAATGAGCCTGAGAGATCCCACTGAGATTCCCTCCTTTTCCCCCATCAGGGCCTGTTTTTCTACCAGAGAGTGGCCGTGTCCAGCCCACCCTCCCCAAGGGAGATGGAGGGCAAAGATGCAGGCTTTGCCCTGAGAAACCCCACACGTTGTTGTGGGGGCAGTCAGGAGAGTCTGTGGTACGGTGGCAGGAGGCATCAGTGAGGGGCTGGAGAGAGTCTGGACACAGTGCTGGCTCCTGAAGGGTGGGGAGATGGGAGGCCATTTCTGGCAGGGGCACTACCAAGGACAAAGGCCTGGCCAGAGGAGAGGGTGGCTTGAAGACCTAGGGGAGGCTGGGCTGGACAGAGGCCCTGGAGGGGTGGGCACAGAGCAGGAGCTATAGTGGGTCATGGGGCAAGGACATGTCCTGGAGGTCAACTGCGGTTGGACTTGGGCTGAAGTTGGCTCTCCAGGGCCTGACCATGATGGGAAGCAGAAGTTTCAGCTGTGTGTGTCTGTGTGTGCATGTGCGTGTGCATGCGTGCACTCACCAACATGTAGATCACGCCCATGGGCAGGCTTGGGTCACAAGGACTCAAAGAGGAACAGCCCCCGAGGGTATGTGTAAGTTTCCTAGGGCTGCCGGAACAGATTACTGCAAATTGGGTGGCTTAAAACAACAAAATTTATTCACTCACAGTCTGAAACAACTCCAGATGGTCACGCTCCCTCCAGAGGCTCTAGGGAAGAATCCTTCTTTGCTTCCTCCTAGCTTCTGGTGGTTGCCTGCAGTCCTTGGCATTCCTTGGCTTGTAGCTGCATCATTCCAATTTCTGCTTTTGTCCTCACATGGCCACCTTCCTTCTGTGTGTGTCTGTCTCTGTGTATAAATTTCCTTCTCCCTGTAAGGGCCCACCCGAATTCACTTTGATCTCATCTTAACGTGGTTACATCTGCCCAGATCCTGTTTCCAAATAAGGTCATACTTACAGGTACTGGGGGATAGGGCTTGAGCATATTTTTTTTCTGGGGATATGATTTAATGCACAACAGGGAATTTGAGAGAAGGAAATCCTCATAGCTTCCCTCTGGGGGTCAGGCAAGCACACACAGGGTTATTTTTCTGAAAAGAGAACGGCATCTTTGAATCTAAAAAAAGAGACAGGCAGGCTTAATGCCTCACTGCCTAAACTGTGGTCATGGCCCTGTGGTCGCCACCTGGGCGCCCTTTTGAGAGCGCTGAATCCTAACTGCTAGACCACCAGGGAAGGGCGCCATTTCGAAATGCAGAATCTGATTCCTCCCAGACCTCCTGAGTCAAAATCTGCATTCTGATGACGTGCCCACGTAACTTGAAAGCACATTCCAGTTTGAGAAGGCCTGCCCTAAAAAAGATCTGACTTTTATTTCCTTCCCTCTCATAGTCGGTCTGTCCTTCCAGCCTCTGTGTATAAGTTAGCCTGGTTGGAAGCTAGGCACCCACACTGTCCTTTGTGCTCTCTTCCCGTGACATGTTCTTGAGTTTCTCTTCTGCGTGTTGAGGTGGGCCGCGGGCTTGCCTTTTCTGGAGAGCATCGGCCTTGCTGAGACAGTCCCTTTGTTTCGTTCTTGGGCCGTGTCCGACTTTTTGCTGTTTATTACTGTTGCTGCCATGAACGTCTCTGTACATGTTCCTTTGGGGTTCGTTTCTTTTTTTTTTTTTTTAATATTTTATTTATTTATTTGACAGAGAGAGACACAGCGAGAGGGAACACAAGCAGGGGGAGTGGGAGAGGGAGAAGCAGGCTCCCCGCTGAGCAGGGAGCCCGATGCGGGGCTCGATCCCAGGACCCTGCGATCATGACCTGAGCCGAAGGCAGACGCTTAATGACTGAGCCACCCAGGCGCCCCTGGGGTTCGTTTCTTGAGGTGGAATTTCCAGAATCAAAGTGCCTGAGTGGTTGTGGACTCTATCACTCTTACATACCTATGGAACCTGACATCACAGCAACTTTCTCTGTTCTACCCAACAGTGCGTAGGAACCTGATTTAAAAGGTCAAGTGGCAGAAAAGGCTTTAGAACCAGACAGGCCAGGGGTCAAATCTCCTACTTTTTTGCTGTGTAACATTGGGCAAATTACTTAACATCTTTGAGCTTGGGATTGCTCTCTTTTCACATGGTAATAGTGCTATAAATTTTGTAGGGATTTTATAAAGATAATCATGACACCACCACCATCCATTTATTGAGCACTTTCCATGAGTTACCTCACTTGATCCTTACATTCCTCTGCAGAGTAGGCATGATCATTCCTTTTTCCCATTTACAGAAGAGGAAACTGAGGCTTGGGTTAAGTAGCTTGCTGAGGTTATAGGGACATTGTATGCCCACGCCCACAGTTGGCATGTCCAGATGGTTAAGGTTTTTGTGATAAGATAGTGTGGATGAAAGAAGATACTGAGCACACTGCTCTAGCACATGACCTGGCTTAGCACTTGTTGGATGCCTGCCTTCTTTTCCCATGCCTTTATCAGTTTTCTTGGGTTACTCTTGAATAGTGGTATCCAGCCCAGCACTGTTTCAGTTGTATGTCATTGCTAATTCCCTAGCTTTGTTTTGCGTAAAAACTTTCTCCCAGTGGAAATGAGGTTTTTTTTTTTTAAGATTTATTTATTTGAGAGAGAGAGAGAGAGCACATGAGCAGGGGGGTGGCGGGGGAGAGGGGGAAGCAGACTTCCCACTGAGCAGGGAGCCTGACGTGGGTCTCAATCCCAGGACCCTGAGATCATGACCTGAGCCAAAGGCAGATGCTCAACCGACTGAGCCACCCAGGTGCTCCCAGAAATGAGTTTTTAAATGATTCAGAGGTCTGGGGTTAGGAGCAGAGCTGGCTCTGATCCCTGCAGCTAACTGGCTACTTCTTCCCTAGGGACAAGGATGGCCAGACTGCTCTTGGATGTGAGTGCTCCTCAGTGGTCCTGGGGCTGACGCCGAGCTGGCAGCCATGGGGCTGGGCAGGCTCCAGACCTGGATGCTGGGCCTTCCTACGGCTGTGGTCTATGGCTCCCTGGCTCTGTTCATCTCTATCCTGCACAATGTGTTCCTGCTTTACTATGTGGACACTTTTGTCTCAGTGTACAAGATCAACAAAGCTGCCTTCTGGGTTGGAGAGGTAGGCCAGCACTGGGGGGGAGCTGGGCAGGTTGCAGGGGTGGGTCCCACCCAGTCCGGAGCAGGGGCAGGCCAGGTTGCCCACCATGATTCAGCAAGAAAAGCTGGAGCTGGAGGTGTTGATGACTCCTCCTTCTCCTGGCCACTGTCCAATGAGTCTGGCATGGTTCTAGATATTCACATATATGATAAAATATATTCATGTATATTTATCAGCTGGATAAATTTGCCCTGCATGGGTGGGAGTTTGATGGGGCAGTGGCTGGTGGAGTGGGTTTTAGTAGAGGGACTACGCGGAGCAAAGGTTTGCAGTCAGGAAAGCTGGGCTCATCTTTGAGGGGTGGCGAACAGGCTGGGTAGGGAAAACTCTGGAGAGGAGGCTGCCTGGAGCCCACCTGCCCCATGTCCCCTCTGCCCACAGACGGTGTTTCTCCTCTGGAACAGCCTCAACGACCCCCTCTTCGGCTGGCTGAGTGACCATCAGTTCCTCAGCTCCCAGCCCCGGTTTGTGTCCTGGGGATGGCTCGCAATGGGTCCTGTCCCACCCCACCCCTCCCCAGGGTGCCTGTGTTTGGGGTGGGGAGAGAAAGGGAGACCATTTCAGCTTTTGGTCAGGCTCCCTCCCTTCTCGAGGTCAGGCACGTGGGAGAAGTGGCCTTGACTAACTGTTGCCTTGCTCACCTGGGGAGCGATTCACCCCAGCTTGGCTTGTCAGATCCTCAGAACTGGGAGCTGTACAGCAGACCCTCTCTGCTGCTTCTGGCAGATTCCTTGACCCCATCCCTGCTTGGGCCCAACACTGCCTCCAACCCTGAGAAATAGGTATCCCACCACCCTTTGCCCATCAGCCCTGGCAGGCTGGCAAGGGAGCAGACGAGAGAGTATACCCCCTGGTGAGTTGTCCTTCCTAAGTCAAAGGCTGAGGACGCGGGGCTCAGTGGGCTCACTCTGCCGTGAGTCCCATACTCTGGGCCTCTGTCCTTCCTTTGGGGCCTGGGCAGAGGGGAAACTGGGGCTTGCCCAGTTGGTAAAGCTGCTGCCACTTTTCCTCCTCTCCTTGGCAGGTCGGGCGCTGGGCTTTCCTCGAGGGCCGTGGTGCTGGCACGGGTGCGGGCCCTGGGCTGGCACGGGCCGCTGCTGGCGCTGTCGTTCCTGGCATTCTGGGTGCCCTGGGCACCCGCTGGCCTGCAGTTTTTGCTGTGCCTCTGCCTCTATGATGGCTTCCTGACGCTCGTGGACCTGCACCATCATGCCTTGCTGGCTGACCTGGCCCTCTCTGCCCACGACCGTACCCACCTCAACTTCTACTGCTCCGTCTTCAGTGCGGCTGGCTCCCTCTCTGTCTTTGCCTCCTATGCCTTCTGGAACAAGGAAGACTTCTCTTCCTTCCGCGCCTTCTGTGTGGCCCTGGCCACCGGCTCTGGGCTGGGCTTTATGGGGGCCGCACGGCTGCTTGGGCGGCAGGTTGAGGCGGCTGGCAGGGAGCCAGAGTGCCCAGCCCTGGCTGTGAATGGC
Organism: Leptonychotes weddellii; assembly: GCF_054177405.1. Taxonomy (NCBI): domain Eukaryota; kingdom Metazoa; phylum Chordata; class Mammalia; order Carnivora; family Phocidae; genus Leptonychotes; species Leptonychotes weddellii. Next base: position 23,988,340 of record NC_138374.1, on the reverse strand, counting down.
GGGTGAGTGGCCTGGCCCAGCTCTCCGGGTTCCCCCCAGCACACGGAGTCCCCTGGCTGATGGGCGGCTGCCCTGGGGTGGTGGATGGCTCTGGCCCAGCCCTAGGCCATCGGTGACTCCCCCCTGCCCTGTAGCCTGTGCGGAGAGGAGCTGCTTACCGGCTGCCAGGACGCAGGTAGCATCACTCTGAGCCAGTATCTCCAGCAGCTCGCACGCCACCGGAACTTCCTGTGGTTCGTGGGCATGGACCTGGTGCAGGTATGGGAGCAGCAACCCCCCCAGCCCCCCGATGGCCAGGATGTGCCTCACTCAGGGGAACAGGCTCCTTAAAAGCTGGGCCTTGTGTGAGCACTGCTGGGCGATTTGCTAGCAGGAACACAGGTCGGTAGATGGGAGAGCTGGATTCTAGCACCATCAGAACTCCTCACTCCCCGTGTGATCTTAGGCAGCTCTCTCGGGGCAGCTGTGTCTTCACCTGCAAAGGGAGGCTATGAAAAAGAGGTGCCCTTTGGGAACTCTGTGACAATCTTTTTAAAACACTAAATGCCGCGCCTAAAACACATGTAGTATGTCAGCTCGCCAAGTTCAGAAATAGATGGTGTTTATATCATCAAGCTTGATTTACTAGTGTTTTCAATTAAAGAGAGAAAAACTTAATCATTCAATTTGACAATTTTATCCTTCCTTCTACCTTTTAGCAAAATTAGATAAGCAACAGGAATTTGGTGTTGGGTGTTATTCTGGCATGTTCCGTGTGGAGGGACATGGGGTTAAAGTCTGCTCTTGCTCCCGCTGCTGACCGGTTGGCTTCTGGCCTGCTCCCAGCTGCCCTCCAGCCCAGCAGCCTCCTCACTGCCCCCATTGGGTTGCAGGTGTTTCACTGCCACTTCAACAGCAACTTCTTCCCCCTCTTCCTGGAGCATCTGTTGTCAGACCACATCTCCCTCTCCACGGGCTCCTTCCTGCTGGGTGAGTGGCAGCCGCCCAGCTGCCCGCACAGCTCCCTCCCGAGCCGGGGCCTGGTGCGGGCCGGGGGTGCGGGGGAGCCCGGGGTGCGGGGGTGGGTTACGCTGCTGCGGGCTTGCCCCTCCAGCCTCGCTGTGCTGAGGGAGGAAGCGGTGGGAGCCCGTTGCGCCGTGAGGAGGCGAGGGCTGCCCTCCTGGTGTCCCCGTGACGGCGCCCCCAGAGGTGAGGCGGCGCAGTGGCCGGCTCACAGCGGGGCCGCCCGGCTGACGGGCCTGGCTGTGTGTCTTGACTCTTATTCACTGTGTGGCCTTGGCTGTGTTTTCTTTAATCTCTTGGGGCCTCCGTTTATCCCCCGTAAGGTAGGGATGATAACAGGACTGATCCTAAAGGGTGGTGAGGATGAAATAACAGGATGTGAAGCTCGCAGCACAGAGCCTGCCACGCCGATGGTTGGTGCGGAGAGCTGTGGAAGCCGCAGCAGCGCCCCCTCACAAGGCTGCCCCCTTCTGTCCAGGCATCTCCTATGTGGCCCCCCACGTCAACAACCTCTACTTCCTGCCCTTGTGCCGGCGCTGGGGCGTCTACGCCGTGGTGCGGGGGCTCTTCCTGCTCAAGCTGGGCCTGAGCCTGCTCATGCTGTTGGCCGGCCCCGACCGCCCTGGCCTCCTCTGCCTCTTCATTGCCAGGTATGCGCTGCCCTCCCTCACCCCCGCCCCTGTGCTCCACCCCTTCACCCTTGCCCCCTCTCTCTCCGCTGGCAGCAACCGTGTCTTCACGGAGGGCACCTGTAAGCTGTTGACTTTGGTGGTCACTGACCTGGTGGATGAGGACCTGGTGCTGAACCACCGCAAGCAGGCGGCCTCAGCTCTTCTCTTTGGCATGGTGGCCCTGGTGACCAAGCCGGGCCAGACCTTTGCCCCGCTGCTGGGCACCTGGCTGCTGTGCTTCTACACAGGTGAGGGTCCGGGGGCTGGCACCGGGCTCCTGAGGCTCTGGGGGTCAAAGCTACAAGCTGGGTCCAGTAAGGGGGAGAGAATGGCAACTGGCCAGCAGAGGCTGTTCCTGGGCCCCACCTCCTCTGCCTCTCCCCACGTAGGCGGAGGAACTGAGTCTCCAATTCTTCCCGTCTTTCAGTGGTTCGTTCGTTCGTTCATTCATTCATTCATTCATTCATTCATTCAACAAACGTGTATAGAATACTTTCACTGCCAGGAGCTGCTCCAGGTCCCTTTAGGGAGATAACAATGGTTTTGCCATCATGGAACTTATATTCTAGTTAGAGGGATGGGTGGGGTTGGCGATAAAGAGCCGAACAAGGAAATAGCAATGGTAGTGGGAAAAGCGATGGTAAAATAGGCAGTGTGACTGAGAAGCTATTTAGTGTGTGTGGTCCAGGAAGGCCTCTCTGAGGAGATGACACCCAGAATGTGGACTGGATGGCAAGAATCTGGTCTAGAAAGATCTCAGTGAATCCCAGACAGGATGGGGGGGCAAGTACGGAGCCCAAGGTATTAGGAGTGGCTAGGAGATGAGGCTGGGGCAGCAGAGGGCTCTGTCCATCAGGGCAGGGTTTGGATTTTATTCTCAGTGTGAAGAGAAACTATATCAAGGGTTTTAAGCAGGGCAGTGACATGGTCTGATCTGGTTTTTAAAGTTCACCCTGACTGCTGTATGGAGAATGGGCTGTGGGGAGGCTGTGGCAGAAGCCGTGGAAGCTTGAGCAGATGGAGCCAGGGGGGCTGGAAGAAAGTGTCTGGGTGTGGCATGTGTTCTGGAATTCGGGGGAGGGGAAGGACTGGCTGCTGGGGAGTGGTGAGGTTAACCGAAGAATCCAGGAAGACTTTGAGTCTATGGTGTGGATAGTGGTGCCAGTCACCCAGAAGGAAACACAGGGGAGAAGCAAGTTTGGGAAAGGAAGTGAGTTGTGGTTTAGAAATGTATGCGCGTCGTTTGAGATGTGGCACTGTGGACCTTGGAGGAGACCAGGGCTGACCCTGTTCTTTCTGCATGCTCTCTCACCCTAGGTCATGATCTCTTCCAGCAGCCCCCACTGACCCCTGTGGGGAGTGCCCAGCCCTGGCCAGAGCCCCCGGCCCCAGCCCCAGCCCAGGCCCCAACACTCCGCCAGGGCTGCTTCTACCTGCTGGTGCTGGTGCCCATCATCTGTGCTCTGCTGCAGCTGTTCACTTGGTCCCAGTTCACACTGCACGGGAGACGCCTGCACATGGTCAAAGCCCAGCGCCAGAACCTATCACGGGCCCAAACCCTGGATGTTAAGATGGTGTGAGAGGCAGGTACAGTAAGGCCACCCTGCTGAGGACACTGTCGCAGCCCTGGGCAGGAGCCACTTTTGCCAGCCCCTCATCCTGCTCCTCTGCCTCCCTGGGGCACAGCCTGGAGGACAGATGGCAGAGTGCGAGCTTCTGGGGCTGAGCCAGGAGCATCACTGAGGTCTAAGTTCCGGCTTGGCTGTCTGGCCCAGCTTGGGCAAGGGCTGGGCTCTATGTGCTCAGGGACCTGCTTCCCCCCGTGGGGCAGGAGGAAGAAGAGGACCAAGAAGGGATGGGGCTACTCTGTGATCACATGGGGTTGCTGCAGGGCATGAAGGCCTGTTCCATCACCTGGTTGGGGCTGGTGCTGTGTGTGGGCTCAGAAGCCACTTTCACCCACTCAGGGGAAGCTGTGAGTCCCACCGCCCCCTCCCTCCACGTTTCCAGTGGTTTCTCTGACCTCTCTGCTTCAGTTGTGCCTAAAGTATTGTGCTGCTGCAGGGCTCCCCCACCCCCACCTGATCTCTCAAAGAGGTTCATATCATCACAGACTGATTAAAGTCAGTCATTTCTGTTCCCGTTCCTGAGGTCTGTGCTATGCGCAGGAGTGGTGGGTTGGTGGGGTTGGGGAACAGGATTCCTCACTTAATAGGAAAAGCACCCCGAGAACGTTTTTCTGCAGATGAGTTGGTGGGGGTGGGGGTCACCCTCATCAGAGTCACTGAGGTAGCGGGGAGGGCATGCAGACCAGGCTGCATGGGCATTTGTGAGCAAAATGACTTGCAGGCCTGCGGTCATGTCCTGGTGCATTTCCCATGTACCACTGCCAGACATGGTGAGCAAGGAAAAGCAGCTGCTTCCAAGAGGTCTTCAACCCTGGAGTCACTGGGAGCTTTCAAAAATGCTGATGTCTTGAATTATCTTCCCCAAGATTCTGCTGTCATGGGTTCTAGGCTATGGCCTGGGCATGGAGGTTTTGGGAAGCTCTGATTTTCCTGTGCAGCTGGGATAGAACACCTGTGCTCCAGGCCAGCATTTCTCAACCTGGAGACATTCGGAGCCAGATAGTCCTTTGTTGCGAGTATTTAAAGCAGCATCCCTGGCCTCTGCCTAGATGACAGTAGCATTTCCCTACAGTTGTGACAACTAAATGTCCCCAGACATTGCCAGATGCGTCCCACTTGATTGGGACCTACTGCTCAAGGCCAGTGGTTTTTGAGGGTCTGTGTAGTGGCTAAAAATTGAGGCTCTAGGGCTATATCGCCTGGGTTCAAATCCTAGCGAATAAAGGGCAGAGCTTTGGGAAATTACGTAATCTTTCTGTGGCTCTAATTCATCCGCAAAGAGGATAATAAAAATACTTTGCAGGGTTGTTGGATCAAATAGGTTAACATTTGCAAAGTGCCTGGAGAGCCCCCCCCAACAAGTATACAGGTTTAAAATGGAGAACTGATTAGTCAGAATATCTGAGTGTGGGCCCCAGGAACTACATTTTAAGCTCCTGAGCTTCTTATCCACGTGCAAGTTTTGACTTCAGGGATGTCAAGAGGTGCTCCCTTCATTGGAGGTAGTTTCAGTCATAGGTTTTAGCGTATGTGCAGGGCTGGGACCCTCAGTTCCTGAAGTGGGGCTTTGGCATGGACACCATCTCTGTATCCACTTGACAGGCTGGGACCTGGGTGAAGGGCTGGCTAAGTCTGGCTGGTACAAGAGTGCCCTCTAGAGGACAGACAAGGCCCAATCACCGCCTCAGATTCAGGGCCCGCAGCAATTCTCTTCCCACCCAGCACCAGAGAAAGAGGCGCAGCTGATGCATCTATTGGAACGACTTTATTTAAGTACACTGGGCCCCACCAGGCAACGTGGTTTGTGCAAGGGACAGGCTTGGGCTAGGAGAAGGGAGGTGAGCTGGTTAAGCACACTGCAGTCCGTGGGTCGCCACATCGCTTTCACACACACCTGCTGCTGTGGCCCATACCTGGCAGGGCCTTTGGTCGTTGGACGGCATGGGGGAGAATGCTGCCTGGAATCTGGGATTGGGGCGGGTCTTGGTGTCACAGGTGAGGGTGCCGGTGAAGATCCGCTAGCCCCAGCTTTGCACCATCTGGGCTAAAGAGCCTTTGGACACTGCGAGGCCAGCCCAGTCCAGGGTAGGCACCTGGCCCCTCTGGATCAGGGGAGATGAGCCTGTCAGCTCCTGGCACTCTGATCTGGCCTCCTCCCTCCTTTACCAGATAAGTCCAAAGTTAAGAATGGCACAAATCAGCCCAGTTGGGGCCTTATCACCTCTACAACCTAGCCCCCCTGGGGCAGCTAGAGTGGGAAAAGGCAACCTGGTTAATGGTGGCTCTTTCTCCAGTCCTAAGGGGGCTGGATCCCCTATAGCCCTCCTTTGCTGGAGGCCTCTGCCAAAGAGTGATTCTACCTCCTGTTTCCAAAAAATCCAACTGGCAACCAGCCTGTTGATTGCAGGGCAGTGAGCAAATGGAAGAGGAAGAAAGAAAGAGGCTGGTGGTAGTGACTTTGAATGTAGCCTCTGATCCTAAATAGGCCTGAGGCCTGTGGATACTGTTAGTTCACCATTAGCAGGGAGTGGCGGGGCCCTGGACGCTATGCTAAACTGAGGTGCTGTAAACATTAGTGTGAACAGGGTGACTGGTGGGCAGGAGGCTATGGGCTCCCTCTCCAGTCCCATACTGAACAAACACGTCAATAAATAAAACTGTTTGAAGATGGCATTGCCCAAGGATGGATGAAAAGCAAGTAACAGGGCCTGGGGCCAACAGGCTCCTGAAACTCTCCCGAGACCCCCTGGACAGGGGCTGGGGGTTGGAGCATTCACTCTGCCACCAATCAGAAGTATAGCACTACTCCTGCCTCTTCAAATGCCCAGTGTGGTCCTGGTCCCCAGGTGAGGTTGAGGGCCCCCTGCCATCTCCTGACCCCAAAGTCTCAGTGTTAGCTCCTGGAGTGCTTTCCCACCCAAACCCAAATTGCAACAAAACCAGACAGAACTCAACTTCGGCCCCAGTCCTCAGTCCATGATCAACTGGCATCGAGAGCAGAAGGACGAGCAAGGGAGGCAGTGGGCCTCAGGGCACCCTGGGGGTGGGATGGGGTGGGGCTAGCCCAGCCTAGGGTGGGCAGCAGCAAGATCTCCCGGGATTTACCCTCTCTGTCTCCCTATGGTAGTAAACATAGTCCCACACAGCCAGACAAAGGCCCAGCTGACGAAGGAGTGGAGCCCTCTGCCAGCACTCTTCCCTGTCAGGGGCCAGTTAGTGGTCAACCCCAGGCCTCAGGCCGTTGCCATCATGGGTAGTTCATCGTCCTTTCTGGGCCCTGGGATCCCTGGGCCACACGGCTCTCGCATATGCGCACACATTCGTACCCACACACACACACTCACACACACAGGCAGTTCCTCGCAAACACTCCGACTCAAGAAAGCGAGTTTTAAAGTGGAGTTAACTTCAGAGAGAGGTGAAGATGATGTCCCAACATTAGAAGGTTTTCCTATGGATAGATCGGGCACCGTCTTCCTCATATTCCTTCTTGGAGACCCACATCTTCTTAAAGGTGTCCAGGGAGGCGAGGATGGAGCCCCTGGAGTGGAGGGAATCCCAAGGAACGTTGTGAGAGGGAGAAAGTAGGTATTCGTGTCCCCGTGGGGCCAAAGCAGACAAGGCTTTGCTTTAAAGGGATGGGGTGGTGAGGGGTAACAGTGCCCTTACTTCCTGTTCCGCTCTTATTCCCAGGAGAACTACTCACCCAATCCATGTGGAATACAGCCTCTCCTGAGGTGCAGATATCTGAAAGGGTTGGTGGAAAGAGGACTCTGAGACTTTCATCCTCCTTGTCCCTTTCCCGGCCAACGCTCATCTTTACGGCCAATTCCAATGCCCAAGGCAGTGGATGCATTTCACACAGTGTCCCTGCTGGACCCCGTGGCCTCTCTGGGGGGTACTGTGGCCAGCCTGACACTCATCTGGAGGAGATTTCCAGCAGCCCTAAGTATCTATAGCTGCCAGGGAAGCTGGAGCTGTCGGTACAAGATTCAGCTCTTGGGGGCCGACTGGAAGAAGACTCTGTGGCAAGATCACACTCCTTCATTTAGCTCCCCTCAGCAAGCACTAAGATGGTGGGCTGTGTCACAAGGGAGCACCAGGAGTCAATCTGCCAACGTGACGGTTTCTCTGAAAGACCTCACGTGGGGCCCTCAGCCTAGCAGCCTGCCCCATCAGGGTATCAGAACTGCCCCCTTTTGTTGGGAGGGAGAAGGAAAATGGGTTCTCCCCTCTGGCAGACCTCAAGGTCAGTGTGGAAGCTGGAGCTGTCTAGCCTTGGAGGGGAGGCCCGGTTCCACGCAGCCCCAGCCCTGCCCCCACCACGCTCTTACCCTGATCTTCACGTCTTTTGGAGCCAGTTTCTTCACTTCACTCAGTAGCCTGTCACCGAAGCCTGAATGGGCAGGAAAGGAGAATCTCAAGTCAATTCTCTGGGCATCTGGGCCCAGCCAGATATGGACACTTCCTTGGCAATGGGCCCTGAGAGCAAAGACCAACCTTTGAACAGGGTGGAGCCTCCTGAGAGGACAATGTTCGAGAAAAGCGTGCGCCGCAGGTCCATGTCTGACTTCTGGATGGCAAACACCAGCACCTCGTGGATGCCCTCACTCTCCTCTCCGATCAGGTCTGGCCTGAACAGCAGCTCAGGTGCCCGGAATCGGGAAGGACCAATCTGCAGGGTGGAGGGCAAACTCAGAGGCTGGGCCCAGGGCTGAGGTCCCTTTGGGAGTGAGAATGGAAGAGGCCCCTCTGCCCATCTGTTAGTGACCAGGTGGCTAGGAAGGCCAGGCTCAGGGAAGACCTGGTATGTCAAGGGCCTCAAAACACAAAGACAAGGCTCTTGGGAATAATCAGGAAACAAAAAGGGACAAAGAGACCTCTTGGGAAATTACAGAGAGGAAGCTCTTATGTTTATTCCTAGCTCTGGCACTTTCCAGCCAAGAGACCTTTGGCATTAATACATGGGTTTATTCATTCATGGAAATTTCTTCCTATTAATGCAGGTCCAGGAAGAGGCAGCTCACCCTATACTGTGCCCAAATGATTACAAACAGCACTAACCACCCTCTTCCAAACCCCATCCTGACCTCTGGTGCCTCCTCTCCTCCACACAGGAGAAGCAAAGTCCCTGATGCCTTGCTCTGCAGGAGACAATGCTATTCGAGAGCTCTAGGGCTCCAGGGAGAGGGTGTGAAAGGGCTGATGCATGTGAACCCAGCCTCCCCCTGCGGAGTTCTGTTGGGGCCCAGAGCTTCTGGGGGGACTGAAGGGAGATCCAGACCTACCTCAATGGTGCTGCCGTCAGGCAGGTAGTACTGAGCCTTCTCTGTCTCTAGAGTCTCATCCTTCTGTGGGTTTATGGACAGGTAGCAGGCTCTCTGCAGAACCGAGCAGGAGTTAGGCAGGCAGGAAGCCTAGGCCTACCTGGTCAAAGTCCCAGTGCTGCTGCAGACATCTGCTCATCCACAGTGACTGCCCTAAAGGGCCACAGAGCTCCTGCCTTGGAGCATAGCAGGGTGGCCTCTGTCGGCCTCCACTGGGTGGCACTTAGGATTCGAGTTCCTACCTCTTCCATCTTCCTTGTGGGCAGGCGTGGAAACTGGCTGTCTGGAGCTGGGTCTGAGACCACAATCTAATTTTAGTCCAGACTTAGGCTTCTTTTTTCTTTCTACTACTCATGGTTCTGGGTCCCATCTACCCAACTCAAGTTGCCCTAGAGGCATGGGTGGCAGAAGGATCTAGTTTACTTAAAAGAAAACTGTATTCTGACTTCTTCAAGGATGTAAAAGAACATATGTAATTTGTACGTAAGTTATAAAAACACAATGAACACCGGTATAACCTTCACCCAGCTTAAGAAATAGTAGCAGCTCCCTTTCCCCCACAAGATGGCAGCACTTGGGAACAGTGACTATCAGTGTGAGGGGGCCCAGCTGGGATCACATGGCAGCCAGGAGGCCTGGCTGGGGATAAAAGAGCCTGACCAGAGGATCGCCCCCCCAGGACTGGAGCTTCGCCTCTCTTCACTCCAGGTCACAGAGGTCCTGGCTGCCCCGTTCCCATTCCCTATCCCATCCCTGGGCACATGGGGCAGCACTCACTTCTTTTATGGCCTTGACAATCTCAAATTCGGATGATGAGTGGAAATCATAGCCCTCCTTCCGCAGGTAGAGGCGAAGGAAGCGAGAGACATCTCGGCCAGCGATGTCGATGCGCATGATTGAGTGGGGCATGGCAAAGCCCTCATAAATGGGCACGGCATGCGTGACACCGTCCCCAGAATCCAGCACCACGCCTGTGGTCCTGCCTGTGGCGTAACTGAAGCACAGGGAGCAAACCTGTCACTAACGCCCGCCTCCTCACTCAGGGAAGAAACTCACTTTTTTTAGAGTTCAAAGTCAGCTAAACTAAAGCTGAGGCCTGCCTTTCTCTAGGAACTTCAGACTACGCAGTACTGAGGAAGCCCGAGCATAAGCAAGCCTGAAAAACTTGGAAGAGAGCTGAGCCTCCCTGAGCCCCTCCCCCACTCCAGAAGAGCAGGCCTTCCAGTCTCCGGGGATGGCCTGCCTTTGACTGCTTCAGGAACCCAGCCTATGGGGCAGTTTTTACTTTCCGGACAAGAGGAAAAAACTCAAATGCCTACAGGGGCCAGGCAGGAAAGGTAAATGAGTAAAGGAAAATAATATTTTCACTTGCACAAAAAACTCGCTTTTTCCCCACATGGCCTCCTAGATCCTCGGTTGTTGTTGTTTTTCTCTAGCTTTTGGTAAAGACAAGGGTAGAGACATATTTCTGTGATATGATGGGGAAAAACCCATGATGTGTGATGAAGATCGTGCTGGGAGGACAACAGGGAGTAGAACGGGCTGTAGCAGAATGAGGCTTGCAAACTCTACCGGAAATGGCAGTGGCGACTTCGGCTACAGCTGATTTTTGTCTCATCTATAGGAATGCATGCCCAGCACTGCCAGGTCATCCCAGTTTTTTCAGAAAAGCCAGAAGTTTGGATTTTGATAGAAAATGTCCCAATTTTTTTTTTTTTTTAAGTAGGCTCCATGCCTCATGTGGGGCTTGAACGTACGATCCTGACATCAAAGGTCACATGTTCCACCAACGAGCCAGCCAGGCGCCCCGGAAATCTAGTTAAAATGCTGGCTCACAATTTTTTAATGGGGTCAAACACATTCTGCCTGCAGGTCACCAGTGTACAATCTCGGCCCTAGACCTAACCCTGGGATGAGGCAGGCTGGGAGCATGACAGGGATGATAGGGGTGTGAGAACAGGGACCATGTTGTGGTGTTTCCATCACAACTCTATCACCAGCCTGGCATAATGTCTGCACAAGCAGGCACTGGATACGCATCTGAACGTGTTACAGGGGCCTTTAGGAAGAACTGTAGCAGTGTGTGGCCTTCCCAGCAGGCAGAGTGGAGAGCCCTGGGTGCCCAGCCGCCAAGACAAAGAACAAGAGAAGGGAGAATGGGACATGGTCTCGATACTCCCTTTTCCCACCCACAGGACAGGCACCTCCATTCTGCCCTCAAGGGGCCAGGCAGCTACTCACAGGCTGAGCACAGCTTGCATGGAGATGAAAAGGGCTGGTACATTGAAGGTCTCGAAGAAAACTTCAGCTGCTCGTTCACGGTTTTTCCGTGGGTTTAAAGGCGCCTCCGTCAGGAGCACAGGATGCTGATGAAAGATGCCCAGAGGGTCATCAGGACAAGGCGAGATCTATACCCCTCATCAGCAGAGAAGCCCCTGTGTGCTGGGCTAGAGCGCTGAGGGGACCTTTGTGAGCCTCCCTCCAAAAAAAGGCAAGGTGGGCCTGCCATCTACCCCTGCACAAGCCAGTTTGTCAACCTTCCAAATTTATGGCCCCTTTACAAGTCTCATTCTGTCCTTGCCTCTGCCCCCTTCCTCCCACCTTGTCCTCCAAGATTCTTACATAGGCCCCTGTATTTACTCTGTATCTCTAATTGTCCAGATTTTGCTAAACTCTAAATTTGGAATTCTTATGTTAAAAATAATCGTTTAAATTTTTTTTTCAAAATTAAATTTAAATATTGAAGGTATTTTTGAAAAACAGAACATATCCCTCCCCTGGAAATTCTGATATGTCTAGTATTCACCTTCCCTTGTTTTTGTGTTTTGAGAGTTACTTCCTTAAAAGTTAGAGTATAAGCTCTGAAGTCTGAAACACATGGGTTTGAGTCCCAGCTCTCCTACTTTATTCCCTAGGTGATCTTGGAAAGGCTACTTGGTTTCCCTGAACTTCTTTCTGTTCCCTTGTTTATAAAATGGAGATAATACTCCCTGTTTGTCCTAGGACTGGTATGCAGATTAAGGGCAGACCTGGCTGAAGAGCACGTGGCCTGGCACCCCAGTAAGATTCAAATACTCCCAGCAGTGATCATTCTGCTCCTCCTCATCTCTGGGGCGGTGACTCTGCACAGCTCTGCACACCCTGCTCACGGGACCCTCACCTCCTCTGAGAAAGTCTGCAGCTGGTCCTTGGAATAGACATACTGCCAGATGCGCTCCATGTCGTTCCAGTCCTTGACAATGCCGTGCTCCATGGGGTAGCGGATGGAGAGCAGCCCTCGGTGTTCCTGGGGGCAGAGAGCAGGACTTACAGCGGCAGCTAGCCTCTCAGCCAGGCAGCTCAGGGGGCCCCGCTCCTCCAGGACTAGGAGTGCCCACCGCACCATCCTCACCCAGGGCTAAAGGTAGGCCCCTGTTTGCCACGTCTCTAAACTGTATGCTGCAAACTGTTCTCACTGCCCGATCAGCCGGCAGAGTGGAGGCTTCTGCATTTCCATGGGCCCTCAGTGCCCTTACAGCAAGTGACGGGAGGCACCCTCCTCATAGCCTGATCCCAGGACACAAATCTCCTGGGCTCCCACCTCTGGGCCTCAATGCTTGCAGCCGAGGTTGGCAACAGTGATTCTGTTGGTCCGCTTCTGGAAGCTGCCCCAGGGCTCCTCCAAGTGGTGCTAATTAATTCATCCCCAGGGTATCCCAGCCAGGATCTCCCCCTGAATCCCTTTTGCCAAAAAAATAATGAAACTAGTAGTTCTTTTGACCTGGGCAAGTAACATAAACTGTATTTCAGGAATACAGAAAAATCTACCCAATTTTAGTTAAAATAAAAGGAATTTAAGGGCACCTGGGTGGCTCAGTCATTAAGCATCTGCCTTGGGCTCAGGTCATGATCCCGGGGTCCTGGGATCGAGCCCCGCATCAGGCTCCCTGCTCAGCGGGGAGCCTGCTTCTCCCTCTCCCACTCCCCCTGCTTGTGTTCCCTCTCTCGCTGTGTCTCTGTCAAATAAATAAATAAAATCTTAAAAAAAAAAAAAGGGGAAACTGCTCCTTTTAGTCATGGCTGTCCCACTGCTGGGACACTGCCCATGTGGGGAATGATGAAGGTCCTCTGCTGGCTTGAGGCTTCTTCAGTAGGACTGGGAATTACCTCGGCTTTGGGGCCAATGAAGATGTCACCTTCAAGGGCTCCGGCCATGACACGAACGTGTTTGGGTCTGCCCACACTACGAAAGAGAGAGGGAGGACCATCACTTTTCATTTCACGAGAGAACAAAGAAGGATGTACAGACGTGCATGCTTAGAGGGAAGAAATAGACTCAGTTCTACTGTGATTATCTCTGAGGAGTGAGGTTATAGTTGATTTTGATTTTCTTCTACTTTTCTGCATTGCCCGCAATTTCTACAATGAACATGTATTATTTTAAGTTATTTGTATATTTCATATCTCTGACCCAAATCAGAGATCCTTCTCTGTAAAAGGTGGAGGGCTGACTCCATAACAAAGCTGACAAGCCTCCCAAGCTTCTGACTAAGCTACAGAATTACTTACTAGTTTGGAAAGCAGTATTTGGGAATCTGATCACCGGCAAAACCAGCTTTAATCACACCGGATCCCTGAGGAGAGAGGAGAAAGAGAAGTCAGAAGTACGACAAAAACAAGAGATATATATCATACAGTATGTATAATATGGTTTCACTTTTATTTAAAAGAGACCTTATATCTGTGTACAACATGTCCATTTGTATGAGAGTCTATAGAGGAAACGCATTCTGCCAGGAGGGAAGTGGGACTGGGGATGGTGAGAACTTTCACTGTACCCTCAAAGTATTACTTGATTTTTTGGTATTCTTCGACTTTTCTACACTGACCATGCTTTACTTCTAGAATCAAAAATAATACTAATAAAGGGAAGAAAAAGAGAAAACCTGAGGGGAGAAAAGTACCTAGAAGCACCAAAGCAGCCAAGTTCAGGAACATAATCAAGGTGGGAAGAACGTGATTCTTTCTGTTAAACCACATGGGACACTGTTAACCTACTTTCGCAGCTCAGGCCTGAACTCTCCCTGCCCTCCATGGTCTCTAGGACAGACACCACCGTGAACACCACCATACTTGAAGCTGACTGATGGAACATACATTATCTGGTTCATACTGCAGGGGCAAACCTCTATGCTCTGTTGGGGGTGGGGTTGTGTTTGTTTTATTTTTTTACTATGCTTTTTTTTTTTTACTCACTGGTATTCTGATGGTAAAGAGCAGGGAAGTTCTAAAGCATCACCTGAGAAAAGACCCAACATTACAATCCGGCTGCTCCAATCCTTGGTAAATTGGGTGGGGTGCCAGAAGAGAATCTGACTTCTCTGTCAATATCTCTGGTGCCACCTAGGGCCCAACCAAAGTAAATGGTGTCTCGAGACACAGATGCCAACTCTGTGCAGGACAGATGTCGAGACTTGATACTGCCTGCAGATAGAGCCTGTTCTCTTCCTTCTTTTTTTTTTTTTAAGATTTTATTTATTTATCAGAGAGAGAGAGACAGAGGCAGGCAGAGGGAGAAGCAGGCTCCCCGCTGAGCAGGGAGCCCAATGTAGGACTCGATCCCAGGACCCTGGGATCATGACCTGAGCCAAAGGCAGACGCTTAAACAACTGAGCCACCCAGGCGTCCCTGTTCTCTTCCTTCTTAACTCTTCTACCACCACAGTCGATACGCTCACCCTTCCACCCCAACATGGTTTGCAGCTGCACATATAACAGGGGCAAGCCTTTTCCTGCTGCCTATTGATCACTTCTCTTGGGGCGGAGAGTGATATTTCCAGAACCCACACAGCAAGCAGTAAACACATCAGGAGATGCTAAATAGCCAAGGTTATCTTTGCACCAAAGGCTTTCCTGCAACATCCCTGGTTTCCTCTCTGTCTCTTATTCCTGCTCTTCTATAGGAGAAGTGTGTGTGTGTTGGGGCAGGGGGGCAGTGGTTAGATAGGCCATCCTGGTGCCTGACTCTGGCAAGACAGAAGGAGGAGGAAATAGCTAAAGGATAGGGAATGCCCGTTCTCTAAGATAGCAGGAACCTCTGCCAACAGAAAAGAGAGAAAACAGGAGACAATGTGCAAACTCATTGGCCTGGGCAGAACAGCAAGAAGCCTGGACAAGGTGCAGATGTAAACTGAGCTGAGAGCCTGGGAAGGAGGGAGGAGTATGGCTGCAGCCCCAGGGCTATGGGACAGAGGCTCAGGGAGTGAGAACAGCACTGCACAGGAGAACTCCGGGAACTTGTTGGCTCAAGCTTCCAGTAATTGCTCACTGCCTTCATCTGGGTGTGGTGATGCCAACAGACTAATTGGACCTGCTGGCAGAGATTGAAAACAAGAAAAGTAAAGATGAGACCTGCATTTCAGATTCTAGATATTTTGAAGAGATGATTTTCCTAGATATTTAATTTTGAGTTTACTAGCAAAATCAGACTAGACTCCCAGTAACAAGGCAAATTAAGATGTTAGGTTCATTTCTTCCTCTCTGTCCTTCCCAGCAAGAGAGTATAAAGACCCAGTTCTTCTTCTTCTTCTTCTTTTTTTTTTTTAAGATTTTTAATTTATTTATTTGAGAGAGAAAGAGAGAGATCACAAGCAGGGGGGAAGGGCAGAGGGAGAAGCAGACTCCCGGCTGAGCAGGCAGGCCGACGCGGGACTCAATCCCAGGACCCTGGGATCATGACCCAAGCCAAAGGCAGATGCTTAACTGACTGAGCCACCCAGGTGCCCTAAAGACCCAGTTCTAATGTCACTGCCTTCCTCCTGAACGATAATCCCCTATTGGAATTAATTATCCTCTTCCTACTATTTCACAAAATCCCCATTACCTGTACCACTAGGTAGTCTGCATTTCCTTCTGCTATCTATTTGAATTTATGGTTTCCATTTTTGTCCGTTTTCAGCCCAGGTTTCTCAAGCTCAGAGACTTTATGTATCAGCAGTATCTGGCATTTGAAGGTACGCAGATAGATGCTGGCTGCCTAAAATTAAAACCAAGCTCAAATGATTGGTCAATGAAGCCTAAAGTATGGAGCCTGAACAGGCGGCTGGAATGCCAGAAGCCGCAGGCAGAGGTGTGCAGGAAAGGTGAAGGTGGCATCGGGAATGATGCGCACGGTGGAACCAGACCCAGCTGTCTCTGCAGTCCCACGAGCTCACCTGCCAGGCCAGCAACTGAGTGAAGAGTGAGCAGGATGGGGGAGGCAGCTGAGCTGCTTCTATTCTGCTAAAACCACCCCATATAAAGGGGCCCTGTCCATTTCTTTAATAGTATTTGTACCTAGGAACTATGTACCTGGCAAATGAGCTTCCACTCTCTTTGTTATTCACCCTGGCAATGCCAAATAAATAAGTGCCTTGTAGAGAGGCTTCTTGAAAAAGTAGTTTCATAATAAATATTTGAGATCTGAGGACTCAAGTCTGCTGCCAGCCACCAATGACCATTCTCTTTCTGAAGCAGGCAAAAAGTGAATCCCTCAGCAAGGCTCTCCCAGTACCTGCTGACTATGGGCCCGTGGCCTGGGCAACCTTTAGTCTAAGTACCCCTGCTTATCCTTGACACGGTGGGAAGGAGGCTAGCTGTCTCCCATTTGACAAGTGGGAAAAGATGCTGAGAGGTTGAGCCTCAGGTTCCAGGACACTGGTGGCCCATTTTGGCACCAAGACATATTTTGTTTGGCCCACAAAATACTTTTTAAAAAACTTTATGGAGGGGCACCTGGGTGGCTCAGCCATTAAGCGTCTGCCTTCAGCTCCGGTCATGATCCCAGGGTCCTGGGATTGAGCCCCGCATAGGGCTCCCTGCTCGGCGGGAAGTCTGCTTCTCCCTCTCCCCCTGCTCATGTTCCCTCTCTCACTGTGTCTCTGTCAAATAAATAAATAAAATCTTAAAAAAAAAACTTTATGGAAATAAAATTCACTACCATATAATTTATCCACTTAAGGTATATAACTCAATGGTTCTTAGTATAGTCACAGAGTTGTATAATCCTCACCACAATGAAATGTTAGAACTTCCTCATCGTCCCAAAAACTGTACCCATCAGCACTCTATCCTACCTGCCCTCTCCCGCCAAGTAGTCCTAGGCAACCACGAATCTATCATCCATCTCTGCAGACGACAAACTACTTTTACATTAACTTCCAACAGTTAAAAATTAGACTGCATATACAATTTATCAATTTTCTGGTTTCTCTTGAAACAACAGAAAATCTGGCAACACTGGGCGTGCATTCCTGCATGGGGGCAACTGGCTGGAAATGAAAAGCAGGTGGTCCTTTGGTCAGGCATACTCAATGCACCTTCCAGAGTCCTCCTGCCTTCTTTAAGGCTACCCTCTTCCTCCCCCTTTTTATGTTCCTGCTTGGCCTCTGCAAGCACTGAGTTTGAGACTCCTATTCAAGGCATTCCCAGCGACTAATTCATGATGTTTCTCCTTCCACATGGTACCTGGTTTCTTTCTTACCCTCAGAGCACCCAGCTTGGTGTGAAGCACATCCTTGGCTCTCAAAATACACATAATTGAACAGTGAGCTATCTCTGTAAATCACCTCCTTTCATTCTTTCCAGTAAGCTAGGGATGGATTCTTGCTGAAGTTGGACAACCAACAGGTTGAATATCATATCACAAGTGACAGGGTTAAATAATATACTGACTTCATTTCCTCCGCTAATTCTAATGTCTCTTAAACTTAAGTGAATCAGGGGTGCCTGGGCGGCTCAGTCAGTTGAGCATCCAACTCTTGATTTTGACCAGGTCCTGATTTCAGGGCTGTGAGATTGAGCCCCACTTGGGGCTCCGAGCTTAGCATGGAGTCTGCTTGAGATTCTCTCTCTCCCTCTGCCCCTCCCCCGCTAACAATCACACGTGCTCTCTCTCTCAAAATTAATAAATAAATAAAATCTTTAAAAAAAAACCTTAAGTGAATCAGCAGTTCTCAAGAGCTGATGACAAATTGTAAAAAAAATAATAAGGGGCGCCTGGGTGGCTCAGTCGGTTAAGCGACTGCCTTCGGCTCAGGTCATGATCTCAGGGTCCTGGGATCAAGCCCCACATCAGGCCCTGCTCAGCGGGAGGCCTGCTTCTCCCTCTCCCACTCCCCCTGCTTGTGTTCCCTCTCTTGCTGTCTCTCTCTCTGTCAAATAAATAAATAAAATCTTTAAAATAATAATAATAAAATTGAGACCATTTGTGAAATTTGAACATTGAATATTTGATGATATTAAGGAATTATTAATTTTTTTAGGTTTGATAATAGTATATTGATTATGGTTTTTTTGAAGATTTTTATTTGAGAGAGAGAGCATGTGTGCCAGAGAGAGAGCACTAGCTGGGGGAAGGAGTAGAGAGAGAGGGAGAAGCAGACACCCCGAGCAGGGAGCCAGACATGGGGCTCCATCCCAGGACCCCGGGTTCATGACCTGAGCTGAAGGCAGACACTTAACCAACTGAGCCACCCAGGTGCCCTGATTATATTTTTAAAAGAGCATGGGAAAGGGTAACTGGCTGGCTCAGAGTATGCAACTCTTGATCTCAGGATTGTGAGTTCAAACCCCACATTGGGCATAGTGCTTACTTAAAAAAATAAAGGGGCGCCTGGGTGGGCCAGTTGGCTAAGTATCCCACTCTTGATTTAGGCTCAGGTCAGGATCTCAGGGTCGTGAGATTGAGCCCCATGTTGGGCTCCGCACTCAGGGTGGAGTCTGCTTGAGATTCTCTCTCTCCCTCTCCCTCTGCCCTTCCCCCTGCTCGTGTGCTCTCTCTCAAATAAATCTTTAAAAAAAAAATAAATTTTTAAAAAGTTAAAAAAAAAACCCACGGTATAAGAGAGGGAAGTAGGTGGGAATGCAGTTCAAAAAGATTAACGAGGAGCTGGTAACTGTTACAGCTAGGTGATGAACATGTGGATGTTTGTTACACTACTCCTCTCCTTTTGTTTATGTTTGACATTTTCTATAATAAAAAGAAAAAGTTGGGGTGCCTGGGTGGGGCAGTCGGTTAAGCGTCTGACTCTTGGTTTTGGCTCAGGTTATGATCTCAGGGTCATGAGATCAAGCCCCGTGTTGGGCTTTGGGCTCAGCACAGTTAGTCTGCTTGCGTTTCCCTCTTCCTCTCCTTCTGCCCCTCCACCTGTTTGTGCTCACTCTCTCTCAAATAAATCTTAAAAAAGAAGAAGAAGAGCTGGCAAATAAGATGATAGCACGTAAGTAAAAATTCAAAACAGAAATACTACACACACACACACTATAAAAGATCTATGTCTGCAAAATCATGGATGGAAAAGAGCACATCAACTTATGATGATAGTTTGCTTCTGAGGTTACTTCTGGGACAGAAAGGACAGGATTGTGGAGGGGTACACAAAGAGGCTTCAATTATATCTGTAATGTTTATTTCCTAAAAAAAATCCTGAAGCAGGGGTGCCTGGGTAGCTCAGTTGGTTAAGCGTCTGCCTTTGGCTCAGGTCATGATCCCAGGGTCCTGGGATCGAGCCCCGCATCAGGCTACCTGCTCAACTGGGAGCCTGCTTCTCCCTATCCCTCTTTCTGCAGCTCCCCCCCGCTTGTGCTCTGTCAAATAAAATAAATTAAATTAAATTAAAAAAAAAATCCTGAAGCAAATATGGTAAATGTCAACATTTAGTAAATGTGGGTGGTAGACACGTGCTATGTGAGTGCTTGTTATATACTTCTCTGAAATTTCCTGTATGTTTAAATATCTCGTTTTTTAAAAAATGTGGGCTAAAGCAGTATAAGATCCCCCCAAACAGTGAAACTTACCTAGTTTACTGATGAACTTGAAAAGATCTGATACTATTCCTGCATTTAGGCCCAAATAGTCACAAAGACAGTTTTAAGACTGACCAGAACATTGATCCATTTTAGGACAAAACTTAACCTTTGAGATCTCAGCAAAGATTTGAGCTTCAGAATAAACACAGTATTCTAATCAAAGTGTTATAGTCCTCAAAATGTGGCCTGGCAGCTGCCCTCCTCTTGTATTACTATCTATGACATACCTTTAGAAGGAATGACTTGTGTTCAGTTTTTAAAAATACCTATCACTTTATTATTGTCACTAGAGTGCGTGCACGTGCACCTCCCCTTCCACTTTCCTCATTAAATTCTCATGAATTGGTTTGGTGCCAGAATAGGAAGAAAGGAGTAGTCAACAATTATTTTAAGACTGGGAAAGGCTGTGAACTGATAATGAGGCTCTTCCCTCTTTTCCCTGCTTTCTTTGTTCTTTTCTTTTCATTTCTTTCTTCCTTCCTTTCTTGATTTTATTTATTTATTTGACAGAGAGAGACACAGCGAGAGAGGGAACACAAGCAGGGGGAGAGGGAGAGGGAGAAGCAGGCTTCCGGCTGAGCAGGGAGCCTGATGTGGGGCTCGATCTCAGGACCCTGGGATCATGACCTGAGCCGAAGGCAGATGCTTAACGACTGAGCCACCCAGGCGCCCCTCTTTTTTTTTTTAAGATTATTTATTTATTTATTTGAGAGAGAGAGAGAGCATGTGCATGTGAGCAGGGGAGGGGCAGACAGAGAGGGAGACAACCCTCAAGAAGACTCCCCCCCTGAGCAAGGAGCCCAACTGGGGGCTCGATCTCATGACCCTGCGATCACGCCCTGAGCCAAAATCAAGAGTCATGTGCTTACCTGACTGAGCCACCTGGGCGCCCCTCTCCTTTCTTTTAATTACACTCTCCTTCACCCAGAAATAAAGTTGTAGCAATGTGTTAAGCTATGGAGCAGTTAAATCTGCTAGATACACATTATTCTCATAAAGTGGGCTCAAATATTTCAAATGATTTTTCCTATCCATCTTTCACTTTGAAACAAAACAAAATCTCTAAATGTCAAACAGCCAGAACTACCTGAGGTCCCAGATCTAAATATGTGGCAGATGCTCAGTAAATCCTAATGAGAGAATTTCTCCTATTTCACCCTTTGGCAGAATTACTGGCATAATGAAAGAAACTTTTTCCCATGGGCGCCTGGGTGGCTCAGTCAGTTAAGTGTCTGCCTTCAGCTCAGGTCATGATCTCAGGGTCCTGGGATCGAGCCCCGCATTGGGCTCCCTGTTCAGCGGGGAGTCTGCTTCTCCCTCTCCCTCAGCCCCTCCCCCTTGCTCCTGCTCTCTCTTGCTCTCTCTCTCGCTCACACTTTCTCTCTCAAATAAATAAATAAAATAAAAACGTTTTCCCAGAGAAAATAAATGAATCAATTCTTTAAATCTTAAAATTGAAAATGCACCTCTGCTTTGATGCATTTCAAATACACTATGGAGAAAGAGAAAGGAGAAACTAAAAAGCATTAGCTTAAGTGATATTAAAGAAAATGGCTGGAGATGGAACTCCTGACCCCAAATTCCAGAATCAAAGGATCTAATGGATGGACAGATTGCTGCTTCTGCACTGCTGATGAAAACAGGAGATTGTTAATTTCTATTTTTTTCTCTTTAAAATTGAGAAAAACGCAGATGAAGTACATACAAACTGGCTGAAGACAGAAACAGTGTTCTCTGAAAATCGAATCAACAACAAGATCTATTCAGCCCTCTGCAGTAACTAACTAGGGGTCTCTCCCCACTTCAGTCCTTTCCTTATTTAAGGACATCTTTGTTACTGTGATATTTGGTCACTCATCCACCTGCCCATCGGTACAATGAAAAAACAATTACTGAGCACACAGTGGTGCCAGGCTGTAAGGTGCTATGTGTGTGGAGGAAGGTGGGAAGGGGAGAGTAATAAAAAGATGAAAGAATGCTATCTTTCCCCCCAAACATTTAACGGTCCAGTGAGGGAGACCAAAAAAAAAAAAAAAGAAAAAAAATCCTCCCCAAAATGAGGTTTCTCATTGAGCTCCCCCTCCTGCTTTTCAAGGCAGAAGCTATACCTCTGAAGAGAAGGAAAGCTAACAACAAACAAGCACCTTTCCTCGGAAAAAATGAGAAACTTGGAACCCAACCTCAATTTGAGTCTTTGCTCCTCAACTTCTAAGACAGGTGGCTTGCATACTAACTGCTATTTAACCTCTCTAAGATTCACTTTCCCGCATAAACAGGGGACAGTAATTCCTATCCACCTACCAGAGCTGACGCTTAAACGAGATGATGCAAACGAAGGCACCTTGTAACTTGTAACATGTCTAAGGTCCCAAGGGCTGGATCAACAATGAATCCGACAGCTTAGAACGGATAGAACTGACAGTTTTCCCTCAATAGAGGGACCCAGAGGGTACAACCAATCCCGACCGGATGAGCCCTTTCAGTGGAAGACAGAAATGCAGCTGTTTTACAACAGTCACCCTCCGCCCCAAATAAGAGCAGTTACTTAGATTCTTTTCGTTTGTCACTATTGATGCATTTGCGTGGACTACTACTAGCAAGAGGAATAGCGGATAAAGAACTGGTTTTAGGTCACCTCCACCGTGTGACCTTGGGCTCACTTTACCTCTTCGTGTTTTGTTTTGTTTTTTTTAATTTGTAAAACGGGGATCAAACTTCCTGCCTTAACTATCCACCCAATTTTTGTGAGGACTCAATTCGAATGTACGTGAAACCCCCCCTGCAGCCATTGAGCGCCTGGCAAATATGTTTAGTAATTTTTTTCCCCAGCTGCTAGGCGTTCTGAAGAGGATGGTACCTCCCTGCTTGCTTGGTCACTCTCTTTTTATTAACGTTGTAATCTATAATCACAGAAATAACTGAAATCCTACGGCCATTTCGGCACCAGATTCCCGAGCCCCACCCATATACACCTCCAAGCCGCCTGCCGGGCTGCGGACCGAAGGAAACTTAGCCCTTCTCCACGCGAGGGCGGGCCCTAGCACGTCAGGCCGCTCCACTGTTGAGTTCCCGAAGCCAATCCCCACAGCTCTTGCGCACACGCCCGCCCCTTAGAGAGAGGAAACACTATGGCGGCCCGGAAGAACGGCAGGGGCGCAAGCCAATCACTGCGGAGAGCTGCCTTCATCCGGCAAGGCCCAGAGGCGGGGTCATCGGTCAAGATGGACAGCCAGAACAGCCAATAGAGTTATTCGAAACTGGGGAGGGGGCGGACGCCGGGCGCTCACAGAGCGGTTAAGGCCCCTCAAGCCAAGGGCCCAAGGACCCGGCTCGGACTACAGCCCTTCCCTTTATTCATCCCAAAGTTCTCCATCCCATGGTTGCTGGCCAGCCGCCCTGCCTGCGGACTACGGGTGAGGGGAGGACAGAGGCGGCGGTTGCTGAACCCGCCTGACAGGCTGGGCCAGTGACAAAGAGCCGGTGGCCCAGGCCGAAACCCGGGAAGCGATCCCTTTGGGGAAAAGAGAATAAATCCGTTTAGAGATAGGAAAGACGCAACTCACGTTGTCGATCACGACAGGCTGGTTGGCGATCACATCGTAGGACTCCATGGCAGAAGAATCTTTCCTTCCGAGGAAGGAACTGCCAGCCGGGTCCGCTGCTAACGCCACTGACACGCATGCGCAGTCTAGCCGCCGGCACAGGGCATCCAGGGAGCGGCCCGACTTCGCCTCCAAAGAACTACAACCCCCAGCATGCCTTGCACCTGAGTATAACGCGCCAGGCAGCTCCGAAGCCCCGCCTAATTTAAGAATAGGGCGTCACATTTCCACGCATAGTACCCTGGGCTTTGTAGTCT
Organism: Leptonychotes weddellii; assembly: GCF_054177405.1. NCBI lineage: Eukaryota > Metazoa > Chordata > Mammalia > Carnivora > Phocidae > Leptonychotes > Leptonychotes weddellii. The sequence continues at coordinate 23,965,027 of NC_138374.1, read as the reverse complement.
CCGTAGATGAATAGACGGGGACGCTGATTGATAGCTGTATTGCATGCCTGGATCTGTAGTTCCTTTGAAGGGATTCGCAGTGCATGCTGAAGTATGTAGTCTTCTTGAGTACTTGTCTGTAGTTGGGTTTGGATTGGCCAGTATTTCGTCGATGTTTAGATTTTCCAGGTCAGTCGTGCCACTACTTCCCCTGGATAGTATAAGGTTGCTATGCTTTTATTTGGGTCAGTATAAGGTTGCTATGCTTTTATTTGGGTCAGTAAGACATTAATAAACATTTATCAGCATCAAACTCTAATAAAGGAAAATTTAATACTACCCCCCACCACACACACATGGGGAAAGAGGACATACTCCCAGAACAAAAGAAAACAATTTCAGTTTTATTGCTTTTTGAGAAAAACCAGCACATTTTGGTTCTTTTCGCATTTTTTCCTGGGTGGGTGTAAACTTTGCAAAGGCTAACATTGGTCTGAAGACTGACATTTGGAACTACGGGTACAGGTGATCTTTTGGTCATTAAAAAAACATCGTTCATTTAATAGCTTCAGGAACTGCTTTAGGATCTCTAATTTTCATGGAGAGTTAGAATTGACACCGATGAATAAGAAAATGGAGGTGAAGAGAAGTTATGTGTTACTACTTTCAAATGAGCCCAGAGCATTTTTCTCCAAATTATGCAACCCCTACCCCCTTCAAGTTGCTGGGACCCTTTAGTCAATAGCATTGGTAATCAGGACTTCCTTTTATTCCTTTTTCTTGGAATTCCTTATTGTACACAGGAAAATAATTCTCAACCAGGTGCCTTAGGAATTAAAAATTCTCCCAGGGGCGCCTGGCTGGCTCAATCGGTAGAACATACGACTCTTGATCTGGGGGTTGTAAATTCGAGCCCCACATTGGGTGTAGAGATTACTTAAAATTAAAAAAAAAAAAATTCTCCCAGTTACAGAGAGTGAAATGTAATGGGAAAGAGCGGTCCATAGTAGATAATGAATATTGGGGTTCCTCAAGGCAATCTGTATACATCTGCAAAAAACAGAACAAAGAAGAGATTGTCATAACTAAAAGCGTTTATTAAAAAATTACCAAGTCTTGGGGTGCCTGGGTGGCTCAGTAGGTTAAGCGTCTGCCTTGGGCTCCGGTCATGAGGTCACGATCTCGGGGTCCTGGGATCCAGCAGCAGGGAGTCTGCTTCTCCCTCTCCCTCTGCCCCTCCCCCCCACTCGTACGCGCGCGCCCTCTCTCTCTAAAATAAATAAAATCTTAAAAAAATAAAAATAAAAAATTACCAAGTCTTTTTAATTAGTCCTAGTTTACTTAACTCTTCCTACTTTTTTTTTTTATTTATTTGAGAGAGAGAATGAGATAGAGAGCATGAGAGGGGGGAGGGTCAGAGAGAGAGGCAGACTCCCTGCTGAGCAGGGAGCCCGACGTGGGACTCGATCCCGGGACTCCAGGATCATGACCTGAGCCGAAGGCAGTCGCTTAACCAACTGAGCCACCCAGGCGCCCCAACTCTTCCTACTTTTTAACAGGACTCCAAAATAAGTATTTCAACATACGACCCCTGAATTTGGCGGCGTTAGTGTCAGTAAATATCGTAAATGGACATTCAATGACGGTAGGAAACATTCAGATTTATAATCTATTGAAACTAAAATCACACTAATGGATGAATGAATCAACCCATTATTGTCAGATTTATGCTTAAATTCTTGTTAGCAGCGTGTCAGCAGATGACAAGCCCTTTGTCGAACTTCCCACTGCTTTCGTGGGACCCTAGCACCTTAGGATGTCTCAACGTCTCTATTTGAACCTGGGTTCCTCCTAACACTAGGGGGAGGCCAAGAGTCTTGGGACACCCCCAACACCAGGAGAGGGAGGCAGGACCTATTGTCAAGTCACGCCTTCCCCACCTGTGACTGGCACAGACATTACCCAATGGATACTGGGATAGGGCGCGCCGACGCCCCGCCCCCTCGAGCGCCCCGCGGCCCCCGAGGCACCCTCTGGCCGTCTCTGCGGCGGCTACGGCCTGGGCAGACGGTGCACCGTGCGCAGGCGCGGAGCCTAGACCTCGCTGCAGCCCCCATAGCCTCGGGGAGTCGCACCCACGGAGTCCGCCTGCTGGCGCGTCAGTGCTCTCCCCTCGTCCACCCTCCCCGGTCCCCCCAGCGCCCTTCGCGCCCGGATGGCGGAGCTGCGGCCTAGCGGCGCCCCCGGCCCCGCCGCGCCCCCGGCCCCTGGCCCTAGTGCGCCCCCGGCCTTCGCCTCGCTCTTTCCCCCAGGACTGCACGCCATCTACGGAGAGTGCCGTCGCCTTTACCCTGACCAGCCGAACCCGCTCCAGGTTACCGCTATCGTCAAGTACTGGTACGCTCTGGGCCGCGGGAAGACGGACAGGGGCGGGCTGGGAAGCGTTAGAACCCCGGGGGCGAAGTCATTTGCGGGGGAGGAGGAGGTGGAGAAGAATGGTTAAAGCACTTGGAAGGAGGGCGTCCTGCTGCGAGGGAAGGAGTTAAGGCTGAAGTTGGGAATGGGGACAAAGGGGTTAACGGAGCCTGTGGGTAGCGAAGGGTTAACGAGGGGGGAGGATGAAGGGTTAACTGGGATTAGGAGAATAGAGTGAATTGGGGGTGTGTGTAGGAGCGGGGGGGTTGCGATAGGAGAGAGGGAACTGTAAACGTGGTGAAAGGAGGGGGCGCCTGTAGGGGGTCATTAGTGGGCGAGGGGAAGCCGGGGGCGGGGGGCGGCTGAAGTGGGATGGGGGAGGCGAGGCGGGGCTTGGGGAGCGTATGAGAGGGCTTTGGAGGAGTGCGGCTAGCAGAGCTCAGAGGGCTCGAGACTGCACAGGGTACGGGGGGATTTGAGGACCCCCGCTCTCCCGTAGGTTAGGAGGGGAGCAAGTTTCGAGAGTTGTGCCTGTGACGAGAGGAGGAGGAGGTCTCCTTTTGATACCTTCCCCATGAGCTCATACGTCAGTCATTTCGGTGCTGTGCTTTTGCGTTTGAAGTTTCACGGAGCAACTTTTCTTGATAAACTTTGTGCTTACTCGGCACAGTTCTCTTTCTCCAAGCAGAGCTTCCTCTGGCTATGCAGCTGCTTTGCTTTAGGACATTGGCTAGAACAGAGGCAGGGTCAGGGAGATCCATGGTTTGGCTCAGGATTGAAGGGGACCACCGTAAATAATGAAGATCTGGGATTTGGACACGGAGCAAAGAAGTGCAGCGAGATGTTAAGAGGAGCTTCCTGGCCACAAACTTCAGGATTTAGGCAACAGTCTTTCAGGGAAGCTGAGAATAACCCTCAAGTAGCTCTGTTAAGGATCAGACCTGTTTACAGAAGGGCTGCCCTTGGGGTAGGAATGGTCCTTTCTTGTTTCCCATTCCTGTTTGCATCCTGTCTCTTTCTACATCCTCTGGGCAAGACAGGTGTTCGAGGGACTCTGACAAAGAGCCTGTCTTCATGGTTTTTCTGGACCAAATTGAGGAATTGGTTGAATCTGTCCAGAACTGCATTCATGTAGGCACTGTATTAGATGATCCCCTTCATTGAGTTCTGAAAGACTGTTCAGGAAGCAGCTTGGAATGTGGCCAAAGGGGCAGGTAGACCCAAAGAGGGAGATTGGTAGAGTGGATGTCTTTGCTGGTTACCTCTCCCTTTAGGACTGAATCTTCTCCAGGATAACCTCTTAAGTTCCTCCAGAGATGGCAGAAACTAGACTGTCTAGGGCTGAGGCTAGTTCCCTGTGTCAGTGGGAGGGTGTGAAGAGACTGACAGCGTGGGGGGCCTGGGGACCAGCCCCCTTCTATGGGAGGGCCATGTCTGATAGCCAGGAGGAGGTGTGGCCAGCGGTACAGTTCTCTTCTGTAGGCAAACTGTTCTTTGGTTGAGGGCAGTTTTTGAAGAGAGCTTCTGAATGAAAAGCAGCTCTTTTTTTTTTTTTTTTGAAAAGCAGCTCTTGATAACTTAATGACCCATTCTCATTGCACATCTATATTTAAGTATGTATTGCAATGAACTGTATTGGATTGTGTCATGAGAAAAGCGGGCCAGGTTCTACGATGCTATTTGTTCAGGCCTCATTTGAGTGTATGGAGAAATCCCTACACAGACTTGGGCACCCAACTGGCCATGAAGGATAGAGTTTTTCTGTCACCCAACTGGCCATGAAGGATAGAGTTGTGTGTAGAAGATATTAAAACACATGCAAAGGACTAAGACTGATTTGGGCAACTTTCTTTTTTCTTTTTTCTTCTTGCTGCAAGCTTGTTAACCAGGCAGGACTTATCTTTAGAGATGGGCCAACATGTAATGACTAATAAAGAGTACTTTGTGAAATTAGAAATGCTGGCTAGTTGCAGAAAAATATAAGAAGGAGCAGCTGAGAGACTGGTTCTTTCTAAGAGTTGGAAGGGTTTGCCTAAGTAAGATTCTGAAATCAATTCATTGATATACCTCACATTTGGGATCCCACAAGGCCTCATTGGCAGTTTGACTGACTAAGGCTACCTGGGTCTGGTCATGGCCCAGGGTCCCTTGAGATTCCTTTTCTTGTGACAGAAGGTTGGCTCTTTGGCTAGTGGACCCTGGCCAGCTGGGACATCCTGGCTGAAAGCTGAGACTTTAGTAAGCAGGGAGCAGAAACACGGAGGCAGAGCTTATACCCTAGAGCCACAGTGGTCCTGCAACTGGCGTGTGGAGTGAAGTTAGGAATTCAAGGAAGTAAGTTCAAGGAAGAGCATCAAGGGTTGCTCTGGGTCCTTGGATAACATCTTTTTCTAAGTGCAGATTTTTTTTTAAGATTTTATTTTTATTTATTTGAGAGAGAGCAAGAGAGCATGAGAGAGGAGAGGGTCAGAGGGAGAAGCAGACTCCCTGCTGAGCTGGGAGCCTGATGCAGGACTTGATCCTGGGACCCCGGGATCATGACCTAAGTTGAAGGCAGTTGCTTAACCAACTGAGCCACCCCCAAATGAGAGTAACCCTCAAGTAGCTCTGTTAAGGATCAGACCTGTTTACAGAAGGGCTGCCCTTGGGGTAGGAATGGTCCTTTCTTGTTTCCCATTCCTGTTTGCCCCCCAAAATATGATTATTTTCTATATACTCATCTGTTTCCCATCAGGTTTCTGAGTAAGTAGAATAGAACACTGTACTTGGGGACAGGGTTAATTTTGTCTGACTCTTGGTTATTCCTTGCGGTTGTAGTTTTAAGGGAAAGGCCCATTCCTTGGTGCAGTATCTCCTGAGAGAGGGCTGCAGGGGTATGGCAGATGGAGCATGGAACTGTGGATACAGTTTTGCCACTTGTTGCTGGATGGACCTAGGCTGTAGGAGGGGCAAGATTGGGAATTTGCAGCAGGAAACCGGAGCAGATATGGAGCCTGTAGTCACTCCGATCTGTTACGGGGTTCTGCAGCTATCGTGTGGTTGCTACCCTTTTGTTTCCTCCTTCCCCCAGCAAACTTTTCTATATTCAACTGGTTGTGGAAGTATTCAAATGATTTGGCCAAATCAGAGTTAAGGAAAGACATGGGGATTTGTCCCTTTTCCTAATCCACTCAGTTGAGATTCTTAGCTATTTGTAGCAACTTTCTTACAAGTTCTATAAATAATTTAGCATTTCCTAGCAGAGAATAAGGATTTCTATAAAGGCAAGTAATACCCTGGCAAAAGAGGATGAAACCAGACCTACTGGTTTTAAATACTATTTAAATTGCATGGTACTGGCACTCTTGCTGGGATCACATGTAACATGTCTTTTATTTGGTTATTAGTGTTACTTCAGCGTATGATCCCAATTGCAAAGTGCACTCCATCCGTGTCCCAGGGGCAGGCAAAGTTTTTTGCAGTCTGTGGAACAGTCAGATGTCCGAGGCAGCTCAAATGCAGAGTGTTTGTGGGCTAAATGCAGACTTCCTTCCGCTGATGGCTTCCATTTAGGCTGTTTCTCAAGTCTACCAAGTTTCCCTATCCATTCTGAAGAAAAGCAGGACCCCCCTTTTTTTTTCTTCTTCTTTTTTTTAAAGAGCACTAATTGCTCTACTAAAGGAAACCCTTATGGAATTAAATCCTCAGAGTGAGCTAATGACTGAATCTCTTCCTCAGCTGCTTCTCTGTTGGAATTATGGGGGATGTTTAATGTGGTTCTCAGAGGCCCCAAATCATTTACTATTCCAGCTCTACCTTTGAGGTGACAGTCTCCTGGGATCATCTCCTGGATGCAGGTGCTCCCAAGGCTCAGTCTGGCCTGCTGCGGTTCTCTGTGCAGGGCTAGCCTAAGTGTGGCTTTTGTCACTTGCGTGAGAAAAGACCAGCTTTGGTCTGTGGGGTGCAGGCTGGGGTCTGGAGGCATTGGGTTTGTTTAGAACAAACTGTAATTAACATAGGGCACAATATAGTCTTTCAGGAATTAGCTGTGTAAGAGGCAGGAGTGGAGCTGAGCCTCTGCTTCCAGGAACAATGCCCATTGAGGATGCTCAGGATGGTCTTTCAACAGAAGCCAATTGATTGACTAATGCACCTCTTGCCTTGAAGCTTGGCATGTTTACAGGCACCATGGAAGAGAGATAATTCCTGCCAATCCCATTTGGGATTGGTAATTGGAAATAGGAGGAAGTAAAAGGGGTAACCACCTAGTCTGTTTTATTTCTAAAAGAGGTCCTGCATGTTGGAGATCGAAGGGAGCCTCTTGTGCTTATGGAATTAGGCACTTCTAGCTGCCCATCCCTTGTTCTTATCCTGGAGGTGTGGCCTCCTTTTAGTCATCCCAGGTTCCTCCAGGATGGGGTCTTCAGATTTGTAAGGCATGACCTCTTAGCTTCACATTGTCTGCTTTCAGGCTCACACTGACTCCGCTGTGTTTTGTCTTTTGCAGGTTGGGCGGCCCAGACCCCTTGGACTATGTTAGCATGTACAGGAACGTGGGGAGCCCTTCTGCCAACATCCCTGAACACTGGCACTACATCAGCTTCGGCCTGAGTGATCTCTATGGTGACAGCAGAGTCCATGAGTGAGTGTATGGCACTTGCCCATCCTCCACCTGTCTGTTCCTTAGCCTTGAGCCATATTTCTGGGGTTTCCCTGAGCAGGGGTGATAATGTCATAGTTCTATGTGGTTGGCACTTCTCAGGTAGAACCTCGGGGTTTCTACCCTCTGCTTGTATCTAGTTGCGCCAGAGTGATCCAGGTCAGCACCCGAACTCTGCTCATCTGGTGCAGGACGGTGTTGATGATGAACAAGTGTTCTAAAACCATCAGGTTTTTCCAAGCTGCTCTGCTGTTTGAGCTCAGAGGACAGGCAGAATAGCTATGACCCAGAATTTGAATTGATGCCTCTAAGTATACTTGTTTTTTTCCCTTCTAGCTTGTAGTGAAAAATCTGAAACATAAAGCATAGTTGAAAGAATTTTATAGCCAACACACAAATACCCACTACCTAGATTCTACAATTAACATTTTACTCTACTTACTTTATCATGAGTATATCCATCTCTCTCCCTCTCTTGATCTTACTTACTTCCTTGTAACCTGCAGTTATCTGTGCTCAGCTTATCCATAGTACATTTTTTATTCTAGTCTATCTCCCATTTTCTGCCCTGTATACTTCTAAATCCTACCTGCCTCCCCTATGTGCCCCTATAACCACTGAATTTAGACAATTTTAATATTAAGTTAAACGTCAACTTAGTATTAAGTCAGCTAAAACCATAACAGCAACACTAATAATAATGAAAGGTAACATTTCTTAAGCATTGATTATGAGCCAGGTATTCTTTTAGTCACTTCGCATGTATAAACTAATTTTATTTTCATCACAACCATATAATACTGGTGGATACTCATATTTGCCCCATTTTACAGATGAGGAAACTGAGATACAAAGAGAGTCTATAACTTGCTTAAGGTCACACAGCTTGGAGGTGGTGGAGCCAGGATTCTAATGCAGGCATTCTGGCTGCAGAGTTCATGCTCTTCATGACTGTGCTCTACTGCCTCTTGAACAATTATATCATGTCCTCGAGTAAGTTACTATCTGTAATTAAAAAAAAAAAACACAAATATTTTGTTCCATCTACACTCTTTTTTGAGAGGGGTTCTTTTCTTCAATTTGTTTTATTTTATTATTTTTTTAAGATTTTATTTATTTATTTGTCAGAGAGCACAAGCAGGCGGAGCGGCAGGCAGAGGGAGAAACAGGCTCCCCGCCAAGCAGGGAGCCTGATGTGGGACTCGATCCAGGACCCGAGCCGAAGGCAGACGCTTAACGACTGAGCCACCCAGGCGCCCTCTTTTCTTCAGTTTAAATGTTGTCTTCCTTCCCCCTCATCAGCATGGTTAATCAAAAGCTGATTCTATTTCTGTTATCATATCCTTTCCTGCTTTTTGCTTTTTGTCCTTTTTTGCCTCTTACACTATCTTTTTGGTATCTTGGTGATGACTACTTAGCATGTGTAGGTTGAAAGACTAGCAGGGCTCTTCTTGCCCTGCCTCAGCAGAAGAGGCTGATTCTGGGGATGTTGATGGTATCATGATGAAGATGATAATCATCAGGGGTTTTTTTGTTTGTTTGTTTTTTGCTTTGTTTTAGTTCTTAGTATCTTCCTTATCATCACATCAAATACTTTACAATCTTACCAGGTTCTTTTGTTATTTCCATTTTATAGGTGAGAAAATTAAATCACTTGAGGGGTAAATGAATTGGCTAAAGGAAAAGAACTAGGATTCAATTGAACTGTCTTGAGTCCAAAGTCTGAGCTTTTAACCACTAGAGTGTTCTACTTCTCTGATCACAGGTCCAACCCAACTTCCTCTTCTCTCTCATTAAGCTGGGGGCCCAGGCCTCATCTCCTTACTGATCACATGTCGAGAGCAATGCCTGGGCCTGCCTTTACAGCCTTCCAAACAGATCCATTGCAATGTCAGCAGAAGGCTTTGGGAACAGTGAATTAATCTTGCCTGAATGGGGACCGTGCAGTACAGTATTAATAATGGAGATAGAATAGCAAACAGATGTGGGCAGTAAAGGCACTGTGCTGGACTTTACTGTATATTTTTAATAAAAACCTGCAGAGGGTATTTAGTGCAGTTAGCCTGTACCTTTTTGTTGACAGACTTATTCCAGTCAGAAGAATACCATTTCCTATGTGGCTTAAAGATTCTTACAGTATACCTGCTTGTCAGTGATGGGTCCAAAGCCCAAAGTGACATGAAGAACATAATTGAGAAAGCCCCATATTTCAGAGGGGGCAACCTCTGAATTTTAAAGAGGGCCTTCCTTACTGTTTTTCCACTTTTGAAAGTACCCCCTTATATGTGTGTCATTTCTGTATGATAAAGCACTGTGATATTCATATATCATTTATGACAATAGTAAGACCTCGATTTGGGCTGTATATCACCGCTGGAATCTAGTGTTTTCTGGTATTATGTCCTACCACTAGAAGGACATGGAGGGAATGTTCTTAGATATTTACCCAGTTTGGTCTATGTTGCAGAAGTCAAAAGTACATTTGTAATCGGCCCTTGTGCTGGTGTGACCGGTCTCTTTTCAGTCCTGGTAAGTTTCTTGAAGAAAAGTTTGCTTTTCCAAACATTTCATGTGGCAAGGCCTCTTTGAAACAGATTTAAAGATTCTTATTTAATTTAGTGCTTAAAGCTGAGGTCAAAAAGGTGAGTGTTCTACCATCCAGTTTATTTATTTATTTATTTTTTAAAAGATTTTATTTGTCAGAGAGAGAGAGAGCGCACCCGCGCACACAAGCAGGGGGAGTGGCAGGCAGAGGGAGAAGCAGGCTCCCTGCTGAGCACGGATCCTGATGTGGGACTCGATCCCAGCACCCTGGGATCATGACCTGAGCTGAAGACAGATGCTTAACTGACTGGGCCACCCAGGCGTCCCTACCATCCAGTTTAAATGCTAAGAAGTGTTGAACTGGAATTACGCAAATGAATCTCTCTAGTAATGCTCTTCTTCCACCGTCTTTTGTCTTTCTATTCAGTGAAAAAAGGGCCCAAGCATTGGTTCATTTATTCAGCATACGTTCCTCAAGCACCTATTTTGTTCCAGACACAGAACATCTTAATAGATGTTTTAGGTATAAAATGCCAAGACATAATTCCTATCTGCAAGGAGCTCATGTCCTAGAGGGGAGATAAACATAAAGAGAGGGTTATAGTACTGGGTAATAAATGCTACAATCCGTGGATGAAGAACATGATCTGGGAGCAGAATGGAGGGTATGACTTTTAGTCAGGCTGCTGAATTGGAAGAAGCTCTGGGGAGGAAGTGAAGTTTGAGAGGCACCTGCAAGCTGCAGGCCAGTAGGAAGGCAGGGGGCAGGGGAGGATCATAGCCTGACACTCTAGGGACCAGCACTTACTTTCAGGTTTGAGGGGACTTTAATAATCTTCTGGCCTAGTGTTTCCCAAAACTTCTAGTGCTGCCTTAATAATTTTTGCCATGTAGTAGATCATCTATTTTATGTTCTTTTCCAACTAACTCCCCTTTTGGGGCGCCTGGCTGGCTCATTCGGAAGAACATGGGACTTTTGATCATGGGGTCATGAGTTCAAGCTTCACATTGGGCGTAGAGCTCACTAAAAATCAATTAATTAATTAACCCCCCCTTTTAAAGGTGATATAAATATATTTTTATTAAAAAATTTTTTTAAAGATTTTTATTTACTTATTTGACACAAGGAGAGAGAGAGCACAAGCAGGAAGTAGCAGAGGGAGAGGAAGAAGCAGGCTCCCCACTGAGCAGGGAGCCTGACGTGGGGCTCGATCCCAGGACCCTGGGATCATGACCCGAGCCGAAGGCAGCTGCTTAACCGACTGAGCCACCCAGGCACCCCTATTTATTTATATTTTTTAAATTAATTTTTAAAAGTTAAGTCACCACCATGTATGGAAACCAGTATCACTTGCCCTAATTTAAAGGTAACTATGGAAATAAATGCAGCGATAACAAAGCAATGTTATTAAATTCTAGCTTAAGGCCAGCTTTCTCTTTGTTCAAGACATTAGCAAGTATGAGAGAGGTGTTGAAAAGATATGCTAACACCAAATAGAACCTGACCCTAGACATGATTAGAAAAATTGAAAGCAAATTATAAAGGGAACTTTTTTAATTTTAATTTTATTTTTTATTTTTTTTAAAGATTTTATTTATTTATTTGACAGAGAGAGACACAGCGAGAGAGGGAACACAGCAGGGGGAGTAGGAGAGGGAGAAGCAGGCTCCCTGCAGAGCAGGGAGCCCGATGTGGGACTTGATCCCAGGACCCTGGGATCATGACCTGAGCCGAAGGCAGTCGCTTAACCGACTGAGCCACCCAGGTGCCCTAAAGGGAACTTTTTTTAAAAAAGTATGATTCAAGGGCACCTGGGTGGCTCAGCTGACTAAGTGCCCAGTTCTTAATTTTGGCTCAGGTCATGATCTCAAGGTCATTAGTTGGAGCTCTGCATCCCCCTCCACTCTGGGTGTGGAGCCTGCTTAAGATTCTCTCTCAGGGCACCTGGGTAGCGCAGCGGTTAAGCATCTGACTCTTGGTTTTGGCTTAGGTCGTGATCTCAGGGTCATTGAGATGGAGCCTGGTGTCAGGCTTTGCGCTCAGTGGGGAGTTTGCTTGTGTTCCTCCCCTCTCCCCCGATTCGTGCTCCGGTGCACACTCTCTCTCTCTCAAATAAATAAATTAATAAGATAAATAAAAATAGAAAGTATGATTCAGTACTGTTATTGTCAGACAAACAGGAAACACTGATCTAGTTCATGTCCCTTAATTGTAAGTGGAGGAAAGTACAGTAGCCTACTGAAGGCCGTGCAGAAGCTAGTGAGAGTGGCAGGGTCTCCCAACGTCCCCACTGTTCTGTGCTCTCTTTCATGATTGGGGAGAAGCAAATGTATGGACATTGTCTTCAGCATAATTATATAGGCAGACTTTTTTTTCGGCTTTTACTATACTCCAGGTTAGTGCTAAATTCTTTTCATAAAGGTATCCTTTTATGTTATCCCCATAGTAATTCTGTGACACAAGGAATTCTTATCATGTCTTGCTTATAGATACAGAAATTTAGGCTAACGAACTTACTGCGTAGGTGGTGAGTTAGAAGCCAGGTCCAGTGATCCCACAGTCTGTTTTCTGAACTACTGTGCCGGACTGCCTTTCCATTTTGATCAGTCACCAGCATTTATTGAATGCCTACAGTATGCCTCCTCCCTGTAAGGTCTTTCCTTCTCACAGCTTGTCGAGGATAGGGACAAGCAGAAGTCCAGGGGTCCCCTAGCAGGCTTGCTGTGGGAGTAGGAGGGGACCCCCCCATCCTGGTAGCCCTGAAGGAAGTGAAGAGCAGGCTGGTTGCCTGAGCCCTGGAATGGCCAGTTCCATCCAGGTTCTTTCCCTATTCACAGTCCCCAAAGGAAACAGGACAGGAGAGCACTTGTTTGGATTAAAAGGCTCTTAAGAGGCTCTTTCTGAAGTCCAAGAGATGGAACAAGTTCCAGCTCTGGGCAGCCACAGGGGAGAATGGAGTGCTTTTCTAGGAACCCTAAGGCTCCCCTCAACTGACTTCAGCGGCAGGGATTATCCTGTTGCTCTCCCCCTGGACTTGGGAGGTGTGAGATAGCTGATCTTCAGCTGCCAGGCTGTCGGAAGCGTCCGGCTCTGGCCGTTCCCTTTGTGGCCGGCAGCTATGGCCTGGAATGTGGAGATTTGCAGGGCTGTGGAAGAGGCGGCTTCTGCACTGCTCTCTGTGAGGATTTCTGGCCGCCACTGGTACGGCCAGCAGCCCTAGCTGGACCCAAATCACAGGGCGCAGGAGGCTGACTAGTCGCAGAGTGTGTTTGGGATCTCAGGCAGACCTCCCTGGTGGGATTCCACTGGGCAGGTCATCTTCTGACACGTCGGCTCGTTCCAAAGACTGCCTTTGTGTGGTGTGGGCCCGGGGTAGAGCCTGCCCTCCACCGTCCACGGTCCATCTGCGCTCTGCCCCACAAATGCTGGCTTCTTGGCGGGTATGCCTGTGCAATTTGTAGTTGTTCTTGCCCCCTTTGGGGCTGGAACTGCTGCTGACTGGCTTTCTGTGGCTGTCTCCACTGGGTTGGTAGAGAACCTCCTTTTCCCTTCAGGTTCCTCTAGGTTGGGCTCTGGACCGAATGAGTTATTGATTAAAACACTGGATACAGGGCGCCTGGGTGGCTCAGTTGGTTAAGCGACTGCCTTCGGCTCAGGTCATGAACCTGGAGTCCCAGGATCAAGTCCCGCATCGGGCTCCCTGCTCGGCAGGGAGTCTGCTTCTCCCTCTGACCCTCTTCCCTCTCATGCTCTCTGTCTCTCATTCTCTCTCTCAAATAAATAAATAAAATCTTAAAAAAAACACTGGATACAGATTAACTTTTCCACATGTTGTTTTGTGTGGCCTTGGTCCCCTGCAGTTGGGAAATGCTAATTTTCCCTTCTCAAAGCTTGGTTCACAGGAACTTTTTAATGTGTCATTTCATCCTCTGGGGTTTCCAGTGGACATCCCGTCTTTGCCCTAGCACACCTGTCCTGGGAGCACTGTCTCTCCTCTGGTTGGACCTTTGCTTTCTCCCAGAACTCTCGTGAAGCTGACAACCAGAATCCCTCTATAAACCACCCACAGATGGCAGGCCCGGCTCTCCCCATGGCTGGCATGGCAGGCTGAGGAAGTGCTCTGTAGGCTTATGGCAGGGCAGGCCTCCCTGGGCTTTGGTCCCCCAGCCTTTCATCTCTGAGGTGTTGAGTTTTGGGAGGACTGTATGAAATAGTGATGCTCTCTGCTAAGAGGAGGGTCTCTGGGCTACCTAGAAAGAGTGGGGTGCCCTTGGCCCTTGGCCCTTGGCCCTTGCCCAGGGAGTAACAGCCAGCAGAAGGGCTAGAACTCTTCTTGAAGCTGAAGCCACCACTTTGGGCTGGATTTCAGGCCCCAGATCTCTGAGGTTTGAAATGTTGAGAATTCCATTTCTTTTGTAACCAGGGGAAGACCTAAGGCACGGTGGGGCTCCCAGCAATCTATGTGGGTATGTGGCTTCATCCTTTGAAAAGCATTTCATTTGCAGTGGATTATCTCTTCCTTCATGGGGTAAGGATTCCAGATCTTCCAAATCAGAGAATCCCTCAGCAGTAAGGAGACAGTTGGGAAGAGATTCCTTGAGCTGGCCCAGTCAAACTCACTTTATTTTTTATTTTTTTAAAAAAGATTTTATTTATTTATTTGACAGAGAGCAAGAGAGAGAGCATGCGCATACAAGCAGGGGGAGCAGCAGAGGGAGAGGGAGAAGCAGGCTCCCCACTGAGCAGGGAGCCCGATGCGGGGCTCGATCCCAGGACCCTGGGATCATGACCTGAGCCGAAGGCAGACGCTCAACCGACTGAGACACCCAGGTGCCCCTCAAACTCACTTTAAAAAGTTCCAGCAGCCTGATTATCGGGAGTGACTGCCAGCCAGAGTGATACTGGGCTGGTCAGCACTGGCAGATTTCCTTCTCTTCCCACAGAGAGAGACAAAGACTTGGAAGGCTTTATGGGTTTGACATGATTGGATCTCTCAGTCCCAGGAATCTTCCCTGTTCAGCCCGCCTTTCTAGGTTCCCATCTTCAATACCTGAGGCTTTTTCCTTTTTGAATGCTGGTCTTCATGTCTGCCGTGTTCTGGGTCTCGGTTTGCCAGCATTTCCTTTGCCCAGATTTCTCACTCAGAGCTCCTGACTCTGGACTTTGGCCTTTGACTCCTCAGTTCATTCTTCCATCCTGCCTCTGAGGTAGCCCACTGAGCCTCATTTCCTGTTTCAGTAGTGTAGTTCTGATGTTGGGTCCTAAGGTGCATGTGCAGTGACCTTGTCCTGTCTGACCCAAACCCCATAGGAATGGTCTCCTCACTCCAGTACATACCTTTGCACATCGCCACCCTCCCTGCCTGCCAAGCTTTCTGACACAGAGCCTGGGGCTGCAGAGCACACCCCTCCAGCAAAGCTCTGTTGAGTGCCAGGTACAGACAGAACATTTGGGAAGATGATCTGTTCAGGTGGGGGTGAGGGGACAATGAGAAATTATATCTAACTTCTGTCCTTGAAACACCCACCATCTGCTTGGTAAAAGATGGCAGAGACCCTGGGAAAGGAGAAGACAATGGGTTTGGGGCTGGGAGCACGTTTTTGGCTTTCCCTGATGTCTGTGGCTTTGAGGCTTCCTCCCCTCACCTTGTGATCTTCAGCACTTCAAGAAACTCAAAACAGGTAATAATTGTAAGCACTTATAGCACCCACTGCGTGCAAGGCACTGTTCTAAGTGCTTTATATATAAACTCATTTCCTCCTCACGGCAGCTCTGTGGGGGTAAGTACCAATATCTTTTTTGTAAGGAAACTGAGGTACAGAGATGTTAAGGAACTTATCCACCCAGCCAGTGAATGCTGGAGCTGGGCTGGAAACCCAGGCAGTCTGGCTCCTGCAGTCCCCACCCCTCTCGTCCTTTACTCACATAGAAGCTCAGTCATTAAGCGTCTGCCTTCGGCTCCGGTCATGATCCCAGGGTCCTGGGATCAAGCCCCGCATCGCGCTCCCTGCTTGGCGGGAAGTCTGCTTCTCCCTCTCCCACTCCCCCTGCTTGTGTTCCCTCTCTTGCTGTGTCTCTCTCTGTCAAATAAATAAATAAAATCTTAAAAAAAGAAAAAGATTTTATTTATTTGAGAGAGAAAGCGCACATGAGCAGGGGGAGGGGCGGAGGGAGAGGGAGAAGCAGACCCCCTACTGAGCAGGGAGCCTAACGTGGGGCTCAATCCCAGGACCCCGAGATCATGACCTGAGCCGAAGGCAGACGTTTAATAGACTGAGCCACCCAGGCGCCCCAGGAATTAAAATGTTTTTAAAAAGTGATATGACAGGATGCCTGGGTGGCTCAGTCATTAAGTGTCTGCCTTTGGCTCAGGTCATGATCCCAGCGTCCTGGGATCTAGCCCCGCGTTGGGCTTCCTGCTCAGCGGGGAGCCTGCTTCTCCCTCACCAGCTCCCCCTGCTTGTGTTCCCTCTCTTGCTGTCTCTCTCTTTCAGATAAATAAAATCTTTAAAAAAAATAAATAAAAGAAAGCATTCTCTATTTAAAAAATTTTTTTTAATTCCTGTATTTATTTATTTATTATGTTTTTTTATTCTAAAATGTACATAACATAAACTTTACCATTTTAGCCATTTTTTAAAATTTATTTTTAGAAATTTTAATTCTGGTATAGTTAATGTACAGTGTTATATTAGGTTCAGGGGTAAAATATAGTGATTCAGCAATTCTGTACATTACTCAGTGCTCATCATGATTAATGTACTCTTTATTCCTCTTTACCTATTTCACTCATTCCCTTACCCACCTCTCCTCCAGTAACCATCAGTTTGTTCTTTATAGTGAAGAGTCTGTTTCTTGGTTTGTCTCTTTTTTTCTTCGTTTATTTTGTTTCTTAAATTCCACATATGAGTGAACTGTAATGATTTTTTTAAATTAATGAGGTTTACATTCTAGAGCAGCTTTAGATTTATAGAAAATTGTAACACATAGTACAGAGTTCCCATATATACCTTAATTGCTTATAGTTTCTCTTGTTATTAACATCTTGTATTAGTATGGTACATTGTTACAATTGATGAACCAATACTAATACATTATTACTAATTGATGTCCACAGTTTACATAAGGGTTTACACTTTGTGTTACATAGTTTTGTGAGTTTTGACAAATACACGTCCTGAAATACCATTATAGTATCATGCAGAATAGTTTTACTGCCCTAAAAATGTGCTGTTCTTTGCCTATTAATCCCTCCTTCCCTTCCCCCTGCAAGCCTCTTGCAACCACTTACTGTTTTACTGTTTTGCCTTTTCCAAAATGTCATGCAGTTGGATTCATACAATACATAGCCTTTTCAGGCTGACTTCTTTCACTGAGCAATATGCATTTAAGGTTCCTCCATGTCTTTTTGTGGTTTGCTCAGTTCCTTTTATCACTGAGTAATACTCCATTGTGTGTATATACTATAGTTTATTCATTTATTATTGAAGGACATCTTGTTTCCAGTGTTTAGCAATTTTGAATAAAGCTGCCATAAACATTCATATGCTGGTTTTTGTGTGGACATAAGTTTTCAACTCATTTGGGTAAAGTTGCTGGATCATATGGTAATAGTATGTTTAATTTTGTAAGAAATAGCCAAACTGTCCCGAAGCGGCTGTACCATTTTGCATTCCCACCAGCAGTGAATAAGAGTTCCTCTTATTCTGTGTCCTCACCCGCATTTGGTATTGTCAGTTTTTTGGATTTTAGCCATTCTAATAGGGGTGGCGTGGTATCTCATTGTTGTATTAATTTGCAGTTTCCTGATGCCATATGATGTTGAGCATCTTTCCATATGTTTATCTCTATCTGTATCTCTACTTTGGTGATATATCTTGTTTTTTTGTTTTTTTTTTTTTAAGATTTTATTTATTTATTTGACAGAGAGAGACACAGCGAGAGAGGGAACACAAGCAGGGGGAGTGGGAGAGGGAGAAGCAGGCTTCCCACGGAGCAGAAAGCCCGACACAGGGCTTGATCCCAGGACCCTGGGATCATGACCTGAGCCAAAGGCAGATGCTTAACGACTGAGCCACCCAGGCGCCTCCATATCTTGGTTTTTGTTCCTAACCTCATCCCACTTCCCACTTCACCCCCAATCACACATAGCCTTTTTCTCACATTATGGGTTCAGACATAATTATGGGGCTGATTATATTTTTGGCATGTTTGCCTTTTGGTCACTTCTCAAGCAATTAAGTGAGTTAGTTCCCCTGAGTAGTACTGGGTCCACATCTGAATTCCTTTGTCTCTCTTGGTTTTAATTGGGGCTGGCTCATGAATTCTATACCTTTTCCCCAGTGATGGTGTCATCCATAAAGTCTGTAGCTGGTACTGGGACCTAGTCTTAATCCAAAGGTTCAAGATTGATTGTGCCTTCCAGTACAGATGATGGAAAGACTTGTGTGCAAACTTGACCACTTCAGACCCTGGCGAGCTTCACCTTGCTTTAGATGAGAAATGAGTACACCAGGCTCCTTGAGATCCCAGCCAGACCTCAAACTCTCTGTCTTAATTGAACCAGCATCGAGAAGACTTTCCAAAATCCAAAACTTTCCTGGCCTCTACTTTTCTTGTTCCATCCATCATTGTTGTTACTTTTTAGTTATAAATTTGCTTTTTTTACTTATAAAGACAGTTGAACCATTTTACCCAAAATGTTGAAAATTAAGAGAAGGGAGAAAAAAAATATTACTAATCCTGTCACCTTTTGTTTGTGATCTTGTATCTGTCTTCATGATGATTTCTGTAAATAATTCATGGTGAGTGTTGCTGGCCCAGGTGTGCATTAGGCTTTTGTCTTGTGTGAGTCCCCTCACTTTGGGAATTAACATCTTTCAAAGCTTCCTCACTGCCTAGCTAGTGCGTTTTTCTAAATTCAGTCAGCCCAGGGCTGCTAGGGTTTCCAAATTATGAAAACAGCACATTTGCTGGGGAAGATGGTTCCTACCCATTGCCATGTTACATTAACTACATCTTTTCTTTTCTTCTTCTTCTTTTTTTTTAAAAGATTATTTATTTATTTATTTGAAAGAGAGAGAATGAGAGAGAGAGAGAGAGAGCACATGAGGGGGGAGGGTCAGAGGGAGAAGCAGACTCCCTGCTGAGCAGGGAGCCTGATGCAGGACTCAATCCTGGGACTCCAGGATCATGACCTGAGCCGAAGGCAGTCGCTTAACCAAATGAGCCACCCAGGCGCCCTCTTTTTTTTTTTTTTTAAAGATTTTATTCATTCATTTGACAGAGAGTACAAGCAGGTGGGGCATCGGGGAGAGGGAGAGGGAGAAGCAGGCTCCCCGCTGAGCAGAGAGCCTGATGCGGGGCTTGATCCCAGGACCTTGGGATCATGACCTGAGCCCAAGGTAGATGCTTAACCAACTGAGCCACTCAGGCGCCCCTACATCTTTTTTTTAATTATAATTTTTTTAAAAGACTTATTAGAGAGAGAATGCGAGTCGGGGGGAGGGGGCAGAGGGAGAGAGAGAGAATCCTCAAGCAGACTCCCTGCTGAGTGAGGAGGCTGACTTGGGGCTCTATCCCAGGACCCTGAGGTCAGGACCTGAGCCAAAATCAAAAGTCAGCCGCCTAACCGACTGAGCCACCCAGGTGCCCCAACTACATCTTTTCTTTTTTTTCCTTTTGCTGCTTGACTTCTCATAGGAATGAGGAGCAGTTTAGGTAGTAAATGTACTGACTGTGCTGGCCACCCACCTCTCAGTTAATACCTCAGTCCCTTTGGTACAAATCACCGTGCATGGTGGTAGTCCTGAGGGGGTGTGTTGTTCCTGCTGTTGTTTTCCATTTATTTATTTATTTGTTTATTTATTTATTTATATGTTTATTTAAATATTTATTCATTTGGGCAGGGAGGGACAGAGGGAGAAGGAGAGAGAGTCTCTAAGCAGACTCCACACTGAGAGTGGAGCCTGATGCGTGGCTCTGTCTCACATCCCTGAGTTTATGACCTGAGCCAAAACTTAAGAGTTGGACACTTACCCAACTGTGCCACCCGAGCGCCTCTGTTTTCCTCTTAGAAAGGTGATCAGTGGTTAGGTTTGGTGGTCATTGTCACCTGGAAATGAACACCATGAGCCTCCTCTTTTCTCCTTTCTTGGGTGTGTGGATATAGAAGACCGAGGCTGGCCGTATAGAGTGCCCCAGGCTCCGTGTACCCACCGTACACAGAAGTTTCACAGGTATAAGCACAAGTGCCAGGGGATGGATGAGATCCTTTTCAGGTAATTTCCTGAAATAAATAGTCTTCCATTTGGGGCTTTTGAGGCTTTCTGCCATACATAAAAATCAAATAATTTAGTAATAGTTGATCTCTCCTGGCACTGGGTCTCCTGGGTGATGAATGGGTACACTTGGTTCCCATCCAGCATTAACCACTGGCCTGTTAGGAGGTCAGCCATTCATTTACTACAGAGATAGTCATTGCTGGGGCAATTCTGGGCATGAGGTTTTTATTAATGAGCAGCATACTCTTGGTCTGGTCTTCATGGAGCCCCCAATATTTTTGTTTTGTTTTGTTTTAAAGATCCTATTTATTATTTGACAGAGAGAGACACAGCGAGAGAGGGAATACAAGCAGGGGGAGTGGGAGAGGGAGAAGCAGGCTTCCCGCGGAGCAGGGAGCCCGATGCGGGGCTCGATCCCAGGACACTGGGATCATGACCTGAGCCGAACGCAGACGCTTAATGACTGAGCCACCCAGGTGCCCCGACCCCCAGTCTTTTTGGCTGAAGAGTCCTTGAACTGGAAAACATTGTGGGTAGGCGGGCCTGATACAGCCTTTGAATCTTAAGTGATCACATGGAGCCTCCTTGCCTTCTTTCCTATAGTCCATGCCTTGAGGCCTGGTGGAAGATTTTCTTCAAGTAGGAGTCACCATGCTCAGAAACATGGCCAGGCCTATGTTTGGGGCTAGACCAGTTGCCCATTTCTTGGAGAGAATGTGGGTTCATAGCAGCTTCTCAGAGGGACATGTTCCACTGGACTCCAGGCTTTATTAGTGTGTTAGTAAAAGATAGTGGGCTTCAAAGATCCCTTTCCTTCCTGCTTCCTTGCATGTTATTCAGGCTTCTTGAGGTTCCAGTCATAGAACTGGCTTTGTCACAAGAAGACCAATCAAGGAGATGCTTTTGTTTTTCCAGTGCTGACCTCCATGTGATGCCTGGGGGCACTTGGAGCCCTGCCTCTGACCACCAGTTTCCCTTACTCTGATCTCACGCCTTTCAACATGAGGTCAGGAGCTCAGGAGCCATGCCTGAGGGGAGGGGTAACTACTAGAGAATGGGGCCTGGCCCAGGGTCTCCATCCCATCCCAGGGGGTCAGGCTGGCTGGCTGCACTTTCTGCTTGTGATGTATTTTGACTCCTAAATGCTTCTGAACAGCTTGGTTGGTTAGAGGAGAAAGTATAGTGAAAACCAACAGACAACGCCGTGGCTTGCCCTAACCCCTTCTCCTTCCTGCTCTAGCTTTTCCAATATATCGGGTTGCAGTCATTCTGGATTCCTGCCCTCCTGGAGCCAGTCTTGCAATTTTTCATTCCGTGGCCAGGGTTTTGTGCAGAGGAAAGGCCCAGGGAGAAGGCAGTAGCTGCACAGGGAGCCTTTGGGATTGGAACTTTCTTTGCAGGAACATCGCTGACACGGATCCCTTAGTTCTGTGCTAGCTCTGTGGCCGGGGGCAGTCGTCCACAGCATCTCACACATGTCACCCCTCTGCTCAGCACCATCCAGTGGCTTCCCATTGGTAGCCCTCTTTTGGGCTTTCTATGGCTGTTGAGAAAGCATTCTCACACCAGAGGTGAAGAATTCTCTCGGTCCAGCACCAAGTCCGAGCATTTAGCTCTTTTAGGGGGATTCCTTCAGTCTGGACCCTTACTCTCCTAAGAGGGAAGATAATCCAAATGTACTGCATTTTCACAGGAGTCAGAGCCTTCCTTTGGGAGGAGGTGTGCAATTTTGGTAAAAATGTCTGACCTTTGCTTTATCAGGGTGGGGTGGAGTACCTCCAGCACCTGGTACAGTGCTTGGTACATGATAAGCCCTTAATTGATTTCCGTAACTGTTTAGTGCACATTATCTAAATGTCTGGTGCTCTGTTACATGCTGGGAGTACCATGGGAGCAAGAAGGCAAAGTTTCTGCTCTCATGGATCTTAACATTCTTACAGGAGAAACATGTACAAGTATTGATAGTTTTAGATAGTGCAGGTGCTGTGTTGAAAATAAAGCAGGGGTGATGTGCGAGGGAATACCTGGGTAGAAGTAGGAGTTAAGTTGGGTGGAGACAGTACATTTAGCAGTTAACCAATGATGGTTTCCTTGAAGATGTAACATTTGAACTCAATGACAAAGTGGCAGCCAGGGCCGTCACCTTATACAACTCCAGGGGCACCATTCATGTTACTCTGTGCTGTTTGTGTTCCCTGGAGTTGTACAGTGCTCTGGTCACTCAACCATGAGAAGATCATAGGCAGTGAAAATAACCAGAGCAAAGGCCCTGAGGCAGGAGGGACCTTGAGGTATTCAAGGGACAGAAAGAAGGCCAGTATGTCTGGGGCTTGGTAAGAGAGGAGGGCAACGGAGCAAGATGAGGCAGGAGAGTTTGAAGGCAATGTAAAGAATGTGACATTCAACAGATTATCTGTTGACTCGTGAGGGAAGCAAGGGATGATGTGACGGGGGGAGGCAGGAGTGTGGTTTTAGGAAACTTTTCCAGTAGTGTGGGACCTTAGCACCAGTATGAAGGCATGGGAACCGAGCTGAGTGGTGTTTTGTTTCCCTAAAAAGGAAATAGCAGAAAAGTGGCTCAAAGGAAATGCCATTAAGATATTTGAGTCTGACTTTGATAGTGACAGAGAGGAAGGCTCATTGCTTTTTTAATGCTGTCTTATCTTGCTTGTCGTTGAATGTCTCAGCTTTGTTATCTCTTTGGACGGCAATGGGAATATGATTACCATTTAGTGTTTGCTCAGCTGTGACATGATGTACCCATGTACAGAACACACAAAAAGTACAGTCCTTGCCCTTGGGAACTGAGATGCTGGAAGGATTTGTTTCTTCCCATTATCCTCTTTCACATGTCTTGATCTTCTGGGGCAGCTGGCTTCTCAGAGTCCAGGAGGATAGTGGTGGACAAAAGGCCCTTGGGCAGAATGCTCTGGCCCTTGGGTCTGTAAGAAGCCCCAAGCTGTACACCTGTATGCACATGGCACCTCACTTCGCAAATCAGACTGTGATCTTGCTGCTGTTGGCCTACCTATCTTTTCTTCTCCTTTTTTTTTTTTTAAAGATTTTATTTATTTATTCATGAGAGAGAGAGAGAGAGACAGAGGCAGAGGGAGAAGCAGGCTCCCCATGGAGCAGGGAGCCCGTTGTGGGACTCGATCCCAGGACCCCAGGATCACGACCCGAGCCAAAGGCAAACGCTTAACTGACTGAGCCACCCGGGCGCCCTCTTATTATTATTTTTTAAGTTTATTTATTTAAGCAATCTCTATACCTAATATGGGGCTCAAACTCAGGACCCAGACATTAGGAGCCACTTGCTGTACTGACTGAGCCAGCGAAGTGCCTCTGTCTTTTCTTATTTTTAAAGAGATTTTGTATAGATGTTGTTTAAACCAAAGCCAAGAGTGGGAGCTGTTGTAATGATGCCAAGAAACCCAACACCAGGCTCTTCTTTGGTCTAGAATTTTTATACAGTGCCAGGCTGGCTTGGAATCCCCCTTGGGGACTGACCTTTTGGTTCTTTGCTGGTGGTTGGGAGTAGAGGGGAGAAGGTATGGTAGGTCTCCACTAAGGGAGGGTGAACTATGAGCTTTCACCACCCTGCAGAAAAAGGGTCTGCTACTCTTGGCTTGGTGTTTTTCCTTTTTAAAAATTATTTTATTTTATTCAAAAATTTTTTCCAGTTTTTTTTTTTTAAGATTTTATTTATTTATTTGAGAGAGAGAGAGAAAGAGAACACGAGCGGGGTGAAGGGCAGAGGGAGAAGCAGGCTGCCCACTGAGCAGGGAACCCGACGCAGAGCTTGATCCCAGGACTCCAGGATCATGACCTGAGCCAAAGACAGATGCTTAACCAACTGAGCCACCTTGGTGCCCCTTTTTTCCAGTTTTATGGAGATATAGTTGACATACAGCAGCTGTATAAGTTTAACATGTACAGTATAATGACCACGTATTTTAGGAAATGATTATCACAGTAAGTTTAACATCCATCATCTCATATGGATACAAAAAAAAAAAAGAAAGAAAAATGTGTGTATTTGTGTGTGTGTGTGTGTATGTGATGAGATCACTTAGGATTTACTCCCTTAGCAACTTTATTTATTTTTTTAAAGATTTTATTTATTTATTTGACAGAGAGACACAGCGAGAGTGGGAACACAAGCAGGGGGAGTGGGAGAGGGAGAAGCAGGCTTCCCGCCGAGCAGGGAGCCCGATGTGGGGCTCAAACCCAGGACCCTGGAATCATGACCTGAGCCAAAGGCCGATGCTTGACGACTGAGCCACCCAGGCGCCCCTCCCTTAGCAATTTTAAATTGGCTGGCTCAGTTTGTAAAACATGCAACTTTTTTTTTTTTTTAAGATTTTATTTATTTGAGAGAGAGAGAGAAAGCATGAGAGGGGAGAGAGTCAGAGGGAGAAGCAGACTCCCTGCTGAGCCGGGAGCCCGATGCAGGACTCGATCCTGGGACTCCGGGATCATGACCTGAGCTGAAGGCAGTTGCTTAACCAACTGAGCCACCCAGGCACCCAGAAAATACAACTCTTGATCTTAGAGTTGTGAGTTCAAGCCCCACATTGGGTATGGAACCTACTTACAATTTTTTTTTTTTTTCAAATATACCATACAGCAGTGTTAACTATAGTCATCATGTTGTACGTTACATCCTCCTAGACTTAGCTTATAACTGGAAAAAGCTTGTACCTTTTGACCACCTGGTCTTTTTCTTAGGCTCAATGTCTCAGTCTGGGGAAGCTCTTTGCTCACTGAAAACCTGGGATAAAGGGCGCCTGGGTGGCTCAGTTGGTTGAGCGACTGCCTTCGGCTCAGGTCATGATCCTGGAGTCCCTGGATCGAGTCCCACATTGGGCTCCCTGCTTGGCGAGGAGCCTGCTTCTCCCTCTAACCCTCCCCCCTCTCATGTACTTTCTCGCTCTCTCAAATAAATAAATAAATCTTTAAAAAAAAAAAAGAAAACCTGGGATAGAGTTAAATGCCCTAAGGGTTGGGAGCCAGGTGAGTTCAGCTGGATTCTCAGCTGAATCAGTCCTATGAGCTACTGTTTTGAACCTTGAGGAATGCTTTGGGAATGTGGTCCTTGGCTCCCAACAAGGGATCTCAGGAAACATCTACCTGAGTGAGGCAAATGCATTCCATGAATCTCGTTGGATGCTATGTAATGGAAAGAACATCTACTATTCAGAGTTAAAGCTCAGAGGTGGCTGCTGTGCTCTGTGGCCTCGTCAGACTCCCAGCTCAGTGTGAGGATGCAGTCTCAGTGGCTGTCATTTTTCCCTTCCTTCCTGCCTCTTCCCTCCCCCTCTCCTTCCCTCCTTTTCTTTTCTTGCGATTATACAAAATTAATACAATATAGGTGAATGTTTTTAAAAAATCTTAGCTGTGCAAAATATTACCTTATAAACATATTTCAAAAGAATTTTACACAGTTTCTCTATTTAGTATAGTATTTGTGTAGTCACCAAACACCATTTCAAAACAGCTAATGAAGTATCTGTAAATGTGAATTGTTCAAAAATAAAAACATCAGCTTTGCAAATGTTTATTTATTTTTTAAGGATTTTTATTTATTCATTTGAGAGAGAGAGCACAAGCGGGGGGCAGGGGTGGAGGGCCTGAGGGAGAAGCAGATTCCCCAGTGAACAGGGAGCCTGATGTGAGGCTCAATCCCAGGACCCTGGGATCATGACCTGAGCTTAAGGCAGACGCTTAACCGACTGAGCCACCCAGGTGCCCCTTTGTAAATGTTTAGATCCAATATTGGGCAGCCCTTGAAGGATGGACACTGATTAAACTCCAGAGTCCAGAAGTTGGGAACCTAGGATCATCTGCTGATGTTTTTTAAAGATTTATTTATGAGAGAGGGCGCATGCATGCAAGTGGAGGGAGGGGCAGGGGGAGGGAGTCTCAAGCAGACTCTCCACTGAGCATGGAGCCCGACATGAGGCTCGATCCCACCACCCATGATATCATGAGCTGAGCCGAAACCAAGAGTTGGATGCTCAACCAACTGAGCCACCCAGGTGCACCCCATCTGCTGAATTTTTAAGGGAGAAATGATACACAGAGACTGCTTCTACTGAGCCCTAAGCAAAGGAAGGATGAATGCTAGCTTCTTGGGGGCGGGGGCATCCTGGCTGGGTGCTAGACACTGGGCCATCCCATTTTAAGCCTCCCAACTCCCCTTTGAGGGAAGTATCTTTATCCCAGTTTAACAGCTGAGGAAATGGGGGCATGTGTAAGTTAACTTGCTCAAGGGTCAGCAAGGGAGTGATGGGCTGGGCTTGTGTTGGCTCAGGCGACCTCCATTCCCTGTATTCTTGCCCATGTCCCTGGACTCCTCTCTGGCATCTTATAGGATCCTAGAGTGGTATAATTTTGTATAATTGCCACCCTAAGTCTACCCTGGGATCTCCAAAGGGTCCAGGGAGACCAAGACTAAGAATTTCTGATGTCTACCTTCCTCACTTCCTGGCTTCCTGGTCACTGCTGGTGGGCTCACCACTCTGCCTCAGGTCTTCAGCCCATAACCTTAGTCTAGCATTTTCCTCCTTACCTCTTAACCTACCATTCTAAATCTTATAAAACTTTGCCTTTTTTCTCAGATTCAGTCTAGTTAATAAACATTTGTTTAGTCTCAGTATGTGCATGTCACCAGGAGTCGGTGATATCTTTTGATACCTACTAAGTACCAGCATTGTTCTGGGTTCAGTGTGTGTCACTTTGGGGAACTACAAAGAAGTAGAATAATGGCAGGACTCCACAGTATAATGTGAGAGACCCTTGCTTAACATGTAAGGGAGACCACACAAAGAACTGTATTAGAGACAAAACAGTGCTTTGAGAGAACATAGTGTTGGGGGGGGAAGCATAAAAAAGAGCAAAAGACACGGTAATTGAGAAGAGCTTTGGCAAGAGGATTTGGGAAGATAAGACTGGTCTAGAAGGGCCTTCCAGGTTGAGGGCGGCAGTAGTCATGGTATGGGGTGGGGGGTGTGTTTGGGACATGGAGGTTGGTTTGGTGTCACAGCGCAGCATTGGTATTGGCCTAGATATAGTGGGACCTGGGAGCAGAGAAACTGGTCAATATCAGAAATGCTGCCTGACACTTGGGGCGTGCCTCATTTCCTTTACCTACCAGTTTGGTGACCCTACACCAAAAGGTGGAAGAAGTTGGCTGCATGTGATAGCACACACCTGGATCCTAGTCGGAATGCCTTCTTTCTTTAGTGCTCAGACCAACTTCTAAAATCTCTTATTCTGGGGCGCCTGGGTGGCTCAGTTGGTTAAGCGACTGCCTTCGGCTCAGGTCATGATCCTGGAGTCCGTGGATCGAGTCCCGCATCGGGCTCCCTGCTCGGCGGGAAGCCTGCTTCTCCCTCTCCCACTCCCCCTGCTTGTGTTCCTGCTCTATCTCTCTCTCTGTCAAATAAATAAAATAAAAATCTTAAAAAAAATAAAAAAATAAAGTCTTTAAAAAAAAATAAATAAATAAAATCTCTTATTCTGGGACTCTAAATCCAAGGGAATAATGTGGATTTCCCCAAATATGAGTTATTGAGGGAAAACAAGCAAAAAAGCAATATGCATTAAGATCTTTGCCAAAGTACAAAAGAGTGCAGCTTTGGAAGCTATTCAACAAGAAAACAATGGTCAAGTAAAGGACCATATACAATTTCTTCTTTTTTAAAAATGATCTTATTTATTTATTTTAGAAAGAGAGAGCATGAGCAGGGAGAGGAGCAGAGGGGGAGGTAGAGGGAAGGGGAAAGAATCTCAAGCATACTCTGTGCTGAGCGTGGACCCTGACATGGGTTTCAATCCCAGGACCCTGAGATCATGACCTGAGCCGAAACCAAGAGTTGGACACTTAACTGACTGAGGCAGGGCATCATGAGGTTTGGGGCACTACTGAGGGCCTTGGAGCAAATTCACCTCAAGAAACATGGTGCTCCAAACATGTGCTGGAGTTTGGATGAGTGGTCCTTGAATGTGCTTGGCACTGCTCTGAGAGGCAGAGGTGGAGAAGAGATAGGCAGCCTCCTTGCAGAGCCCCAGAGCTACTGGAGGTCTTCAGTTTAGGGCTTTTTGTAATCTCTGGGTCCAGTTGGGGCTAAGGCTAGGCTTTTCCCTATGCCTATTAGAGACACAAATGGAGGTTATGGGTGCCTGTGGAGGAAAGCCACCAAGGGAAAAGGTCTGCAGTCTGTTCCCCAGGGACAGGACCTACAGGCTCCATTCTTCTGGGAGAGGATGTCCAACCCAGTAAGGCCAGGAACTAAGCCTAATTTCCAAGTAGGGCTGATTAGAGGGGAAGAACCACCAAGAAGTAGGGAGAGAGGAAAGGGGAAGGAGAGACAACAGGAGTCTTTATAGGGAATGAAGTGGTTCTGGGATTGGACTGGCCTGGCCTCCTGTGCCATATGTTTCCTGAGGCAAATAGTGTACTCTTCCTTTTCTTTTGACAACAATATTGAGCTTGAGACTGAGCCACAGTCCCTAGACCTGACTTTAGAGGTACCACCCCCACAAGGTGGACCCTTGACAGCCACCTTAGTTGGCCCAGCATTCCTTGCTTCAGATACCAATGGAAGTATCCAAGCCACCCGTGGGGAGAGAGGGTGCTGACTACAGGCCTCTCCTGTCATACCTGGAATGTCCAATATGTACCCTCAGCCAGTAGATTCTGTGAGAAGTCTGGCAGATACAGCAGTGGATAAGACACAGCCCTGTCCTTGTGGGGTTTACAGTCTAGACCAGAGATTATAAAGAGTAGAAAATTTGGAAAATACAAAGAAGTTTGAAAAAGAAAAATTGCACTGTGATAGCCACTATGATAATTTTATTGCCTTTTCTTCCTGTCTTTTCCTCACATATATTTTTTCATATATTTTTCCATTGTGTATGTATGCACAAATATGCTTTTTTAAGATTTTATTTATTTATTTTAGAGAGAGAGAAAGAGAGCACAAGCAGAGGGAGGAGCAGAGAGAGAGGGACAAGCAGATTCCGCACTGGGCATGGAGCCCAATATGGGGCTCGATCCTACAATCCTGAGATCATGACCCTCATGAGCCGAAATGAGGAGTCGGTTGCTCAACCAACTGAGCCACCCGGCAGCCCCTGCACAAATATTTTGAATCACTTTGTATGAGATTTTGTTTCATGGTTTTTCATGACTGTTTAGTAAAATCTATATTTACCATTTTAACCATTTTTAGGTGTACAGTTCAGTGAAATTAAGTACATTCACATTGTTATATAGCTGTCACCACCATCCATTTCCAGAACTTTTTCATCTTCCCACTGAAGCTCTGTACTCATTAAACAATAACTCCCCATTCCACCTCCCCCACCCCATTCTACTACTCATATCTGCATTTTTTAATGGAGATATGGCAACCACCATTCTGTTTTCTGTGTCTGTGAATTGGACTACTCTAGGGACCTCATATGAGTGGAATCATACATTTGCCCTTTTGTGTCTGACTTATATCACTTAGCATAATGTTTTCAAGGTTCATCCATGTTGTAGCATGTGTCAGAGTTTCCTTCCTTTTTAAGGTGGAATAATATTCCATTGTGTAGACATACCACATTCTGTTTATCCATTTACCGATGAATAGACATTTGGGTTGTTTTCACCTTTCGGCTACTGTGAACAATGCTGCTATGAACATGGGTGTGCGAGTATCTGTTTGAGTCACTGTTTTCATTTCTTTTGGGTTATACCCAGAAATGGAGTTGCTGAATCATACGATAAAGCTGTGTTTAGTTTTTTTGAGGAACCACCGTACTGTTTTGTAGCTGCACTACTGTACATTCCCACCAACAACCACAAGGCTTCCCTTCACTTCTCAAAGCTCAGAGATTGGTCCTGTTTTCAGAACTCTCAGTTTTTTTTTTGTTTTTTTAAAAGATTTTATTTATTCATTTGACAGAGAGAGACACAGCAAGAGAGGGACCACAAGCAGGGGGAGTGTGAGAGGGAGAAGCAGGCTTCCCGCGGAGCAGGGAGCCCGATGCGGGGCTCGATCCCAGGACCCTGGGATCATGACCCGAGCCGAAGGCAGACGCTTAATGACTGAGCCACCCAGGCACCCCCAGAACTCTCAGTTTTAATGACTGTGTGATGTCTCAGCACTCCATGCACCAGAACTCAGCTTACCTCAGCTTGTCGAGCATTTAGACTGCTTCTAGATTCTTTACTCTTAAAATACCATGGAATATATTTATGCACAAGACTTTTTCCAAATACAAGATTATGCTCTTAGGGTGAATTTCCAGAACTGGGAACTCTATAGATAATAGCTGACACTGAGACAGTACGTGCTGTGTTCCAGGCACTGCTCTGAGGGATTCATATGCATTAACTCATTTAAGTAGCTCCCACATGATGGCTACTTGTATCTCCATTTTATTTTTTTTATTTTAATTTTTTATTTATTTTTTTGACAGAAAGTGAGCACAAGTAGGGTGAGAAGCAGGCAGAGGGAGAGGGTGAAGCAGGGAGCCCGATGTGGGGCTCGATTCCAGGACCCTGGGATCATGATCTGAGCCAAAGGAAGACGCTTAATGACTGAGCCACCCAGGCGCCCCTCATGTCTCCATTTTTTAAAAATAGACTTTAGGGGCACCTGGGTGGCTCAGTCTGTTAAACGTCTGACTCTTGACCTTGGCTCAGGTCTTGATCTCAGGGTCATGAGTTCAGGCTGCGTGTTGGGCTCCACAATGGGTGTGGAGCCTACTGAAACAAACAAACAAATAAAATAAATAAAAATGGACTTTTTAATATTTTTTTAAACGGACTTTATTTTTTTAAAGATTTTATTTATTTTTTGACAGAGAGACAGCGAGAGAGAGAGCACAAGCAGAGGGGAGCTGCAGAGGGAGAGGGAGAAAGCAGGCTTCCCGTGGAGCAGGGAGCCCGATACAGGGCTCGATCCCAGGACCCTGGGATCATGACCTGAGCCAAAGGCAGACAGTTAACGACTGAGCCACCCAGGCGCCCTAAATGAACTTTATATTTTAGAGCAGTTTTAGGTTCACAGCAAAATTGAGTGGATGTAGAGTTCCCATATATACCCTCCACCCGCACACATGCACGGCCTCCCCCACTGTCAGCATCCAATACCAGAATGGCACATTTGTTACAATTGATGGATCTACATTGACACATCATTATCACCTGGACTCCAGAGTTTACCTTAGGGTTTATTCTTCATATCTCTGTTTCTACAGATGAAGAAATTGAGGCACAGAGAGGATATATGATTTGCCCTCCAGCCAGGAAGTAGCAGAGCCAGAACTTGAGCAGAGGCAGCCTGGCTGCAGAGATTCTGCTGACATTTTGGTGGCTCTTGATGCATATTTGGTGCTTTTGGATTGGGCGCTTTTGGATTGGGCGGCATTTTCTTTGTGTGGGTCAGGTAGTGACACTTAAGTGTTGGGTGATTGTTCCCATTTGCCTGAGATTAACGGCTTTCCCAGGACGTGAGGTTTTCAATTCTAAAGCCAGGAAAGTCCCGCAAAAACAAGGACAAGTTGGTCGCCCTATTTCAGCGACACCAGAGTCCTCGGGCCCACGATGAAGTCTTTTTAGGAACTAGGTCAAGAGCTGGAGCCTCCCCAGATCAGGGGAGGCTGGAGATGGCCAGAAGGATGAGGGGAAGGGCTAGATCCATTTCCTGTTTCCTGGCCCCTCCACATTTGTTTCTGGGTACACCGACCAGGGCTCCTGTTTGTTATTCTGGAATTTAAACTGCCCAGACAGAGCAGTAGATCAGATTAATGTATTGACTCTTCCTGACCCACTGGTCTTTTGATGGCTGGTGGGTGTTTGCTGCTTTTCCGAGAGGGAAGTGAAAGAGCCCTGGATACCTGGGCTGGCTCTCACCGCACCCTTCCCCGGCAGCACACTTCTTCAGCCCAGGGCCCAGCTGAGTGTAATTATCCAATGCCGAGAGTGTTTGCCTTGCAGCGCAGGTATGTTGCCACATCCTGAGCTGTGGGCTTACAGTAGGCAAACACATCCTGAAAAGTTAGGTGGGTGGTCACATTTGTGCCGTGAGAGGGGTAAGGCTTGTTGCCAGCTTCACTGTAGGATTGCCAGAGCACTTCCACAGGTACGAGAGGACCTGGAGGCCAGCAGGGCCACTTCCTCTGGGGTCAGACTGGATCTGGATGGAAAGGGTTGCTGCCTGAGCCTGTTCGTTCGTTCTTTTCGTCTTTATTGAGCACCTGTTGTACACCAGGATATATATTCAGAGAAATGTGCCCTGCCCCCCCGCCCTGCAGTCCTTTCCACCTTGTTCCTACCTACTGCCTGTAGGTAGCTAATCTTAGTAGTTTCTGATTTATTCTTGCTGTGTTGCTTTTTGCACAAATGAGCAGATGTATGTATATTTTACTGTCTCCCCCTCTTTCTTCCTCAACAGGTAGTATACTGTAGTACTTTTTGCCTTTTTTTACTTGACAGTATCCATATCAGTTTGTTAGCTCTTCCTCATAGCTGCATAATACTCTTTGAACCACTCTTCTATGAATGGGCATTTAGGTTGTCTCCAATATTTTGCAATTACAAATTCTTAGAAGTGGGATTGCTGTGTCAAAAGGTAAAATAGATGTAATTTTGTTAGGTATTGCTAACTTACCCTCCAAAATGGTTGTACTAACTTGTATCCCCACCAGCAGTGTATGAAAATACCTCTTTCTCCACAGCCTCACCAATAGAATATCCTACTTTTTTAATTTTGCTGATCTGATGGGTGAGAATCGTGTCTCTTGTTGCTTTATTTTTTTAAAAGAGATTTTTAAAAAGATTTTATTTATTTATTTGTCAGAGAAAGAGAGCACAAGTGGGGGGGAGCGGCAGGCAGAGGGAGAAGCAGGCGCCCCACTGAGCAAGGAGCCCGATGCGGGACTCGATCCCAGGGTCCTGGGATCATGACCTGAGCCGAAGGCAGATGCTTAATCGACTGAGCCACCCAGCTGTCCCTCTTGTTGCTTTAATTTGTATTTAAGTTGCGTTTCTCCTATCATGAGTGAGGTTGAACATCTCTTTGTATGTCTGTACCTATATCTATATGTCTGTAGTTTGAATTTTTTTACTATCAATCTTTTCTTGTTCCCCTCAATTTTTAAGAACAGCTTTATTGAGATATAATTCACATACCATACAGTTCACCCACTTAACATGTATAATTTAGTGGTTTTAGTACATTCAGAGTTATGTAACCATCATAATCTAATTTTAGAATTTCTTCATCACCCTAAAAAGATGTTAAGTTAAGCATTAGCAGTCACTCCACATTTGTCCTCAGTCCCCCGGACCTACATAGTCACCAGTCTGCTTTCTGTCTCTACAGATTTGCCTACTATGGACATTTTACATAATATACACATAGTTTGTATTATATATTACAAGTTATATGGGGCACCTGGGTGGCTCAGCCGGTTAAACATCTGCCTTCTGCTCAGGTCATGATCCTTGGGGTCCTGGGATCAAGCCAGTGTTGGGCTCCCTGCTCAGCAGGGAGTCTGCTTCTCCCTCTCCTTCTGCCCCTCCCTGACCCCTGCTCATGCTCTCTCTCAAATGAATAAATAAAATCTTTAAAAAAAAACCAAAAAACAAGTTATATTATTTATCATGTCGTATCGGTGGAATCATACAATACATGGTCTTTCGTGACTGGCTTCTTTTACTTAGTGTAAGTGATGCAATGCTTATAGTGTTCCAGGCATTTTCTAACATTTAATCCTCACAACTCTGAAATAGTTACTGTTTTGTTATTATCCCCATTTGATGGATGAGGAAACTGGGGCACAGAGAGGTTAAATGTCTTGCCTGAGGTCATATGGCAGTAAGAAGATGGACTTTGGAGTCAGGCAGACTTCAAGTCCAAGCTCTGTCTCTTTTTTTTTTTTTTTAAAGATTTTATTTATTTATTTGAGACAGAGAGAATGAGAGAGAGAGAGCACATGAGAGGGGGGAGGGTCAGAGGGAGAAGCAGGCTCCCTGCCGAGCAGGGAGCCCGATGCGGGACTCGATCCAGGGACTCCAGGATCATGACCTGAGCCGAAGGCAGTCACCTAACCACCTGAGCCACCCAGGCGCCCGCAAGCTCTGTCTCTTGCTTGCTGTGTGACATACGGAATATTACTTAAACTCTCTTTAGTGTCTTTTTCTCATGTTAGTTAAATGAACATAACAGTGGCGGAGTCTTGTTGGAGAATTAAATGCTGTGACATAAGTACTTAGTCCAAGGCCTAAAACTTAATAGGCATTCAGTTAATCATAGCAGTTATTAATAGGTAGAGTCAGACGAAGACCTGGCTTACGTGGTGTGGTTGGCCTTGCTCCCCCTAGCACTGAGGTGTACCTAAGATACCAACTTTTTTTTTTTATATATAATTCACATACCATTAAGTTTACCTTTTTAAAGTATACAATTCAGTGTTTTTCAGAATATTCATAAGGTTGCACAACCATCATCACTATTTAATTCCAGAACATTTCCATCACCCCAAAAAGAAACTGTGCCCATTAGTAGTCACTCCCCCTTGACTCCCCCTAGCCCCTGGCAACCACTAATCTACTTTTTGTCTCTGGCTTTGTTTATTCTGGACATGTTGTATAAATGGAATCATACATTATATGGCCTTTTGTATCTGGCTTTATTCACTTAGCACAATGTTTTCAGGGTTCATCCATGTTGTATCAGTGCATCATTCTTCTTTATTCCATTGTATGGATGTACTACATTTTGTTTGTCCACTCATCCATTGATGACGTTGGGTTGCTTCCACTTTTTGGCTATTATGAATAATGCTGCTATGAATATTAATGTAAAAGGTTTTTTTTGTTTTGTTTTGTTTTTTAGATTTTATTTATTTGAGAGAGAGAGAGAGAGAGCATGAGCAGGGGGAGGGGCAGAAGGACAAGCAGACTCCCCTGCTGAGCATGGAGGCTGACTCAGGGCCCAATTCCAGGACCCTGAGATCATGACCTGAGCTGAAGTCAGACGCTTAACTGACTGAGCCACCCAGGCACCCCAGTTTTTTGTGTAAACATATATTTTCAGTTCTTTTGAGTGTATACCTAGGAGTGGAACTGTTGGGTCATGTGGTAACTCTATGTTTAACTCTTTGAGGAGCTACCAGACTGTTTTACAAAGCAGCTCTGCCATTTGACATTCCCACCTGCAGTGTGTGAGAGTTGCAATTTCTCCACATACTCGTCAACACTTGTTATTGTCTTTTATTTTAGCCATCGTAAAGGGGATGAAGTGGTACCTCACTGTGGTTTTGATTTGAGCTTCCCTATTAACTAATGGTGTTGAGCACGAGATGCCAACTTTTAGATCATCTTTTCTGCCCACCTGAACTGTTGTGTTTCCACCAGAAAGTCTCTCCTGGGTTCCCATTCATCTCTGCCTGGTGTTAGTGGTCATTTTGGCCTCTTGGATGCTGATTGATACCTTCTTAGTGCAGGTGCTTGGGGCAGGCTTTTGGGCAGGTTCCAGTGGTCGGGCAACTACGTCTGAGATGAAAGGCACGGGTTCTTTCTGTGCGCAGGTTTGATACTACTCTGGACGCTGCCACATCCGTCCCTAGGCTTGCCAAAACCGCTGGGACAAAGCCATCCTCTCCCCTGGGTACCTCAGTGAGCAGGGTCAGAAGTTCTTGAGCTGGAAATAGTCTCACCCATCCTTGCAACAAGACAAGATAAGAACCCCTCACCCCCTCCCTGCCAGATTGGGGAGAATCTATAATGTATTCCTTTAAAATCTCTGTAGGAAGAAATTCCACTGGCCTCCTTTACCACCGGCTGGTGTTTTAGCAGCCTTCTGTGTTAGAAAAATTCTTTTCTCTGACCCACCTCCCTCCTCCTGCAGCACGTGCCAGTTTCCCCTCGCGCTTTTCTTTTTCAGAGGGTGTGGGAGACAGCTGCCCCCTAGGAGGGGCTTCAACCTCTGGTCAGACAAAACCTCTGCGGCTGGAGAAGCCCTCACGTGAGGAAGTCCAGACCAAGCCAGGCCCTCCAGGGACTTGAAAGACTGAATGACCTTGTCACTTGGCTATTGCCTGGACAGTCTGCTTTGAAAAAGAGACCTGACAGGCTCCAGGTTGTGTGTTTATCCTGAGGCTGGGCCATTCCAAATGCATGTTTCAGAGTTTAGAGGTTGCGTCCAGCCAGCGTGGTGGGTGGTAATCAAATGCAGGTGGACACCATCTGGCCGGGGCTGTCCCTCCCAGCTAGCCCAGTGAGGGCTGGCCTGCCCACCACAGAGCTGGCCCAGAAAGCACCCCGCATGGAGGCAGATGGTGGACATGTGCACGTGCGCGCATGCACGCTCATGCACGCGTGTGCATGCGTGCACAGCTTCCTTAGAGCGGCGGTGCTGCTTGGATACATATGATTTCTCTCTGCATCTGACGGTTCTCCCCATCGCGCAATTTGAGGAATACGTTCTTTTTGTCTGTTTCTCAAGTTTTTGTGGTTAGAAATCATGTATTTTTCTTGGCCCAAGATGAAAGCCCTGGATAATGGTCTAATATATTTTACAAAGCTGTTTCTAATTGGAGGCTGCTTGAAATCTTCCCTTTGGCCTAGTGACCCATCTCCTTCGATGGAGTTTTAATTCTGAGTCAGTGTTGCATTACCTCGGATTTTCACACTCCTCTCAAGCCTGCAGCCCCGGGGAGGTGGCTCTTCTGGCCTCAGCTGGCTTAGCTATTCCCTCAGCCCCCGTGCATTGAATTGCCCCCCAGTATGACAGTTCAGTAAGGGAAGAAAATAGCTTACACTGTGTCTTGCCAAACAACTTCTTCTCATCTGGTCTCTGAAATTCTAGTTGTGTACCCTCAAAAATGGATTCTGCCTCCCACATTGCTAGATACCCAGAGGAAATGCAAACCATAGACACCTCTTTTAAATACAATTAGGCACCAGTATGATGACTTTATTCCTTTTCAGTCCTTTGGAGAACGTAGCTTCTCAGAGGTTATCTCTCCACTGCAGTAAGTACAGGAAGGCTGAGCTCACCCAGGCACACAGGCAAGGTTAGGACTGGTGTCCGAGGTTCAGAGACTTTGGAATCTTTTTCTGTCCAATCTCCTGGCCTGGCCTCCTAAGGGTGATGAGGAGCATGATGAAGGAAAGATGCCATGTGGAATTTCAGAGTTGGGCATCATCATCCCTTCGAAACTCTTACCTCTTGACTCCCTGTTCTGGGCGCTTAGCAAGGAGGTGTTGGCTGTCATCTTAGTTTATGGTTTGTATTTGTATGGTGAGGAGTTTACATGTGTATAATCATTGTGGCTCATGCTTGTACAAGATAAAATTACTGAAAATTATATCATGAACATATTTTAACTTTTAACCCTTCCCATGCTGGCAAACCTCCTGCGCTCTCAGGAAATCCTCCCTGGATGCTTCCCTCCCATAAGGGGGCATGTCACCCCCCCACCCAGGACTTGCTTTCTCATCCACATTTTCCTCTCTGGCAGAAGTCCATTTCGGGGACTTCCCTGAGGACTGGGAGCGCCTGAGTGTTTCCTAGTGGTCAGAGGCAGGCATTCCTCCCTCGCCTCATCATCTCCGTGATGCATGCGGTCATAGAGGCAGTAACTATCATCATTCTTGGCCACCTGGGTGAGAAGGGGGCACAAATCCGTGATTCCCTAGCATTCCAGTGATTGAAGAGTGCCCATGGGGCACCAAGTTTCAGGAAGAACACATGCCGATTGATGAGCACGTGTGGGGTGCTGGGTTTCAGGAAGAATACAGGCCCTCCCAGTATTTGGAATCTGCCTTGGGACCTTTCCACAAATGCCGAGTTTGGAGACCAGCCAGCCCAGCCCAAGGATTGTACCCGTGTGGGGCAGGGTGAAGGTGGGAGTGGAGAAAGGGTCTTGTCCTCACAGAGCATACAACAGGACTTGTGGCAAACTAAGTAGGTGCTTATTAACAGCTTGAAGGAATAAGGAGTGTAAATAAGGAAGATTTTCAGTAATGGAACCTTAATCACCCAGAGGAATGTTCCAGAGCCACAAAATGTGGAACTCATAATTTAGAGTGCCACCAGGGGAATTTGATTGGCTGGGCCAAGGTCATACCCATGTATCGTGGCTGGCAGGAGCGCAAGACTAGTATTGTGGCTCCTTATAGGCTATTGAGAGAGATTCCTCTGATTAAGGGGTTTGGATGCTGAGGCCACCAAAAATAGGGGAGAACTTTAATTGGACTTTAAAAACAGTGTTTTCCTAAGGTAGTTGAACTAAAAACATTTGTTTTTTATTCCTTCCAGATTTACAGGAACAGACGGGCCTAGTGGTTTTGGCTTTGAATTGACATTTCGTCTGAAGAGAGAAACAGGGGAGTCTGCCCCCCCAACATGGCCAGCAGAGCTAATGCAGGGCTTGGCCAGATACGTGTTCCAGTCAGGTAAGAACGCCAAGAGCTGGCTGGCACGGGGGTCCTTATGCCATGAGCCTGGTTGGCTTTGGGAACTCATAGGCATATTTTGATATCTGTGAAGTGACCTTTCCTGGGAGTACTGTACCCCATTTGTACCATGAAGGTGATTTGTTCTGCCTGATGTTTCCTGGGTGGGAATCTACCTGGGCCAGGGAAGAGAAGGTTATACCACTGTGACCTCCAGCAGCCACTGTTCTGACACCCTCAGCCCTTGCTGCAGACTGCCAGCCATACTTCAGATTCCCAGCGAGCCAAAGGCCAACTCAGCATGGAGCTGATCAGCTCTCTCTGTCTGTCCTATTTCCCATAATTAGTATGGTCCTTGCTCCCTGCTGCCAGTGGCCTAGCCATCTCTATTTCTGGGGTCCCAAGCGCATGTGTTAATCTTGGTTAAGCCTTAATACTGGTTAACAGTAGAGGGTGTGGCAGAGAGAGAGAGAGAAAGAATTGCTGGGAGTTTGATCCCTCACAGTGTGAGGGAGAAGCTGGAATCAGGACCTTGACAGTCAGAAAAATTTGATTTATGTGATTCAAGTGGCCTCCAGGGGATGGTCTGTGCTCCTGGTGCCCCTCTGGAGACTGCTAACATGGCAACCGAAGTGGGGACTTTGTGTTGGGACCTTGGTCTCCTGCTCTTAGCTCATCCTGCCTATAGTCCTCCAGTGGGAGAAAATGTTAGAGCAAAATTTAAAACCTTTTGTGGAAGGTTTCATATCATCTGGATGTTTCTGTGTAGCTAATTAATTACTCAGAAACATTTCCCACATAGCCTCAGATTTTGTTTTTTTGGTTTGGTAAGTAGCCTTCAGATGAAGGCCACGACAGTTTTATCCAACTCTTTTGCTCTTTGACTGCCATAGATGAGCGTGGATCCCCTGCGTCAGAAGCTCCTGGAGAGCTTGTTATAAGCCCACATTCCTGGGCCCCACAGGAGACCTCTGACTCAGAATCTTTTAGGGGTGTTGTCCCCAGATGCTTCTGGTAGAGACTAAATTTGAGGAACCATAGATCTGACAGTGACTTTTTTCCCCCAGCCTTCAAGTGGGTTATAAATTGGGGGTGCAATAGATCCTCTAGGTTGAACTCATCTGTCCTCATTCTGGACCCCTGGGGTCAGTTGTTGGCAGGGTGGCTATCACATAATGGGAGTGATCCTTAACTGCTATCTATCATTTTGTGTTCTATGGAGTAGTCCCCTTTGGGAGACTACAGTGGGTCCTTTCTAAGCAAGGGTTCCCAAACCTGGCTGCTCATGAGGTCCTCTGGGGAGTTTGTCCCAACCCCCCTGCATGGCTGTGATTCATTTGGTCAGAGGTGAGACAGAGGCATCTGTTTCTTAATCAGCTTCCCCGGGATTCTAAGGCAGTTGGTCTGGAGATGATGTTTGGGTTCTAAAGGATTGTTGACCAGGAAAGAAGTCCTGTTCATAGGGGCAGGGGAGGCAGGCTGCCTGAAGCAGTGGCCCGTGGGATTTGGTACTGTCCTAATGTGGTTTGCAGAATTTTTTAAAATTGTGCCAGGAGTCTCTTGCCTGAACCCTTTGTGTCTTCCCTCTTTCCCTTCTTGGGATGCCTGAAGCTGACTCTGATAAAGAACTGTCTTTGGAAAAACAAACTTTTCTTGATGGAGAATTTGATCTGCTGTAGGAAAGGGGGCTATAAAGACTAGCCAACCTTTTGCTTGTATAGACAGGTAACTCCTAGCCCACTGCTTAAGCCAGTGCATTTATATGTTTGTTTCCACTTAATGTACTTGCTCAGGTGGACAGAGATCAGAGAAATGTAAAAACAGGTGTTATGAATCACTGTCAGGAGGAGTCAAGCAGATGAGCTTCTGAAATAGTTCTGATATTAAAGTTCTGAAGTAATAGTGCAAGTAAGTGGAAAAATAAGATTTAACTTGCAGCAGTTCATTTCACCCACACAGTAAACATCACTAGTCACCGTTTTGCACCACAAATGTGATCATCGATTCAGGCAGATTATCAACAGATGCTAAAACCATTGGATAAAAGGATTGTCAGGGAACAAGATAAGATGTTCACAGGGACTCAAACCCCTCCACAGATTACTTATTTGTTACTGAGAAAAATACCATTACAATGACAGGATTTGGGTGGACATCACCTTAACCAAATGATCAAACATAGCAACACCAGTAATGGGACAACTTATTACTATGTGTCTTATGTGTGGGAGTATGCAGTATAAAACATCAACTGGGTAGCACTTTTCCAAAAATATTTCACCTGCATTGAATCATGAGCAAACAATCAGACAAATCTAGATGGTAGGACATTTTATAAGAAAACTGTCTGGACTCTTCAAAAATGTCAAAGCTGTGAAAGATCTGCAAGGGCAAGGGGCGGGGGCTCTACTAGATTACAGAACACATGACAGTTTAAATGCACTTGTGATCCTTGATTGGATTCTGAATTGGAAAAAAAAAAAGGTCATTTTTAGGGCAATTGGAAAAAATATAGATTGTATATTAGATAATAGGACTGTACAACTGAAATTCCTTGGGTGCAATATGATGTAATGTTAGGAGATAAAAGCTGAAGTGTTTATGACTAAAATGACATGATTTCTACAACTTAACTTTCAAATGATTAGGCAAAAAAATAAAGTATGTGTGGAGAGGAGAGAGAAGAGAAAGCAAATGTGGCAAAATGTTAACAATTCTGGTGAATCTAGGTGAAGGGCAAATGGGTATTTTTGTACCGACCTTCTAACTTTTCTACGTGACTGAAATTTTTTAAAATAAAAAGTTGTGGCTATTTCTTGAGTGTAGCCTGGCTGGCTACCTCCACAGTCCCTTCTGCACCAATGGCCCCGTTTATTGTGCCTTCAGATCACGTCAGGCAATGCACGCCCTCAGCAGGATGGCTACCCTCCTGAAAGTATACTACTTGGTTTTCTGTTTTCCAGATTTTCTGTAATAGGATCATACTATTTAAATAATAGCTAAAATAAATCTACCTGAAATGCTTTTTGGAACAGGGCACAATAAATTATTAATTTATTATATTTTATTAATGTATTGTATATATTATATTTATAATGCTTTTTGGAACAGGAACAATAAATTATTAATAAATAAATAATGGGGAAATGGTTTTATTTATTTATTTATTTTAAAGATTTCATTTATTTATCTGACAGAGAGATAGCACAAGTAGGCAGAGCGGCAGGCAGAGGGAAAGGGAGAAGCAGGCTCCCCACTGAGCAGGGAGCCCGACATGGGACTCGATCCCAGGACCCTGGGATCATGACCTGAGCCAAAGGCAGACGCTTAACCGACTGAGCCACCCAGGTGCCCTGGGAAAATGATTTTAAAAAGTATATGGTAACTGATACAAGGGAGGAGGCCATGGCTATGGGCCTAAATAGTGAAGAAAAGGGCTCACATTTAGTAGTGTGTTCCATGCGCCAGCCACAGTCACAAGTGCTCATTTAATATGCAGTAAAGCCCTATGAGTTAGACACCATGTTATACCGGCTTTACAGTTGCAGAGAGCAAGACAGTATGGAAAGGTGAAGTATAACATGTCCAAGATCACACATCTAGGATGTGCAAAGCAAGATTTGAACCAGGCAAGTTAGTTCTTTATGCCATTCTCCTAACCATGATGCTATGTTGCCTATAGCTCACCTGATGTCTGGGCTGCTGGCTGTCTCAGGCTGGACAGTGGGTTTGGAGAATCCTCCATATGGAGGACTCCACTGGTTCACATGGCCTGTGAGCTCCATCATGTCTCGCTTAGTCACTCAGGAACATTTGGAAAATAAAGGGGGCAGAAGCCATTCATAGTATTACCAAAATCCTCTTAAATCCATCCTTCCGTCCTTTAACTTTTTTAAAAAAGACTTTATTATTGGGCGCCTGAGTGGCCCAGTCGGTTGAGCATCTGCCTTCGGCTCAGGTCATGATCCCAGGGTCCTGGGATCGAGTCCCACACATCGGACTCCCTGCTCCGTGGGAAGCCTGCTTCTCCCTCTCACACTCCCCCTGCTTGTGTTCCCTCTCTCACTGTGTCTCTCTCTGTCAAATAAATAAATAAAATCTTAAAAAAAAAAAAAAGACTTATTTATTTATTTATTTGAGAGAGAGAGCACAAGTGAATGAGAGGGCAAGAGCATGGGGAGAGAGAAGCAGACTCCCCACTGAGCAGGAAGCCCAATGCCAAGCTCGATCCCAGGACTCCGGGATCATGACCTGAGCTGAAGGCACATGCTTAACTGACTAAGCCACCCAGGCACCCCTGGTCCTTTAACTTTTTCTTCATGAAAATATGTATATAAAAAGTACAGCTTGATGACTTTTCACAGACTGAGCACACCCATATAACTAGCACCCAAATCAAGGAACAGGCTAGTTCTCCAGAAACCTCCCTTGTGCCCACTTGTAATCACCATCCCTTGTTCTTTCCTTTTCTTTCTTTCTTTCTTTTTCTGCTCTTCTCCCTTCTGTTCGCCATCCTGTGCACGACTGCCAGGTCCGGGGGGCAGCCTAGTACGACGGTGAAGAGCATGGCCCCTGGACCCAGACTGCCTTCATTCTTAGCTCTGCCTCCTGACTTTGGGCAGTGTTACCCATTTACTCATCTAGAAAGGAGAGATAATAATAGTAACTACATATGAAGTTTTTGAGGAGATGAAATGAGCTAATACTTCTAAAGCACTTAGAACAATGCCTGATATATAGTAAGAACTATGTAAGTATTATCTGCAATTATTATTATTACTTAGTCTTTAAAAACTTTATATGGATGGAGAAGGTGGGTACCTTGGTCCTTTTTTGTAATGACAATAAAGATGCCATTTAACAGCAAAGCCCTGTTAGGAAGGAAATGCCTTGCTAGTCCCTGAACCAGATGTTTGCCTCAGCTGATATGATGATATTTGGTGCCATTATCTTCCTCCACACAGAAAATCAATAATAATGATACAAATAAAATCACCTTGTGTTCATCACGTTATGCAACCAAAAAACAAATTCAGTTCAACTATGGCTCCTTGATTTGTGTGGTTGACAGTCCCTGTAAAATCTTACACAAATCAACTCATATTCGAGATGCAATAGAGCCCATGCATTTTAGTGGGGCCTTGTAGTAATTCTTTTTATTAGGTGAAGAATCTTTTTAAAGAGTGAATAATTGCCCCTACTGTAACTGTTTTGTAAGAGTAAGTTAAAGCCTTTCAGGATTTCTCAGGGCGTGGCACACTCTTCTGATGCTGCAGAGAACCTCCCTTGTGATGTGTAGGCCTTGCTGTGGTCTGAGTGGCCATGCTGTGCAAGGGTTACACGTATGCTGTCCTCCAGAACACATGTTTTACATGTGATCTGCACACAGATACAGCTGCATGTGTAACTGGCAGTATAATCCTGTCTGATGGTCTTACCTCACCTGTGCGGCTACAGTAAACTCGGTGACTTTATGTGGAGCACCCGCCCATTTGCCTGTGTGAACATGCTGAGCAGTGCCATCAAGTAAGTGGAATGCTGAAACCTGCTTTTCCAGGTCTAAGTAGCATCCACAGCCTTGGAAAAAGCATC
Source organism: Leptonychotes weddellii (assembly GCF_054177405.1). Taxonomy (NCBI): domain Eukaryota; kingdom Metazoa; phylum Chordata; class Mammalia; order Carnivora; family Phocidae; genus Leptonychotes; species Leptonychotes weddellii. The sequence continues at coordinate 23,921,108 of NC_138374.1, read as the reverse complement.
AGGACAGTGGTGGGCAAGGGAAAGAGGGACAAGGCTCTGGGCGGTATGCTGGTGGGTGGCAGTGCACACACCCAGTTGTGAGGCCATGTGAGGCTGCCTCCGAAGCCTGCTCTGAAGAATGACTCAGAAGGTCCTGTAACTTAGCCGGAGGACAGCTGGTTCATTTGCTCAGAGGTGGGAAGTTGAGCTGTAGAGAAAAGGAAGTAGAAATGAGAGAGGCCTGGGAAAGGAGACTATCCAGAGGAGGTGAAGGATTCAGGATATGGGGGTGGGGCAGGTTCGTGTTTATTTCAGTCAGGTCGCTTCTAGTTAAAAGAAAATGACCCAAATCAAACTACCTTAATGGCTTTATGGCTCAGATAAATGGGTTGTCCAGGGTTTCAGGTATGGCTCGATCTGTATGTTCAAACAGCATCCTCAGGGCCCTGATTCATGTGTTGGTCTTGTACTACAGACTGACTCTCCCTACATGCCGGGAAAGATGAACACCACCAGTCAGTTTCTGGCTCTCTCAGTTTGTAGTCCCAGCAGGCAGGAGGCTTTTTTCTTCCCACATTCCTACATCAGTCTTGGGGAGGGACTCAGATGAGTTCTGCCTGGGTCATGTGACCACCCTGGTTGGTGGTGATGGTTGAGATGGAATACCAGAATTTATGTTTAAGTTTCTCCCCTCTCCTCACTTCCAACCACATGGAGTGGGAAAGAAGTCCTCTAAAGCAAAGGGTAACTCCTGGCAGAAAAAGATTTGGTATAGTTCTGGGTAGGCAAAATCAGTTGCTCTCATGAGGCCATGGGGCATCTGTCACCTAGTAATCCTGGTGCACAGTTATGCTCAGAAGTCAAATCAGTTGGAGTACACAGATGGAGCAGGCACCTCTTGTTCTGCCTGTTGGTATCTGTTGGGTGGTTTTGACTACAAATAATAGAACATCCTGACTGAAATGGCCTAACAATAATGGCACTTGTCTTACATAGCAAGTCATCCGGAGGTGGGGCAGATCCAGGGTTGGTTGTCATCTGTTCAGTGAAGTTGTTTAGGACCTGAGTTCTTTCTAACTTCCTGCTCTGCCTTCCTCAGCGCTTTGGCTTGCCTTTTAGAACTGGTTCCCTCATGGTCCTCAGATGGCTGCCATAATCCCTGGCATCCTGGATTCACACTTGACAGAGTCTACAGGCAGTAAAAGAGATACTTCTGTCCTGTGTCTCTTTTAAAGACCAATCAACACCTTCACAGAACCGCCTCATTGATCTCCCCTTGCATCTCATTGGCTAGAGTTATGTCAGGAAGGTGAGACAATCGTATTGGTTTACTGATCAGCTGGGACGGGCCCTGGTTCCCTGAGGGGCACAGCCAAGGAAAGGCAGAGGAAGGAAGTTGGGGTTGTGTTAGTAAGGAGGGGGATGGCCCCAGCTGGGCAAAATAGTATCTGCGCTTCCACCCAAGAAGCCCTAGCCCTGCCTGGGATCAGAGGATCCTTGCATATTGATCCGGACATGGGGCCAGTACCAAAGCATCAAGTGGAAAGAGGACAGGGGAGCTTTCATTTCATTTGCTACAGGAGATTTAGAATCAAATCCAGCTTCTGGCATGAATCATTTGGTAAGTCCTGCAGTACATACTCAGTAACTACCAGCAGACACTTCAACTTCTTTCCTTCCCACTTTGCAGCCAGTTCCTCTTATTTCCCATTCCCTTTTAATTTTATGATCAGCTTATTCCTTCTTCTCAGATTGCCAGTGACTGCTCCCCTGCCCCCCACTCTCTGGGTTTCATTAAAAAGAAACCATTCCCCAACTCAGCAGGGCTTGATTTCTGAGCTGTGCTTTAGAATTCTGCTGGAGAGGCTGTCTGCGCCCCGTTCTGCCATTGGTAGGCCTTAACCACAAATTCCAAGGCAATTTCACTTGAGTTTTAGGAGAAACATGGCCCCCCAACCTCGTTACTGACACTGTGGAAATTCAAGTGCCTTGGCTTGCTGCTGTTTAATGGCAACCTCATGACATGTGCTGAGTCTGCTCAATTTGTGATTCGGGCCCAAGTAGGGAGACAGGGCAGCCCTGTGGAGTATCCTGAGCCATCAAAGCTTGCAGCTGGTTGAACGCTGTGGCATTGACAGACTAAGGCCAACAGAGATTTTATTTTTTTACATTTTCTTTCCTTTTCCCATTTATAAAAGAAATACTTGCATAAAAACTGAAACACAGAAATTTATGACCCAGAAAGTGAAAATCCTTCATAAGGCGTCCCCCCACTGAGAAGACTTTGGTGTTCCTATTTCCAGATTTTCTTTTCAATGCATAGATCTGTATAGAATAATCATTACTTTATAAAAATGGGCCGTGCTTTTCATAATGTTGTTCAACTTGCTTTTTAAACTTAATATCTTTTGGACATCTTCCCATGTTAGTATGTTCTTCCTAACTGCGCTTTTTTATTATCTAGATACACTGTACTTTATTTAACTAGTCTCCCATTGTTGGGCCTTTGGATGATTTCCAGTTTTTCCCTACCACAAATCTGCAGTGAGCATCCTTGAGTATGTGTGTCTTTGTACTCCTGCCTAAGAATTTCTGTGGGATGAATTCCTAGAAGTATGATTGCTAGGTTAGGTGAAATGAACATTTTACAAGTCAATAGCTGTTGAGACAAATGATTGTATTTCTAGAGTAATACTGTTGGGTGATAGGCCAGGAGATATTATCATTGTTTTCAACAAACAACAGAATGATTGTTATATAAAATTTTTGTAATGACAAAGTACTCTCCCGAGTCCTTGAGAATTGGTCCCCTTTCTTAGGTTTCTGGCCTGAGAGAGATCTTTAATACATATTAAATGGCATACATTTGGGGTTAGAAAGAAACCAGGCCCTTATACAGTGTCTCATGAAGTTTATAGTTAGCGCAGGAACCCATCCATCATGCTTCCTGGCTCTGAAGTTGGAAGTAGTGAGGGACACAGCCTGCTGACTGAAGTCAGAGAGACTTTTCCAGCTAGCGACAGCAGGTCAAATTTTATATAAGGAATGTCTTGTTTCTTTCTTTCTTTCTTTCTTTCTTTCTTTCTTTCTTTCTTTCTTTCTTTCTTTCTTTTCTCTTCTCTTCTCTTCTTTTCTTTTCTTTTGGGGAGGAGGGGCAGGGGGAGATGGAGAGAATCTTAAGCAGGCTCCATGCCCAGCCGCAGAGCCCGATGCAGGGCTCGATCTCACAACCCTGAGATTAGGACCTCAGCCAAAATCAAGAGTCAGGCACTCAACTGACTGAGCCACCCAGGTGCTCCTATATAAGGAATGTCAATGAATTGTGGCATTTTCTTGAGTGTTGCCTCCTTCTACCTTTTCTAAAGTTAAAATTATACTTGCAACTCAGTCTTTTCCTATTGAGGCCCTTTTTTTTTTCACTTTTTTTTTTTTTAAGATTTTATTTATTTATTTGACAGAGAGAGACACAGCGAGAGAGGGAACACAAGCAGGGGGGAGTGGGAGAGGGAGAATCAGGCTTCCTGCGGAGCAGGGAGCCCGATGCGGAGCTCGATCCCAGGATCCTGGGATCATGACCTGAGCCGAAGGCCAACGCTTAACGACTGAGCCACCCAGGCGCCTTTTCACTTGTTTTTTTTTAAATTAATTTTATTGTATTATGTTATGTTAGTCACCATACATTACATCATTAGTTTTTTATTTCATTTGGTTTTTTTAATAATTAAAAGAAAGTGAATAGAACAGTAGCTGTTAAGCTCCAAGCTATCCTGGGCACTTTCATTTTCTTATTAAACCTCCACGGTAGGTGGCCTGATGAGGAAGATACTAGCATTGCCACTTTCCAGATGGGGAAATGGACTCAGAGAGGTGGTGGGCCCTGCAGAATTTCCTGCAACTGGTGAGTGGCAGGAGCAAGCCTCCAGGGACACCCTAACCAGCACTGGTTTGCATGCTATAGCCTCTTGAGCCTCCAAGGATCCATTTTAAATGAGGAGAAGACTAGGAGGAAAGGAGCTATTTTTCATTAGTTGTATTTTTTTTTTTTTTTTTAATTTAAGGGTCTGCTACATGCCAAGGACTGTAGGACTGTGCCAGATGCTGAGGAAGCCATGTGGAACAGATAGGGTCCCTGCCTTTAGGCATTGGAGAGAGACCCTGAAAACACAGGCACAGAAGTATTTGATTCCATAAGGTCGCTGAAAGGGAAAGATCAAGGTGCTCCAAAGAATAAGGTGGTGGACTCATTTTAGATTGTAGAGTCAGGCAAGGACGGGACTGAAGGCAAAAAAGTGAGGAGAAGCATTTTTTGCAGACAGAACATCGTATGTAGGCCCCGAGGAGAGGAAGAGCTGGAGGAATTTGAGGATCTGGAAGAAGGCTCCTGTGCCTGGAGGAGCCAGGAGGCTGACCAGGCATGGGGAAGTGCTGGGCCTTGTACTTGCATGCACTCAAAGTCGTGATGATGAGTGACTTTGATTCGAAGGGCAGTGGAAAGCATTTGAAGGAGGAAGGTGAAATGACCGTTCTGGGGAATGAAACCCACCCCCCTTTCTTTAAATTAAGACGTGGTTGGATTTGAGGTGTTGGAGACTTTCTGCCTGATTTTGAGAGTGGCTCTTTCCCAGGAAGGTGCTAGGGCCCCTGCAGCACTTGGAGTCCCAGATTCTTCTTAATCCTGCCATGCTAACCCTTGGGACCTTAACTTAGTATAATCCTGCTCCCAGCCTGCCTCTTCTAAGGCTCTCCAGCCTAGGGAGGGGCCCCTCATCTCTGTTGGGGGTGTTAGCAGCCTCTGCATACCTATGCCCAACAGCATACCACAGGGCTCTCTTTCCAGATCCAGGAGGCAGATCAGGCTTTGCTTCCTCGCCCCTGCTCTGCAGGTGAGTGAAGGACGTCAGGAAGATTGAGTGAGGAGCTTAGAGCATGTCCCCAGGTGTGAGATATTGCTAGGCTGCAGTTCAGCTCCTCAGCAGCAGCTTACCTGGCTTTCTTTCTGGAGGTCCCAAGTGGATGTGATCTTAATATCTTTGCCTCGAGTAAAGTTTTCTGAAAGGAGACGCTCCATCATTGCCAATGAGAGCGGTCGAGGTCTCTCGTTTCCTGGTTTGGATAAGCTGCCCATTGCCCCAGTCAGCTAACTGAAGCCAAATGGAACTGCCTGGTTATATTAATATCATTTTTCTTCCTCATACTCATTTAAATTTTCTTGACGTTTTCTTTCCCTCAGCCTGATTTATCCTCTTTTTTGGTTGCTATGGTCTGTAAAATATTTTCCCTTTCATCTGTTAGTAATACTGACCAACTAAAAGGCGAAACAATCCTTGATTTTTCTGCAATTTCCCAATATTTTAGATTAATAGTTGAAAGATACTCCACTGGAAAAAAACAAACAAAAACAGGCCAGCCCCTCAGAAATGAGCTTATGCCCTAAAATTTAAGTGGTTTGCATGTAAATTATAGTCTATCCAGTATTAAACTTAGGTGTTTCTAGGGAAGACTCAGAGGCTGGCAAAGTATAGCCTGCAGGCCAAATCCTGATGGCCACCTGTTTTTGTAAATAAAATTTCATTGGAACACAGCCATGCCCACTACATACTATCTATGGCATTTTTTGTACTACAACAGCAGAATTGAGTAGTTCATAACAGATACTATGTGGCCTTCACAGCATAAAATATTTGATATCTGGCCTTCTACTGAAAAACCTCTGACTTAGTATTTTCCACTTCTGAATAACTACCTACGTGGAGAGGTGGCCATCTTTAAATCTCAGCGATATATCCAGATGCCCTGTGAAATGCCTTAGCTGGGGCCTATGCCCCCACCCATGATTGAAGGATCACAGTACCTAGAGGTTTGTTGAGGGGTGAATGCATCTCCTGCTGAGTTGCTGCGTGATTTGAGGCAAATTCCTTTAGCTGACATGGGTCTGTATCTTACTTGGAGAACCACATGAAACGCTTTGAGGTTCTTAGTAGAAAAGGGTTATTGGAGGGGCGCCTCTCTGGCTCAGTCAGTAAAGCATGTGACTCCTGATCTTGGGGTTCACGTTGGGTGTAGAGATTACTTAAAAATAAAAATCTCTAGGGATCAAGCCCCACGGCGGGCTCCCTGCTCAGTGGAGAGCCTGCTTCTCCCTCTCCCTCTGCCTACTGCTCTGCTTACTTGTGCTCTCTATCTCTCTGTCAAAAAAAAACAAAAAACTTAAAAAAAATCTCTAAAAAACCAAAAAAAAAAAGAAAGAAAAGGGTTATTTGATACAGGCATTAGGCTAGGATAATTCACCCTCAGACTAGTTCTCACATCTCTGGCCCCCTGTGGAGTGTTAATTGGTTGGCTCTGAGCAGAATGTGACTCCTTTGTCTCTAGCACCTGCATTTCAGGGGTGCTCCCTGCAGGGGGCAGTGCCAGCCTCAGCAAGCTGGAGAGTTAGGCATAGACTCAGCACCTCTGCAGGAGGTAAAGCCCTTTGGTACCCTAATGGCTCATGATGGAATGTTCAATGAAGGAGGCTGGAGAATAGCGTGGAAGGGAGCAGGAGCTCAGGAGGCAGGTTGCATATCTCTAAGACTTGGTTATTTCATCTATGAAATGAGGTAATAGTGATATCTACTTCCTAATATATTTAATGCTCCTAGTACAGTAGCTGACATAATACATGAAAGCAATTAATATTATTTATGTTGTCGTTTAAGAAGCATAGTGCAAGGGGCGCCTGGGTGGCTCAGTCGTTAAGCATCTGCCTTCAGCTCAGGTCATGATCCCAGGGTCCTGGGTTTGAGCCCCGCATCGGGCTCCCTGCTCGGCGGGAAGCCTGCTTCTCCCTCTCCCACTCCCCCTGCTTGTGTTCCCTCTCTCGCTGTGTCTCTCTCTGTCAAATAAATGAATGGAATCTTAAAAAAAAAAAAACATATTGCAAGAAAAAAGGAAACAGGCTTAAAAGGAAAAAAAGAAGCATATTACAACACTGTATAGAGTTGGGTCCTAGTCCTGTTACTAATATATACACGTCCATATAGATGACTGGAAGAGGTATGTGAAAATGGATCACAGAGGCCATTTTAGGATGATACAGTTACGAATCATTGACATTTTCCTTTCGGGACGTTCCTGCCATTTTAGAATTTTCTGCACAGAGCATGGGTGTTATTATCAGAAAAGAACAACCAAAAGGATAACCACGAGTGAATTTTTCAGAGAACTGCCCAGACGACAGGACAGTGAGCCCTGAGAAGCAGCCCCAGGCCAATACCACAGGACAAGTCACCACCTCAGGGTATGCTCTCTGGTGTGGTCACCGGAGCAGCTTTGAATACCATGCAGTGATCTGCCAATGCAAGGGGTTCTGCTTTCCAGCTCAGTTTCTTCATAGTGCTCTCAGTGGGAAATAAATGGCTTCCCTAAGCCAGACACAGCTCTGCTCTGGTTCCCCTGGTGCTGGGTCTCCACAGCCAGGCCTGTCTTCTTGCCTTGCAGGGCAGACAGGCTTGTTGTTTGATATCTCTCCAGGACTCAGGGGCCAGGAGACTGGCCTGCCCCTCCCCGCAGAGTTCTGATGAAGTTCCAGCAGCATTTCTGACCCCTCACAGAGCCTCTTCTCCAGGAATATGACAATTGAAATTAGAACCAGGGGAGGAAAAGAGAAAGGAACTTGAGTGCTTTTCAACAAGAATCGTAGCAAGCCCATGCAATAGGTGGTGGTTTGTTGGCATGCAGCAGGGGGCCTCTGAAATCGCAGTAGGTAGCCTTCCTCTGCCTTGTCCTGCTTGGGTCCATGGAAACTGCATCTAGGGGCACTGGCTCAGGGGAGGCCTCTCTGGGACAGGTTGCAACCCAGTGTCTACGCCTTCCTGAGTCCCAGCCCTAGCTCTAACAGTCTCTCTCTGGGTTCAAAGATTCAGAGAGAACAGGACAGTTACCAGTTTCCTGGGCTGACTGGGCATGTCAGGGTCCCCACCCATATTGGCTAGCATGGTAACCTGAACATAGGAAGCCTTTGTCCTGTGCCTCTCTTCACTGGGCCACTCAGATCACACATACATTGTATTCCATCCTGGCTGATGCACTTTTATTCCCCCAAACAAAAATAACTATTGTTTTTCCAGTTTAAAAAATGATGTTAAAGAAAAATCCAAGCAATGTTGAAAACATGAAAAAAGCTAGTCACAGGACAGTGGGTAGAGTGTATTTTTATTTTTAAAAAGTAAGAAAAAAGGATGAGTTTGATTATATATGCTTGAAATAAAATCTTGAAGAATGCATGCCAAACATTAACAGTGGTTATATCTGAGAAGGGGGACCGATGGGAAAAGAGTTTCATTTTTTACTTTATACACTTGTCTGTTTGAATTTTGTATAATAAGCCTGTATTACTTTGTAATTTAAACAGGCATATAATTGAAAATGAAAAATAAACATCATCTAAATCCCAGCCCCTAAGATAGCTACTATTAACCTTTGGTTACCATCCTTCTAGACGTGTTTCTACACACAGACAGTTTTACTAACTTAATACTGTATGTATTAGCGTGCTTTCTTCACCCGATGTCACATCATAGAAGTCTTTCTAGCTAAGTGAATAGAGATCAGTGGCAGTGTTTGTAATGGTTGTACAGTGTTCCATTGTATTGTAGTGAAAGGAGAACGCACTGTTTTTCTCCACTGCCGTACTCACTTATGTGACCGGATGTGTGGTTTGTCCACACCACTCTAATCTCCAGTTCTATTGGACACCATCTGGGTGTTCTACAATTCAGTTCACTTCCGATACTACTTCCTTGGAGTCACTGTCTGATCCCACAAATAAGGGCTCTGTCTCACAAGACTGCTCCTCCTGCAGATGCCAGTCATAAGCCCCAGGTTGCCACCTGTACTTCTAACCAAATGGCTATAAATCAGAGTTCCCATGACTCTCTCCTTGGGTTCATTCAATAATTTGCTAGAACAGGGGCGCCTGGGTGGCTCAGTTGGTTGGGCGACTGCCTTCCGCTCAGGTCATGATCCTGGAGTCCCGGGATCGAGTCCCACATCGGGCTCCCTGCTCGGTGGGGAGTCTGCTTCTCCCTCTCCCGCTCCCCCGTCTCGTGCTCACTCTCTCTCTCTCTCTCAAATAAATAAATAAAATCTTTAAAAATAATAATAATAATTTGCTAGAACAGCTCACAGAACTCAGAAAACAGTTTATTACTAGATTACCGGTTTCTTATAAAAGGATACAACTCAATTGCGGCATTATTTACAATAGCCAAGACAAGGAAGCAACTTAAGTGTCCATCAATGGATGAATGAATAAAGAAAATGCCATTTTTCATAAAATGGAATAATATTCAGCCATAAAAACGAAGGAAATCTTGCCATTTATAACAACATGGATGAACCTTGAGGGCATTATGCTAAGTGAAATAAGTCAGGCAGAGAAAAACAAATACCATATGATTTCACTTATATGTGGAACCAAACAAACCTCCCCACCCCCCAAAAAGAAGAAAAACCTAATAGGTACAGAGAACAGATTAAGTGAGTGAAGGTGGTCAAAAAGTCCCCAGCTCTCCTCCATGAAGGTGATTCCATGAGGCTTAGTGACTCCTGGCCACACAGTTGCCACGTGCTGTAACCTGTAGTCATGGCCACTAGGCAGCCCAGCCACCAAGGAAGCACTGTGTAGCCTTTGAAGTCCACAGAATGAGTAACAAGAATCTTCCAGTTTTTGGTAACGTCAAGGTTGGTTTTACTGCAATGTTAAGGAAGTTCTTTGAGGCTGGGGGCCTTTAGGCCTAGCAAACTCCATGGCTCTTGGAAAACCCAGCTAAACTTCCAAGTTCACCCTCACGTTCACTCCCTATTCCATCCCTCCAGGCAAGAAGAAATGTCCTGGGAAGGAGTCTGGCCCAAGCACCAAAATGGGATCACTCATAATTTGCAGCTGCCTCTTCCTATAACCAGATCACCCCAAATTGGTTATTTTCAACCCCCTTCCTAAGTCTGATTGGTAGGGAACTTTGGAAGTATGTGGGCAGACACACAGACAGCTGGGGGGGGTCTAGTCTTTACACGTGTACTCAGGTAAGTGCCTGCTTCATGTTCCATCTCCAACCCAACAGTGCCTTGGATGCCACATTCTACAAGGGACATTGACAATCAGAGTGTATCCCCAGAACAATGACTTTCAGACAGGCAAAAGCTTTCTTACACTGTGGTCTGTGAGGAATGGCTTTAAAAGTAAGGAGACTGGAAACATTTTAGTCTGGAGAAGAAAAGACTTTGGGATGAGGTGTGGGGAGTGGTGAACTATGACCTACAACAGGTGTTTTAAAAATATTGAGGTCTAGGGGCGCATGGGTGGCTCAGTTGGTTAAGCGACTGCCTTCGGCTCAGGTCATGATCCTGGAGTCCCTGGATCGAGTCCCGCATCAGGCTCCCTGCTCGGCAGGGAGTCTGCTTCTCCCTCTGACCCTCCTCCCTCTCATGCTCTCTGTCTCTCATTCTCTCTGTCTCAAATAAATAAATAAAATCTTTAAAAAAAAAAAATATTGAGGTCTAGCCATGTGGAAGAGGGATTGGACTTTTTCTTTGTTAACCAGAGGAGAGAACTTTGCTCTTAACTATTCTTTTGGATGTGGGAGCATTTTCTTTCTTTTTTTCTTTTAAGATTTATTCACTTATTAGAGAGAGAGAAAGAGTGCACACAGGGGTAGGAGTAGAGGGAGAAGGAGAGAGAATATCAAGCAGACTCCCCACTGAGCATGGAGCCTGTCTCAGGGCTGGATCCCATGACCCTGAGATCCTGACCCGAGCCGAAATCAAGAGCCGGATGCCTAATCGACTGAGCCACCCAGGCGCCCCGTAGAAGCATTTTCTAACATGGATAGGCCTTGGGAGGCAGTAAACTTGCCATCTCTGAAGTTGTCCCAGTAAGGTCTGGGCAGCTGCTGGCCAAGGCCTTTGTAGAGGGGCTTTACGTGCTGAGTATGGGGTTGGTGATCTGGGAGCTCAGACACTGAGCCCAGATGCCACTTAATACATGCTTGTTTTTCTTCTAATCCAGCATGCTTATGAGTGCTTCTGCTGTGCCCCAGTCTCGCTTTCTGCAGACAGGCTGCCTCCCCCATCTTGGTGCTTTCTGTCCCACAACCCTCCAGGTCTGAACCAGCTGAGTGATCTCTGAGAACACCCATAAATACTCTGTGTTTCCTGATGTAAACTATGCAAGGAGGGGCTTAGTTTCCTGAGCCAAAAAGTAAAATCCTGGCTCCCTGAGGAAGGGTCTGCTCTGCCACAGTGGATGGCCTCTGTGTCTCACGTCCTACCTAGTCCTTCTGCCTCCAATCTTTTTCTTGTAAACAGTGGCTGTGTTTTGCAGTGGTAGAATCTTTCAAATGAATAGCAGTTGCTTCATTTATATAGTACATTCAGCCCATAAGGCAATTTTCACGTATTTTAATTCTTTTGATTCTAAAAACTGCCCTGCAAAGTAGATAGTATCATCATGTTTTGATACATAAAGAAACAAATGCAGAGAATTTTAATGGCTTGTTTAAGGTTACACAGCAAAGAAAAATGCACCAAAGAATAAAGCAAAGGGAGGTACCATTACATGGAGACTCTTTACCTGAGGGTCTGTTTTTGCCTTTTTTTTTTTTTTTTAAGATTTTATTTAGTTAGGGGCACCTGGGTGGCTCAGTCGGTTAAGTGTCTGCCTTCGGCTCAGGTCATGATCCCGGGGTCCGGGATCAAGCCCCGTGTTGGGCTCCTTGCTCAGCGGGGAGTCTGTTTCTCCCTCTACCCTTCCTCCCTGCTCGTGCTCTCTCTCTCTAATAAATAAGTAAAATCTTAAAAAAAAAAAAAAGGTTTTATTTATTTGAGAGAGAGAGAGAGAGAGCACGAGCAGACTGAGCAACAGAGGAAGAGGGAGAAGCAGGCGCCCTACTGAGCAGGGAGGCCAATTCAGGACTCGATCCCAGGACCCCGGGATCATGACGTGAGCTGAAGGCAGACGCCCAGCTGACTGAGCCACCCAGGTGCCCCTGTTTTTGCCTTTTACTTGAGGGTAAATGTAATACATTTAGGGTGACTGTTTATCCCCATGATCTGGTAGAAGAAAAACAGTCAATGCCGGACAATGCTTTCACTTCAGACTACAGTGGCCAGTGACAAAGCTAAGAGAAGTCAGTGTTTTATTAATTTATCTTTTCTGAGGCTCCTGGAGATGACACCAACCAAAAAGCTCTCTGGGTTAAATGTTGATGTTTCAAGCAAATGGCCCGTAAACACATGAAAAGAAAGATGTTGGTCAGAAATGCAAGTTAAACTACCCTCAGATACCACTTCTTCCTTCTCAGATTAGTAGATTCCAAGTTTGATAGCATATCCTGTTGTCAAGCTGTGGGGAAACAGGCACTTCCATGTGTTCATAGTGGGATGCAAAATAGCGCTCTCTCTGTGGAAGAGAACGTATCAGTATCCAGCAAAACAGATCTACTTTTTGATGCAGCAATTCCACTTCTAGGAATCCCAGAGATAGGAGCAAAACCGTGAAAAGATATTCACAAATGGCTATTAGTTGAAGTAGTGTTTGTAGTAACTAGCACAAGTGTCTTCTCATGGCAGCGATGGGTCCATGGGAGGAAGTGGAAATGTGTGCATGCTTTGTCAAGCTTCTGCTTGGGTTTGATTCTGTCCCATTGGCCAAAGCAAGTCCCATGGCCAAGCCTAGAGTCAGAAAGGGAGGGGACTACAAAGTTACAAAGTTAATACCCTTAGGGTATTCATTGGGGCCCCAGTGCAATCAATTTACCATAGGGAACTTACATCCTTTCATGTAATTCATACAGCATGGTTTATAGATTTATGATCTTGATCATATAAATAGAATACACTCTTAAGTTAACAAGATGTCTCTTTAAATGCATAAATCCAACTACTCTGTTTCCAGATATTTCAGTATACGTTAGGCAGTTGTGTTTGGGAATTATGAGTCCTCATCATTCTGGGCAGTAAAAGATCTGATGGTGATAGTGATACCACCGATGAGGATGACCAGGGGGACTGCCTCATCAAGAATGTCTGTGCAGTGTTCTCAGGTTGTTATTTAAAATGTCCAGCAAAGGGGCACCTGGGTGGCTCAGATGGTTAAGCGTCTGCCTTCAGCTCCGGTCATGATCCCAGGGTCCTGGGATCGAGCCCCACATCGGGCTCCCTGCTCAGCAGGGAATCTGCTTCTCCCTCTTCCTCTGCCTCTCCCCACTGCTCCTGCTCTCTCTCTCTCTGTCTCAAATGAATAAAAAAAAAAAAAATTATTAAAATGTCCAGCAAAGAGGCGCCTGGGTGGCTCAGTCGTTAAGCATCTGCCTTCAGCTCAGGTCATGATCCCAGGGTTCTGGGATCGAGCCCCGCATCGGGCTTCTTGCTCCGCAGGAAGCCTGCTTCTCCCTCTCTCATCCCCCTGCCTGTGTTCCCTCTCTCGCTGTGTCTCTCTCTGTCAAATAAATAAAAATCTTTAAAAAAAAAAAATGTCCAGCAAATTAATCAAGCAAAAAATTCTTTTTCATATAGCCTAAAAGTTGTTGAATATTCAGGGATATGGAATCAAGTGTATGGTGGTGTTGGAACCAAAATAAAACTATGGCCATTGCACCTTAAAAAAGAAAAGAAAAAGCAAATGGGGAGAAAAGTATCTATAGTAAGTTTCACTTATATAAGAAAACATGTTTTTCTTTATATTTTTAAATGGAAGGGTAAACCATAATATTTTTTAAATGGTAATCTATGGGAGAAGGAGGGAACAGATGGAGAGGACAGGAAGCCAACTTCTCTGAATATATCTTGTTCTTAGATTTATGACTTTGGAAAAGAGGCTCCATAGCTCAGGGGTTAGAGCACTGGTCTTGTAGATTTATGACTTTGGAATCATGTAAAAATTTATGTAATTGTAAGACAAATCAAAATGAATATTTTTCCTCTGTTAGTTTTTTTTGTGCTATAAAGCAGATGATCACAAAATCAGTGGCTTAAAAGAACACACATTTATTATTACCTCTTTCGGTCAGTAGTCTGGGTACAGCTTAGACCTCACCAGGGTCTCACAGGGTCTCATAAATCTGAAATCAAAGGGTTTGCTGGGCTGCGTTCTTATTTAGAGTCTCTACTGGGGATGAATCTGCTTCCAAGTTCTCTCAGGTTGTTGGCAGAATTCCTTTCCTTGTAGCTGTAGGATTCAAGGCAGCTTGCTTCTTCAAAGCAAGCAATGCAGAAAGGTGGGGGGGCGGGGTGTACAGTCCTTTGTTTTAAGGCTTTTTACCTGATTCAGTCAAGTCCATCAAAGATAATTTCCCTTTTAATAACTCAAAATTATTTGATTTGGCCTCACATCCATTAGAAAGGATGCTATTTAAAAAACAAAAGGGGCGCCTGGCTGGCTCAATCAGTGGAGCACGCGACTCTTGATCTTGGGGTTGTAAGTTTGAGCCCCACGTTGGGTGTAGAGATTACTTAAAAAATAAAATCTTAAGAACAAAAAGCACACACCAGAAAATAACAAGTGTTGACAAGGATGTGGATAAATTGGAACCCTTGTGCTTTGCTGGGAGGGATGTAAAATGGTGCAGCCATTGTGGAAAATAGTACAGTGGTTCTTCAAAAAAGTTAAACATAGAATTACCATATGATGTAGCAATCCACTTCTGGGTATATATCCAAAAGAATTGAAAGCAGGGTCTCAAAGAGATATTTCTATGCCCATGTTCATAGCATTATTCACAATAGCCAGAAGGTGGAAGCAGCCCACGTGTCCATCCACAGATGAATGGGTAGACAAAATGTGGTATATGCATACGATAGAAAATTATTCAGCCTTAAAAGGGAAGCAAATTCTGACCCATGCTACGACATGGCTGAACCTTGAGGACATTATGCTAAAGTGAGAAAAGTCACAAAAAGACAAATATTGTATTTTTCCATTTATATGTGGTACCGGGAAGACTTTAATTCATAGAGACAGAAAATAGAATGGTGGTTGCCAGGGGCTGAAGGGAGGGAATGGAGAGTTAATGTTTAATGGGTACAGAGTTTCAGTTTTGTAAGAAAAGAATTCTAGAGATTGGTTGCACAACAATGTGGATGTACTTAACACTACTGAACTATAAACTTAAAGATGGTTAAGATGGTGTTATGTGTATTTTACTACAATAAAAATTAAAACATCAAAAAATCAGTTGATTTTAGGGCACCTGGGTAGCTCAGTCGGTTGAGCGTCCAACTCTTGGTTTCAGCTCAGGTCATGATCTCAGGGTCCTAGGATCAAGCCCCGTGATGGACTCCCCTATCACCGGGGATTCTGCTTGCCTCTCTCCCCCTCTACCCCATCCCCTGCTCCCTCTCTTTCTTCCTCTCTGAAGTAAATAAATAAATCTTTAATAAGAACAATTGATTTGGGATCTTAATTATATCTGTAAAGTCCCTCCACTTTTGCCATATTCTATTGGCAAGAAGCAAGTTGCAGGTGTTACTCACACTTAAGGTGTGAACATTGGAGTGAAGAGGAATTATGGGGACCACCTTAAAGTTGGCCTGCCAATATTTCCTAAAAACTAAAAGCAAAATGAAACAAATGATATTCACAGCATATCTAATTGATGCCATAACAATGCACATAGATTTTATTTATTTATTTTTTTAAAAAAGATTTATTTATTTATTTGACAGAGAGAGACAGTGAGAGAGGGAACACAAGCAGGGGGAGGGGGAGAGGGAGAAACAGACTTCCCGCGGAGCAGGAAGCCTGACACGGGGCTTGATCCCAGGACCCTGGGACCATGACTGAGCTGAAGGCAGATGCTCAACCGACTGAGCCACCCAGGTGCCCCAATGCACATAGATTTTAAAACACAGTAATGTGAGTGTATATCTCTAATAGATATGTCACAAAGACAAAAAAAAAACAAAACCTATTTTCTTTCTTTTTTTTTTTAAGATTTTATTTGAGAGAGAGTGAGCAAGAGAGAGAGCATACGAGCAGGGGCAGAGGGAGAGGGAGAAGCAGACTTCCTGCTCAGTAGGGAGCCCAATGCGGGGCTGTATTCCAGGACCCTGGGATCATGACCTGAACTGAAGGCAGATGCTTAACCAACTGAGCCACCAGGCACCCCAAAAAACCCTATTTTCAGTGATCATATTGTTAATAATATTGGTATTATTCTGAAACTAGTGTAACTATATAATAGGATAAAGCAAATAAGTAATTATATTAGAAACCAAGATTTTCAGTAAGAGAAGAAGAAACACAATATAAATTAAATAAATAAAATTTTGTGTTCTTAAAATTTTTTAAAGATTTATTTATGGGGGGAGGGGCAGAGAGAGAATCTTTTTTTTTTTTTTAAGATTTTATTTATTTATTTGACAGAGAGAGACAGCAAGAGAGGGAACACAAGCAGGGAAGTGGGAGAGGGAGAAGTAGGCTTCCCGCTGAGCAGGGAGCCCGATGTGGGACTCGATCCCAGGACCCTGGGATCGTGACCTGAGCCGAAGGCAGATGCTTAACCGAGTGAGCCACCCAGGCACCCCCAGAGGGAGAGAATCTTAAGCAGGCTCCATACCCAGCGTAGAGTCAGTGCAGGGCTTGATCTCACGACCCTGAGCTCGTGACCTGAGCCGAAACCAAGAGTCAGATGCTCAACTGACTGAGCCACCCAGGTGCCCCTGTATTCTTAAATTTTAACTGGAAATATCAGTATGAACTTGAGATTATTTTTTCTTTTAAAAACAATATTTTTATATTTGTTTACTGAAAAAGTCTTTTTTTAAAGATTTTATTTATTTGAGAGAAAGAGTACGAGTTGGGGGAGGGTCAGAGGGAGAGGGAGAAGCAGACTCCCCACTCAGTGGGGAGATGGACGTGGGGCCTCATTCCAGAACCCTGAGATCATGACCTGAGCCCAAGTCAGATGCTTAACCAACTGAGTCATCCAGGCACCCCTGAAAAAGTCTTGAAACAATAATCCAGTAGCAGTAGGTACTTCTAGGTCCAGACTGTGGTTACCATATACCGTCTATCATTAAAAGAAACTAAGGCTGGGGCCTGGGTGCCTCAGTCAATTAAGCGTTGGACTCTTGATTTCGGCTCAGGTCATGATCTTGGGTTGTGGGATTGAGCTCTGCGTGGAGCTCCATGCTGGTGGGCATGGATCCTGCTTAGGATTCTCTCTCTCCCTCTCCCTCTGCCTCTCCCCTCTGCTCCCATGCTGATGCTCTCTCTTTCTCAAGAAAAGGAAGGAAGGAAAGAAAGAAAAGAAAGGAAGGAAGAAAGAAACTAAGGCTTTTTGGAGAAATGACTGATTCCAGTTCTGAGGCAGAAAATATACACAATGAGCCTATAACATGTTTGTTTGTTTTTAAGATTTATTTATTTATTTGAGGGGGAGAGAGAGAGCACACGCCTGAGTGGAGGGAGGGGCAGAGGGAGAAGGAGACAAGCAGACTCCCCCCTGAGAAGGGAGCTGGACGTGGGGCTCAATCCCAGGACCCTGAGATGATGACCTGAGCTAAAATCAAGAGTCTGACACTTAACCAACTGAGCCACCCAGGTGTCCCAAGCCTCTAACATCTTTTTATACCAGAAAACAAGGAAGCTACCAAAGACTGTGAGGGTCATATCAACAGACCCAGGAGAGTCTCCATTTTAGAGACTTCTACCAGCCAAAGATGGGATAATATAAGTATTAGGAACAGTTACAACTGCAGTGGATTGAAACACATCAAATATATTAAAATCCATGTGCTCATAACAACACTTAAAAAGGCAAATAAACTGATCAACTTTAGAAGATTTGATAATTTATTATTCTTGAAAACTAGTGAATAAAGGAAAAGAACCACACATTTAATCTGCCTTTCCTATATAAATTGAAGATTTCCAGCTAAAAAATGATAAAGAATGATAGAATAGTTTTTGGAGCCTCCTCATGAAATATTGGATCTAGCAGTTGTCGCCATGTGCAACCAACCATGAGCTTACAACCTCTAGCTCTAACCTTTGGCATTTACAGGAAACACCAAAGGACAGAGGGACATGCTAAATGATGGCATGGGGACACAATGAGCAAAATTCAGACTTTGGGGAATTTTACTGGGAAAAACAACCTGGTTCCTTCAATAAGAAAAAAAAAAAGAGGAAGAGGGGAAAACTTCTAGATTAAAAAGGCTTAAAAATAAACCAGCCAAATACACTGTGTGACCCTTATTTGGATAGTAATTTGAACAAACCAACCGTAGAGGACATTTATAGAAAGTCAATTTGGGGGCGCCTGAGAGGGTCCAACAGTTAAGCATCCGACTCTTGATTTCTGCTTGGGTCGTGAGATCAAGCTCCACATTGGGCTCTGCACTCAGCGGGAAATCTGCTTAAGATTCTCTCCTTCTCCCTCTGTCCCTGCCCCCGACACATGCTCTCTCTCTAAAAAAAAAAATAATAATAATAATAATAAAAGGGGCTCCTGGGTGGCTCAATCGTTAAGTGTCTGCCTTCAGCTCAGGTCATGTTTCCAGGTCCTGGGATCGAGCCTCGCATCGGGCTCCCTGCTCGGCGGGAAGCCTGCTTCTCCCTCTCCCACTCCCCCTGCTTGTATTCCCTCTCTCACTGTGTTTTTCTCTGTCAAATAAATAAATAAAATCTTAAATAAATAAATAAATAAATAAATAAAATAATAAATAATAAATCTTTTTTAAAAAAGAAAGTCGGGCGCCTGGGTGGCTCAGTCGTTAAGCGTCTGCCTTCGGCTCAGGTCACGATCCCAGGGTCCTGTGATCGAGCCCCGCATTGGGCTCCCTGTTCAGCGAGAAGTCTGCTTCTTCCTCTCCCATTCCCCCTGCTTGTGTTCCCTCTCTATCTCTTTCTCTGTCAAATAAATAAATAAAATCTTTAAAAAAGTCAGTTGGGACAATAACTTTAATATTTGATAATACTAAGAATCTACTGCCAAATTTTTTAGGTGTGATGCTTCTAATCGTAGTTATGTTTTTTTTTTTTAAAGATTTTATTTATTTATTTGAGAGAGAGAGAAACAGCATGAGAGGGGAAAGGGTCAGAGGGAGAAGCAGGCTCCCTGCTGAGCCGGGGACCCGATGTGGGACTCGATCCCAGGACTCCGGGATCATGACCCGAGCCAAAGGCAGTCGCCTAACCAACTAAGCCACCCAGGCGCCCCCGTAGTTATGTTTTTAAAAAGAATCCTTACCATTTAGAGATCTGTACTAAAATACTTACGGATGAAATTATGTGATGTCTGAAATTTGCTGCAAAATAATCCTGTGGGGATAGGGTGGGAATTTGCCATGGGGATAGGGTTATATATGGTTTGGGATTGCCATTGAGTTGATAATTATTGAGGCCAAGTGATGGGTATATGGGAGTTCATTGGATTATTTTCTCTATTTTGGTTGAAAATTCACTTTGACAAGTTATTTGTTGTTTGTTTGTTTGTTTCTAAAGCCTAAGTTTCAGACCAGAAGTGGGGGAAAAATTCTTTTAATGTGCTTTGGAGACATTTGAAGCTCAAAGCTGTATGGTGGGTTGGCCAAGCCCTAGTAGATTAAGTGAGAAAGAATTCCTTAGAAACCATCTTCCCCAGTACTCAGGTCACCTCCATACCACGTGCTTTCCTTTCTATTCAGACTGTTTCAGTATGGTTGGTGGATGGGAAGAAGGTTTGAGGTTTACTGGTTTGGTTTGATTGATTCATCCAGTTTTCTCTGCTGCCAGACTGAATCTAGTGACTCACTCAGCAGTGGCTTCTTCCTGAGAGTGCTAGGGCAAAACCCTGAGCTCTACAGCAGACCTGCCCTTGAATAGTTCCACACTTGGTTACACTTGAACTTGCAGTCTGGACGAGGATAGACTTTTTTTCTGTAATAAGGGTAGCATTCGAGATAAGAATTTCTGTTTTCATCTACTTAACTTCTTACCTGGCTCCAGAAGGTTTCCCTCTTTGTAAATTGGAAACCAAATGCTTTATGTACATTGGGCCAGGGCAGAACCAGATTCTTCTTTTGAAAGGTGCCAGAGCCACATTCTGTCCTCATCATCCTCTTTCCTGAAGGAAAAACAAAGATGCTTGTTTTGTCTGTACCTCCCTAGCCTGTAAGTGCCAAGAATACAACTCTCTCCACTCCCAAAAGCAAACACCAGATAACAAAGCAAAAAAGTTAATCCTAGAGTAGTGTGTCCCTCCAGATTTCCAGACTTCTGCAAAGGGGGCAAAATGCCTTTTCTCTAGGCAGAATGAGGGCTGTGCTAAAGTTCTTTGACTTAGGAATGGTCATAGATAGTTGGAGCTTTGCTCCAGATCGTTAAGTGCCTCAGCTCTGTGCACCCCGAACAAATGTAAATAGCGGGCCTGGCCCTGTCTGGTTGTTGGCCTATAGATGTGTCTACCATGTTGATCCTAGATGTTAGATGCTCTCAGTGCTGTGTTAACCCTGAGCTGCACAGCAGTAAGAATGCTGAAAGTGCTAATAGGAGACAATGTACAGTGTACAGAAATAGGACGAAGAGCAAAAACATCAAGGGAGAGAAAGGGGATTGTTTTTATGTAACTGACCATAACCACTTAGAGAAGAAGAAAAATAGAGAAACACGAGAAGTTTGAAGTCTGTGGCAAGAGTACCAGCATCATTAGTCTGGTTAATATAGGAGAAGGTGGGGTGTTTGTTCAAGAACTTAAGTGCTTAGCTGGTGAAAGTGCCACCCATAACTTCTTAGAGACAAGCCAGGGATGGTCCCCTCGATTCCCGGCCCGTCCAAGTCCGCGCTGCCGCCTGCGGTAGCCAGCGTGATGGCCGCCAGGGCAGCCGGAGGAGCTCCCGCTGCATGTCAGAGGTAGGAAAGAGGAGTTCTTTTTTCTCATTGTATTTTTTTTAAGCATACGAACAATATAGAAATCCATTTTGGAAGTTAATGATTCAGACTCTATGAATAAAGTCAAAGTCCTCCCTGACCACATGACCCAATCTCAGGCCCCTCCCCACACCACTTTATCCATTTGGTGTGTTCCCTGCACGCAGCCGGACTTTTTCTATGTATTCACCTTCTTCTGGGGACCTCTAGAAGTGGTTTGGGTTTGTATATATGTATTTTTTCCTTTTTTTTTTTTTTAAGTTAACTGTACCCCCAATGCAGGGCTCGAACTCACGACTGCAAGATCAGGAGTCCCATGCTCTAGCAAATAAGCTGGCCAGGCACCCCATATTTTTTCCTTCTCTAATGTAAGTGAAACTGTACTGTCCTTCACAGTTGGACTTCTTAATTAACTGTGCATCTTGGAGATCTTCCATGTCAAAATATAAAGATTTATCTAATTCCTTTTTACTGCTGCCTATGATTTTATAGTATGCATAAGCCATATTTTAACCATTCTCTTGATGCACATTTAGGTTGTTTCCATTTTTTTCACTATCACAAACAGCACACAGATGTTGGGAGCATTCTTTTTCATTCCTCCTTGTGAACATGTTTTGCTCCAGGGTAGATTCGTACTCTGAGGTGGAATGATTAGGTCAAAGAGAAAGTACTGGTTATATTAATGGATTCTGCCATGTGGCCCTCCAAAGTGACTGTGCCACTTTACGGATGTTTGGCAGCTAAGTGGATTTTCATTGTAAACCTACCTAATCTCTTCAGGAAAAAGATGGAAAGAGTAGAAGCATGTGCTTGATTTTAAAGCTTCAAAGCATCTCCTGGCACTGTTTTTTTTGGGGGGGGGGGCGGGGGGTAAATGTATATAGGGACTGCAAATTTAAAACCCTCTATAGTTATTTTGGCTTTAAGAACAAAGGGGCCTGCCTGCAGGTGGCGGGCCCTGTGCTGGCTCAGGAGAGTGAGAGGAGCAGGGGTGCATTTTGCCCAGTTACAAGCCTCTGGGCAAAAGACTTTTCCTTCCCATACTGACAGGTGTCTAAACAGATGGAGCTACTTTAAAAGAAAAGTGAAAGCATCTGCCAGCTTAGGATTCAAGGCTCTCTGGAAATGGAGAGCAAGGACCTGTATGCCCCATAGGAGAGCATGGCACAGAGAGGGTGTGTGGACAGGATTTTTTTTTTTTTAAAGATTTTATTTATTTATTTGAGACAGAATGAGAGAGAGAGAGAGCTCATGAGAGGGGGGAGGGTCAGAGGGAGAAGCAGACTCCCCGTCGAGCAGGGAGCCCGATGCAGGACTCGATCCAGGGACTCCAGGATCATGACCTGAGCCGAAGGCGGTCGCTTAACCAACTGAGCCACCCAGGCACCCGTGTGGACAGGATTTGACTAGTGACAGCTACAAGCTGTGGCAGGTAAGCCATGCTGAGCTCTGTTTGCACTGAGGCATTCACCCTCCTGCGGGAAGAATGAGTCCCGCCATGCCCCCTTGTGTGGGGACACAGGGTGAGTGTCAGGGACCCACACTCTGCCTCTGGGGGAGCCACACCACTGGCAGGTAGTGAGCCACTCCTCAAAAGTCTGCAGCCCCCAGAGACTCGCTTTTGGGTGAGAGCCACCAGCGGCCCCAGTGGCCCTCCAGCCTCCCATTTCCCTGCCGTAACCTCTACTGCAGGTTGTTGAGCTTCTCAATAAAAGGAATTTTCCTTACACTTCACTCTTTGTCTTTATGATCGTGGCTTTGAGGGCAAGGGAGAGAGCTGGGGAGCCAGAGGTTTCTGAGAGAATACATAGGGAAACAATTTTGAGTCTCTTTTGACTGGCTTTGTAATCCTTGGTGATTCCTTTGATTCTGGGCAAAACCTAGAAGGAATATCCTTTATGGTTCCTTTCAGTTTTGTAAGAACAAACATGTGCCCTCGCTCTTTATTTAATTAAGCAGTACAGCACATTCATTTCCCTCTGTCTTGCAGCCACATTTAGTCAAATTAATATCAGACAGAACTAGTTGAGGGAAGTTCTCTAACCAAACAGTCAAATTAACTTTTCAAGTCATGAAACTGCAGTCAGAACTTTAAAAAAATGTGTGTGTGTGTGTGTGTGTGTGTGTGTTGGGTGGGGGGCAGTTCATTCTCGCCTCCGTCATTTGACCAACTTGGAACAACTTGACAGCCAGCCACCATCCCCACCAACCAGCAATGAAGAACTCTGCCTGCTAGCCCCCAAAGCTCATGAACACACGTCCAGGGAATCTATTTCTCTCCCTCCCCCGACAGTATGTTTGTTTTCTTGTTATTTTTTCTTTCTTAAAAGAAAATGGCCTTTCTTTGGAGGAGTTTGATTTGAAACCCTGCAATGGGGATATTGTGCAGTCATGCTCCTGAGACCTTCTTCTCTGCAAGCATCTTGTCTGCTGTGCATGTGTGTGGAGAAAGGCATGGGTGCCAAATTCTGTTGTTTTGTCCCAGTTGAAGCCTCTAAGCTTGAGAGCATCCCATCCTTATCCTCTCCTTGCATTGCTTGAGTGTTAGAGGGGAATTACCCAGGACATAGTATTTTTTGCTCCTATTGACGTGTATGCATCCTTGCCCTCAACTGCTATCCAGAATTCCTGAGATGGGCCTTGCCTCACCACTAGTGCAAGGCTCTGAGCTGAACTCTTAGCTTTGGCTTGGAGATGGGGAACAGGGGCCGGCAGGCAGGGAAGTGCTCACTCACAGCTTTGCTTGGATTCTTGGAGGAAGGAGAGTTGCTGATCTTTCCCAGCAAGAAGAGGGTGTGTGCCACTCATCCTTTGGTAGGTGCTGTCAGGTGGAAGTAGTGAAGGCC
This sequence comes from Leptonychotes weddellii, assembly GCF_054177405.1. Classification (NCBI taxonomy): domain Eukaryota; kingdom Metazoa; phylum Chordata; class Mammalia; order Carnivora; family Phocidae; genus Leptonychotes; species Leptonychotes weddellii. The sequence goes on along the minus strand of NC_138374.1, from coordinate 23,897,390 downwards.
TGGAGGAGGCCCTGGGTCTTAGGGTGCTAGGACAGCATCCTAGGGTGCTAGGACAGCATCCTCTGTGCATTGCCTGGGCTCATACTCTCCCCAGAATGAGCATAGCATCTCTTGGTTGTGTTATGGGCTCCAGAAATCTAATCAGTGACATTAGGCTGTCCTACGTCCTGTGACCTCCTCAAATTTTGTAGGCTCAAGAAACAAGTAGACTAAGCACACACATCCCCACCCCCTGCCCCCAGCTTGGCTTAGAGCAAGGAGAAAGCACCTGGGCTTTAGAAATTAGGATAGGATTACGTGAGAAATCCCAGTAGGGGCAGTGGGCCAACTCAGTGGCCCCAGTTAGGAGCATCTGGGCTGGGCATAGGCCAATGGAACTGACTTTGAATTTTACCTCCTCCACTGCCCCAGCCAGAGCTGGTTCATTCAGCAAAACCTCCAGGTTGTCTCCTCTCACTGGGGGGGGTCATGAGGCTGCCTGGGCCTGTGCAGACTTGGGTTTCAGCCCCCATAAGGATATTTCAGTTCGTGGGCCTTCAGTTGACTTGAAGGGGCTGTCTTCTAATCTCAAAGGAAGCCTTTGGACCCAGCTCCTCCGAGCAGACTACAGTGGCTGCAGTAGCCACTTGGAGCTTCTCAGGAAGGAGGGTGGGGTCAGGCGGTTGCCCCGTGCTCTCCATGTGTCTTGGTTTCATGCTGGGACTCTCTGGAGACAGGAGGACAGGCTGCTTGACCCTTCCCAATCAGCAGTCTGTGTTGCTGGGGGCGTGTCTGGCACATCTGGCATTTTTAGGGAAGACCTGCAAAGCCCTCCTAGCAACCAGTTCTGTGTCTTCATACAGGACATTTAAGCACACGTTGTCAAACCAGGTGTGATCACTGATGTGATTTGTGAGCACCAAGAAGGCAAAGAAACTGGAGACAGTTTCTTGAGAGACTGTGATGGCTACCCCATTGTTCAAAAGTTTGACCTGGGGTGGGGGGCGCCTGGGTGGCTCTGTCAGTTCAGCATCCGACTCTTGATTTCAGCTCAGGTCTTGATCTCAGGGCTGTGGGATCGAGCCCCGTGTCCAGCTCTGCGCTCAGCATGGAGTCTGCTTGGGATTCTCTGTCCCTCTCCTGCTGCTCCTGCTCATGTGCTTGCTCTCTCTCCCTCCCTCTAAAAAAAATAAATCTTAAAAAAAAAAGTTTAACCTCAAAATTGACAGACTCCAGTCTGCCAGCCTGCTTTGCGCCACCTCCCATTTTCCTGCTCTCTCTAAAATACCTCTTGTAGACCAGCCACTCATTTGACACCTGGCAAATTCAGCTGTGTTTCCTGCCCTTGCCCTTCTTCCTTTCAGAGCACTCACTCAAAAGTGTGTTTGACTTCAGGGGTCCAAGCTTCAGCGATGAGAAACTCACTCTTTTGGGCTCTGGAAGACAACATTAACCTTTTCCCCTTCGACCAACTGCATTAATTCTGGGATAGGGTGTAGAGGGTGGAGCATTGCTTTCCAAACTATTATGCAAAAACATCACTGGGACTGTACTTTCACACAGAATGGTAGACTGACAGTCATTTTCAAGAGTTGGGTTGAATTAAAAACTCTGGAAGAATGTATTTGTTCCTCAGTGTTTCAAAGGCAGCACTAATTATTTTACAAACAATGGCTGTTTTCTTCTGCAACCCATTTCCCTAGATTTTGCTAACTTCTTATATCCGGCAGAGTCCAACTTCAAATGACCAAGACTAAGGCTGGATGTTTGGGAAGTGGGGGTAGGTTGAGGGCCAATCTGAGGGGCCAGTTAGAAGCTGCACTCCCGGGGCGCCTGGCTGGTTCAGTCGGTAAAGCATGTGACTCTTGATCTCAGGGTTGTGAGTTTGAGCCCCACATTGGGTGTAGAAATCACTTAAAAATAAAAATCTTTTAAAAAAAATATGTATTTATCTGACAGAGAGTGCACAAGCAGTGGGAGCAGGAGAGGGAGAAGCATGATCCCATGACCCTGAGATCACCACCCAAGCCCAAGGCAGACACTTAACTGTCTGAGCCACCCAGGTGCCCTAAAAATAAAACTCTTAAAGCCCTGCACTCCCATACAGCACTCCCAACTTTTAAAGAGTTCTTGCCAGGGAGTTGTTAATAGGGAAGGAGACATGGACTAGTGAAACCTTTCTCTCAGTTAAGCAAGGGGCAGACCTATACCTAGCAGTTTTTTGGACTCTTTTTGCCAGCCTGGACTAGTATTCCCCTCTGGTGACTTTGCCAAATAGGCAGCAGCTGAGGGAGGTTTCTTGGTGGCAGAGCTCAGAGGAAGAGGGAAGGGAATGGAAAGTGAGCATCCAGGCTTCACCTGGAATGGCCTGCCTTCATACCCCAGGAGGCCCCTCTGCTATGTGGTCTGGGTGGAGGTCCCAGGGATTTGCATCCTAATGTCTTGGTTAGGACACTTCAGGGAGCCAAAGAGAGGAAGAGAGAGGGAGCGCACCCCTCTAACCACTGGACAGAACAGCTGGGCTTCTGACGGAGGCATTATTAGCATTTGAAAACCCCTCTGAAGGGGCTGAGAACTTCCTGGGGTGGGCGCTGGGGCCCGAGTGCTGAGACCCGCGGTCGCTCCACACAGAATGGGGCCGCGCATCCAGGGCATAAAGACCAGACTGGACTCAAGAATGAGCCCATTGTGGCTTTGTCCCAGGCTTGAAAACTGTGACCAAGGCTCTTTCATTGTTAAGAAAGACTGTTTCTTGGCCACAGCAGAGCTAATAAGTCTAGTTCCCCCACCAGGCAGGGCTGGGGAAGAAAGACCGCGTCCCAGTCTGGAAGGTTGTTAGCATCATGTGCTCTGAACCTTTCTGTGGGTAGTTATGTGTTCTCCTTCCCCTTCCCTCCTTTTAATTCACTCCTGATCCCACATGGGTTGGTCCCCAAAGTAGCGACTGGGTCTGTCTCCCTTTTCTACCTTAGGGTCTCCCCTTCCAGCTGCCTAAATTTAAGCCCCTTCCTAAATTAAGTCTGTCTGAAGTATTTTTTTTTTTTCATCATTCTTCTTTCATTTAAACAGTTTGGGTTTGTACAACATTTATTTTTAAGCCAAGGTCAGTTCTGGTTAATAACAGGTCATGGCTCCAAACCTTTTCAGGCTTTTTCCTGTTTCTAGCTTATGTTCCTGCCAGGTTTGGGGTATATTTCTACAGACCAGACAGCTAGATGTGGGCGGGGGTTGAGAACTGGACCAACTCTTTCTTAAACCAGGAGCGATGGTGCCACCTACTGGCTTGTGCTGTGAGCTACAGGCTCTGTGCTGGTTCTGGATTTCTGTTAGGGGCACTGAGACCTGGGCAGATACAGCTGTATCGTATTCCAGTACAGCAGTAACATGCAATAGTGGAAAGCAAACTGAGTAGGCACACTATTTTCTGCTTACAGATAAGGAAACAGGCTTGGAAATTGTGGTTGGGCAAGTTGCCGAGGGTTATAACTCGTACGGGGCAGAGGCAAATAGGAAGTGGCCCTTCCCAACTGCAAGGTCAACCACAGCACCAGGGTTTGCCGGAGCCAGCTGGAGACTTAGGTCATAACTGGACAGGGCATTCAGTGACCTGGATAGTGAGGACTGTCTTCCCTCTTCAAGCTTCTGATACAACCCTGCTGATTTGTCAGTTTGATATGACTCTTTAAACCTCCAACAGCTCTTTAACCCTGGTTCATTTGAGTTTTTAATAATGTTAGGTAGACAACAGTAGCTGTTAAAAATTAAATTTGTTTTCATCAAGTTGCTTTGAAGTTATTCTAGGCAACACTGCTTTTCCCTTTATTTTCCTGAGTTAGTAGTAATATGAAATTTCCTTTTTTTTTATTTTTAGAGATTTTATTTATTTATTTATTTGAGAGAGAATGAGAGAGCATGTGAGCCAGGGGAGGAACAGAGGGAGAGGGACAAGCAGACTCTTCACTCGGCATGGAGCCTGATGTGGGGCTCGATCCCACATCCCCCGAGATCATGACGTGAGCCGAAATCAAGAGTTGGATGCTTAACCAACTGAGCCACCCAGGCACCCCTGTGAAGTTTCTTTTAAACTAAGTTTGTCTGGGTTTTTAAACATGAGTCAGTCTTAGGGGGAAATACAAGTAGGTTATGGTACAGATGGTACACAGAAGTGTTATGGATGACTCAAAAGTCTGGGAAATACTGTGCCCACCATCACTGACTTGTCCCATGACCTTGGGCAGTCTCTCTCAAGGATCCTTTCCTCATTTGTAGAAAATGAAAATGTTGGTCGTTCAGGTTGTATAGACCTATAACATGCTTTGATGTGTGGGCATTCTACGTCAGGTTTCCCCTAGGCTACTGCTTACCCTGAGAAGGTAGTAACCAAAAATCTAGGACCTTAGCCTTACTTTGCCCACTTTGCCTTTCCCCCAAGATCCCTCCCTTTCACCTACTGTATTCTTTCTTTTTTTTAACATCTCTATTGAGATGTAATTCACATACCGTGTAATTCACAGTTGTGAAACCATCACCACAATGAACCCCAGAACATTTGCATTACCCCCAAAAGCAATGACACACAAGTCACTCCCCATCCTCCCTAACCATTCTAGCCCTAGGCAACCACTAATCTCTCTGTTCCATAGATTTGGCTATTCTGGACATTCCATACAGTTGGAATCACATATGTCCTTTTGTGACTGGCTTCTTTCACTTGGCATAATGTTTTTAAGGTTCATGTTGTAGCATGTATTGATACTTTATTTCTATTGCCAAATAATACTCCATTGTGTGCATATACTGTGTTTTATTTATCCATTCATTAGTTGATGGACATTGGGTTGTTTCCACCTTTGGGCTATTGTGAATAACATGGCTATTGTGAACATTTGTGTACAAGTGTTTGTGTGGACATGTGTTCTATTTCTCTTGGGTATAGACATAGGATTGGAATTGCTAGGTCATATGGCAACTCCATGTTTAATCATTTGAGGAATTGCCAAACTGTTTGCCAAGCAGCTCCACTATTTTACATTCCCACTAGCAGTGTATAAGCGTTCCAATTTCTATCCTTACCAACATTTGTTATTGTCGCCGTAATTGTAGCCACCCTATGAGTGTGAAATGATGGTATCTCACTGTGTTTTTTTTTTTTTTAAGATTTTATTTATTTATTTGAGAGAGAGAATGAGAGAGAGAGCACATGAGAGGGGGGAGGGTCAGAGGGAGAAGCAGACTCCCTGCCGAGCAGGGAGCCCGATGCGGGACTCGATCCTGGGACTCCAGGATCATGACCTGAGCCGAAGGCAGTCGCCCAACCAACTGAGCCACCCAGGCGCCCCTCTCACTGTGGTTTTGATATGCATTTCCCTAATGGTTAATCGTGCTGAGCATCTTTTCATATGCTTATTGGCTATTTTTATATCTTTTTTGGAGAACAGTTTATTCATATCCCTCACCCATTTTAAAGTTGGATTATTTATCTTTTTATTATTGAGCTGTAAGTCTCTTTATATATTCTGGATACCTATCAGATGTATGACTTGTAAATATTTTCTTGCATTCTGTAGGTTGTCTTTTCACTTTCTTTTTTAAAAAATTGTGGTTAAATATACATAACACAAAATTTGCCATTTTAACCATTTTTTAAAGATTTTATTTATTTATTTGACACAGAGAGAGAGATAGTGAGAGAGAGCACAAGCAGGGGGAGCGGCAGGCAGAGGGAGAGGGAGAAGGAGGCTTCAGGCTGAGCAAGGAGGCTGACGCGGGGCTCGATCCCAGGACTCTGGGATCATGACCTGAGCTGAAGGCAGACATTTAACCAACTGAGCCACCCGGCGCCCCAAGCGCTAACTTTCCATTTCCCTCCTCTCCTAGCCCCCAGCAACCACCCATCTACTTTCTGTCTCTGTAAATTTGACTACTCTGGTACCTTATATAAATGGAGTCACTTTTTTGGGGATTAGCTTACTTAGCATAATGTCTTCAAGGCTCATCCATCTTGTCCCATGCATTTGAATGTCATTTTTTAAGGCTGAAAATAAATACCATGTTTTGTTAATCCATTCATCCATTGATGGACCCTTGGCTTGCTTCCCTTCTCTGGCTGTTGTGAATAATTCTGCTGTGACATGGGTGTACAAGTACGTTTTGAGTCTCTGTAATTCTTTCGGGTACATACCCAGGCGTAGAATTGCTGGATCCAGTGACACATCTGTTTAACCTTTGGAGGCACCGTCCCCCTGTTTTCCACAGTGGCTGTACCATCCTGTACCCAGGAACAGGGCACCCAGATTGAAAGTTTTCTCACAGCCTCACCAGCACTTGTCACTTTTCTGGGTGGTTTTTTGTTTTGTTTTGCTTTATAATAGCCATCCTAATGGTTGTGACGTGGTGTCTCATTGTGGTTTGCATTTGCATTTCTTTTTCCTTTCTCAGTGGTACTGTTTGTAGCACAAAAGGTTTTCATTTTAATGAAGTCCAATTTTTGGACCAATCTTTGTTGCTGGTGCTTTTGTGTCTATCTAAGAAACCATTGCCTAATTTAAGGTCAGAAGGTTTATTCCTATGTTTCTTCTAAGAGTTTTACAGTTTCAGCTATTACAGTTAGGCCTATGATCTATTTTAAATTAATTTTTGTTTATGGTGTAAGAAGGAGATCCAACTGGATTCTTTCATATGTGGATATCCAATTGTTCCAGTACCACTTGCTGAAAAGACTCTCTTTCCTATATTGAATTGTCTTGGCACTGTTGTCGAAAATTAATTGGCCATAAATGTGAGGGTTTATTTCTGGACTCTAAATTCTGTTACATTGATCAAATGCCTATCCTTATGCCAGTACTACACTGCCTTTTTTATTTTTTTAAAGACTTTATTTTTAAGCACTCTCTCCACCCAACGTGGAGCTTGAACTCACAACCCTGCAATCAAGAGTTGCATGCTCCATTGACTGAGCCAGCCAGGCATCCCAGTACCACACTGTCTAGGTAACTGTAGCTTTGTAGCAAGTTTTGAAATCAGGAAAATTAAGTCTTCCAACTCTGTTTTTCTTTTTCTTTCTTTTTTTTTTTTTTTAAGATTTTATTTATTTATTTGACACAGAGAGACACAGCGAGAGAGGGAACACAAGCAGGAGGAGTGGGAGAGGGAGAAGCAGGCTTCTGGCTGAGCAAGGAGCCCGATGCTGGGCTCAATCCCAGGACCCTGGGATCATGACCTGAGCTGAAGGCAGACACTTAACAACTGAGCCACCCAGGTGCCCCTGTTTGTCTTTTTCAAGCTTGTTTCAAGCTCTTCTGGGTCCCTGGCATTTTCATATGAATTTTAGGATCATCGTTGAAATTTCTGCAAAAAAGGCATTTGGCATTTTGATAGGGATTGCAATGAATCTATAGATCAATTTGGGGAATATTAATGTCAACAGTATTTAAATCTTTCTACCCATGAATGTTGTATATTTTTTCATTTATACAGGTTCTCTCTAATTTTTCTTTAAAGATTTTATTTATTTATTTGACAGAGAGAGATAGCGAGAGAAGGAACACAAGCAGGGGGAGTGGGAGAGGGAGAAGCAGGCTTCCCACGGAGCAGGGAGCCTGATGCGGGGCTCGATCCCAGGACCCCGGGATCATGACCCGAGCCAAAGGAAGCCGCTTAACGACTGAGCCACCCAGGCACCCCTCTAATTCCTTTCAACATTGTTTTATAGTTTTCAGAGTACAAGTTTTACCTTTTTTAAGTTAAATTTATTCCTGAGCATTGTTTTCTTTTTTATTCTGTTGTAAATGGAAGTTTTCTTAATTTCATTTTCACATTGTTCATTGCAAGTGCACAGAAATACAAGTGATTTTTGTACATTGCTGTTGTACCCTGCAACCCTGCTGAATTTGTTTATCCTGATAGTTTTTTAGTGGATTCCTTAGGGTTTTCTTTGTACAAGATCGTGTCATCGGCAAATATAGTTTTGTTTCCTTTCCAGTTTACCTGGATTTTTGTTTATTTTTTCTTGCCTAATTGCCCTGGTTGAACCCCTAATACAATGTTAAATAGAAGTGATAAGAGTGGGCATCTCTGTATGTTCCTGATCTTAGAGGAAAATAATTCAGTCTTTACTATCAAGTATGCTGTTAGCTGTAGATTTTTTGTAGATGCCCTTTTATAGATTGAGGAAGTTCCTATCTCTTCCTAGTTTCAGTGTTTTTATCATAAAAGAGTATTAGATTTTGCAAATGCTTTTCTATGTCTATTGAGATGATCATGTGGGGTTTTTTAAATCTTCATTCTATTGATATATTACATTGGTTTTCTTATGTTACATCAACCTTATATTTCTGGGATAAATCTCACTTGGTCATTATGTATAACCCCTTTTTATATGTTGCTGTGTTCAGTTTGCTATTGTTTAGTGAGGATTTTTGTGTCTGTATAAATAAGGGATAATGGCCTATGGCTTTCTTTTCTTGTAATGCCTTTGTCTGGCTTTGGTATCAGGGTAATATTGGTTTTATAGAAAGAATCGGCAAGTCTTTTATTTTTTTGAAAAGTTTGTGAAGAATTGGTATTAATTCTTTAAATGTGTGGTAGAATTTACCAGTGAAGCCATTGGGGGTAAGCTTATTATGGGGTAAGTTTTTGAATTACTAATTCAATCTTTTTACTTGTTGCTTTGTTTCTAACTTGTAGATCATGCAAGCTGCTTATAGACACACAGGAGAAGAAATCTGGGAAGAGTGGGCACAGCAGGAATTGGGAAATTTGAAGGTTTCTAGTTGGCTCTGCCTGGAGCTGTGCCTTCTCTCCCTTTATCGCCCCATGTCTCCTAGAGGAAGTAGTCTTCCTTCACCCTCATGAATGAATGCTTTTGAGGTTAGGACCAGAAAGATGGAAAAAGTAGTTGGTGTAACCACACCTGACACAGGAGGGAATTAGTATTCAGACCAAGACAAGGAAGAGCAGAAGCTCTCTCAGGCCTCCCTGGGAGGCTTTGGGCTAGAGTGTGTGTGTGTGTGTGTGTGTGTGTCTGTGTGTTCATGTTCTGCCTCAAGTCCCCAGCTGTTGAGATTCCTAGATCATAACTGATAGACCACAATGAACTACCATACAGCCATTTAAAGAATGAGGTAGTGGGGTGCCTCGGTGGCACAGTCGGTTGAGCATCCGACTCTTGGTTTTGGCTCAGGTCATGATCTCAGGGTCCTGGGATTGAGTCCTTCATCAGGCTCCATGCTCAGCGTGGAGTCTGCTTGAGATTCTCTCTCCCTCTCTCCCTCTCTCCCTCCTACTTGTATTGTCTCTCTCTCTAAAATAAATAATCTTTTTTTTTTAAGATTTTATTTATTTATTTGACAGAGAGAGAGCAGAAGAGCACATGCCGTGGGAGTGGCAGAGGGAGAGGGAGAAGCAGGCTTCCTGCCGAGCAGGGAGCCCGATGTGGGGCTTGATCCCAGGACCCTGAGATCATGACCTGAGCCAAAGGCAGATGCTTAATGACTGAGCCACTCAGGCGCCCCAATAAATAATAAATCTAAAAAAAAAAAAAAAAAGAATGAGGTAGCTTTTTATGTGCTGATATGAAATGATCTCCCAAGATATATCATTAAACAAAATGTGCAAGGGGCTCCTGGGTGGCTCAGTCAGTTAAGCGTCTGCCTTCGGCTCAGGTCATGATCCCGGGGTCCTGGGATCGAGTCCCGCATCAGGCTCCCTGCTCAGCAGGGAGCTCCTTCTCCCTCTCCCTCTGCTGCTTCCCTGCTGTGCGTGCTCTCTTTCTCTCTCTGACAAATAAAATCTTAAACAACAACAACAACAACCACCAAAATGTGCAAAACAGTGTGCTGCCATTTGTTTTAGGAAAAAAAGGTGGAGAGACCCTGTAGATACACACAGGCTGGTAAATGCAGAATACCTTTGGAAGGGTACCCAACAGAAGAGTCAGGGCTAGGGGGAGACTTCTTACCACATGGGTGTTTTCTGCCTTGTGGTTATGCTGTCCTAAACAGTGTTTTTGAAGTGCTGAGCCTGTGTGAAGTGCAATGGTGAGGCTATGAGTTGGCCATGTTTGCATGTTTCTCTTGGTCAGCCCGGGCACCGTTTCTGTGATTTCATGGAAACACCCACCCCTCCAGACTGTGCATCTCTGCAGAGGTGTGTGGGGCACAGTCCAGACCTCCGTGTACTTGAAGCCTCCAGTGTTCCTCAGAAATCCCTCTATCTGTCTACCTGTGGGAAGCCAGTGGCCAATCTCAAAGGCCCGCCACGGGTGGTTCCTTTTAGAAACACTTCCAGCGGCACAGGAAAGGATTGGGACCAGGGGTGTGCTTCTCCATGGCGATGTGCTTTCACTGCCCCACCCCCAGCCTCCCTGAGGATTTCTGGCCATGTGGCCCCACACTAAAGCACCTTATCCTTTCCTGGCAGACCTGATCATGGCTCCCCAACCCCAAATAAGTCTTCAGGTGTGCCAGGCCGAATGAGCAGCCGCAGTAGCAGCTTGTCCTTTTCTCCCGAAGGCTGGCAGAATTGGCAAGCAGGAAAAAACGTTTGGTTTGGGGGAAATATCCCCAATCTTTTCTCCTTTATGAGTGAATGCTTCCCCTGGAAGATGGGGGAGCTTCCCAGCCTGGGCTTCTCTGATACCAGGGTTTCAGGCCTGGATGTAAGGCCTCTAACACTGAGCATCCTCATGTCTCTCCCACAGAGAACACCTTCTGCAGTGGGGACCACGTGTCTTGGCACAGCCCTTTGGATAACAGTGAGTCAAGAATTCAGCACATGCTGCTGACCGAGGACCCACAGATGCAACCTGTGCAGACACCCTTTGGGGTAGTTACGTTTCTCCAGGTGAGGCTGAGGTTGGACATGGGCTCAAGCCTTCCCTGGGGGAAAAGCCTTTTGTAGTACAGGAGGGCTTGGGTAGGGGGAATGAAGGCAACAGGAGATTTCCTTCTCTTCTTGCTTTTTTTTTTTTTTTAAGATTTTATTTATTTATTTGACAGAGAAAGAGAGAGCACAAGTAGGCAGAGTGGCAGGCAGAGGGAGGGGGAGAGGCAGGCTCTCTGCTGAGCAGGGAGCCGGACGTGGGGCTCGATCCCAGGACCCCAGGATCATGACCTGAGCCGAAGGCAGCCGCTTAACCAACTGAGCCACCCAGGCGCCCCTCTTCTTGCATTTTCTCTTCCCTCTGCTGGCTTGTCAGATTCGGATGGTCTGATTTAGCCTGCTGAGATGGGAGAAGGGGGAAAGGGAAGGGGCCATGGGGGTGGGGGCGGGGGGCTGTGTGGAATGGCTGTAGTTGGGCGGCTAAGGCTAACAGGGCGGGTATTTTGGTGAACTGATAAAGACCCAGACAGCCGTAGGCACAGGACCACCCAGCAGGAAGGCAGCTTTGGGCCGGCCTTGCCCTCACCCAGAAGGGGTGTGCATCCACCCCCGCTGCAGCTGCATTTGCTTGTGATCATGCTGGGGTCTGTGTGAAGGTTCCCTAGTTTCCCTTGAGGTTTACACAAAGGCCCCGCCTCTGATGAGGAAAGAGAGCTTTTCTGCAAACTGCTGGGGCCCTTTGGTTGTCGTTCAGAGCTTGAAGGGCCTCAGAATCTCCTGTGTTTACATTCCCTGTGATCCTAGCCTAGGTTGGAACTCTCCTGCCTCCAGAGACATGGGCTGAGGACCCATTCTGACGTTCACCTCTGCAGTCCAGGGCTAGACACCGTATCACCCAGACACCTGACCCATTGTAGCAGGACAAGGGTCAGGCCTCAGCGCCCTGTCTGTGGACTCTTCCATCTCCTAAGGAAACCATCCCATTTTGGACAGACAAGCCCCGGGCCATAGATACTGCCTGTGGTCCCCCCACTTGAGTTGACCCTGAAAGAGCCTAGGTGGCGGTCCTCCTGGATGGGTGGGAGGAATGGCCATTAACATGCAATGGTGTCTTGTCCCCGGGTCTCAGATTGTTGGCGTCTGCACCGAGGAGCTCCACGCAGCCCAGCAGTGGAATGGGCAGGGCATCTTGGAGCTGCTGCGGACGGTACCTGTGTGAGTACATGCCCGCCCTGTGAGGTGGGGCCTGGCTTCCCGGGCCTGGGGGTGGGAGTTCCTCCTCACCCCCACATGTGGGCTTCCCCTTACATTGTTTATCAGGCACTGGTTTTTCACATCAGGGACTCCTGATGATTCACTCACTCCCTGACAGTCCCTGACCTCAAACTGCTCCCCTGTGTTCTGGGCCTGGGGCAGCAAACAGGGCAGTCTGAAGGCCCAGCCCATCAGCCCCAGACCCTCAGTTACCATCCTATCCCCTTTCCTTGTCCACAGCGCTGGCGGCCCTTGGCTGATAACTGACATGCGGAGGGGAGAGACCATATTTGAGATCGATCCACACCTGCAAGTATGTCTTGAGTGAGGAGAACCTTTCTAGCACACTATGCCTAGGCCTCTTCCAAATAACACTGGCTTTCATGCTGGGAAAATGGAGGAGCTTTATTTGTGAATGAGTAGAAATATGGCATGATTTGGAATTTGTCCCCTGAATTCCACAGAGCACATAGGGAGCAGAGATTTCAGGCCAGGAAAGCTTGCCTCAGACACATGGCTTTTTGCATTTAAAAAGGGTGGGATTAAATTGACTTTTATATTACAAATAGATGGAAATTTATAATATTGAGATTGTTTGGGATGATACTACAGTAATATCTTGGTTAGAATAATAAAAAAATGAGGATCCATGCTTACTCTGACACTTTAAAACGTAAGAGCAGTTCTTGAGATATTGGAACTACGTCAAAGAAAACAAACTGGAAATTGTACTGATAAAAAAAAAATAAACTAAAAAAGGGTGTGGGGGGGAAGAATGAATTTTATTGTAGGCAAGTCATACATCAATAAACCTGACTTAAAAAAAATAAGATCACCAGCTTTTCACTGTAGAAAATCAATATTGCTTGCCCAGGATTCAGCCTCCCATTTCCTGCTTCTCAAAAGAACATAGACTTTCCTTCGGAGCCACCTCCCCACCACCAGCATCCTGTAACACACAGGACGGGTGATACTGACCCACAGCCCAGCTGCAGTGGGAGTCGTGATTGGCCTAGTGATCGCACGCCCCTTTTAGATACATCTCTGGCTTGGGCAGCCAGACTCCGAGCTCCTCCCCTGCGTAGGCTGGCATTCCTGGGCATATAAAGGAAGTCGGTATATGTGCAGGCCTGCAGTTGCCCACTTACTGTGGCCCAGCTGTACAGTGACATCTTTGGTTTCTTAAAAGAAACACGCTTTGTGTGCCAGTTAATTTTGAAAACCACCTAGAGCATAACTTCCTTCCTAATGGGCTGCTCATGAAAGAGAGCAGTGGACAGCTAAGAATGTTCCTGGCATGTAGGCACTTCCTTCTTCTTCCCCTGACCAATTGTAGGCCATTGCCATCTCTGAAGCTCTCATGTCTCTCAAAATCTGGCAGGCGGTGGGCAGCTGCCGGGAGCTGCGTGTCCTCTAGGAGGGACGCGAGGTGGGAGGGGAGACGTAGCAGGGAGACATACAGCCAGCAGTCCCTGTGGTCCCTCTACTATAGACCTGTGAGATCTTGGGCAGAAGTCCTACTCATTCACACATGATGCTCCTCTATTTTCCTAGTGCCTTTAACACTGAAGTTTTCAAATTGTTGCCAGGATCCTCTGTTATCTCTCCTTTAACATTGGTTTCCCTATAGCTTCTGCTTAAGCAAAAACCGGGAACCATGAAGGCTATGTTTCCCTATGTCCTTGTTCTGCAGCCACACTGGGATCCAGCATGGGGCACTGTGGGCTGCCATTTAGCCTCGGTCATAAGCGCCAAGTACTAAGAAAGAACTTGGTCATTTGAACTAGTAGGGTAAGCAGCCTGTCCTTCTCTGCATGCCAAGAACAGTTCTCCATCCTAGTCTTCGGGCTCTGCTGAGACCAGCCAGCAGGACCCAGAACACCCAGTGGTCTTTAAAAGCAAGTGGTGGGAGGAAGGGGCTGGCTCAGTTGGTGGAGCATTCAACTCTTGATCTTGGGTCATAAGTTTAGGTGCCATGTTGGGAGTTTACTTAAAAATTAAAAATTAAAATATAAAAAAAAAGCAAGCAGGTGGCCCTGTGCACCAAGTGGGAACTCTTCTGTGCTCATCTGTAGCTGTCTGGGGCCTGCTTGCAGGTGGTTCATTTTAGAGCCGGCTCCTATTCCTTTGCTCCAGGCTCTGCTGCTAGCCAGCTCTGTGCCTAAAGAAGTCCCTTAACTTCTCTGGGGCCTCTTTCATTTTTACTTATAAAGTAAGTGGGCTGAACTAGTTGAGTCAAGAGGCATCCTCAGCTCCTTGCTTAGGTGAGGGGCCTCAGGGCAGCCAATGGAAAGGGTAGAGCTCAGACTCTACCCTGAGCAAAGCAGGGCCCACACACTCCCGCTTGGAGCACAGAACTGCTCCTGTCGTCAGCCTCTCCCTGTTTGTGCTCAGAATCCCCAGCTTTGGGGCGCCTGGCTGGCTCAGTAGAGCATGTGACTCTTGATCTTGGAGTTTTAAGTTAGAGCCCCACATTGGGTGTAGAGATTATTTAAAAATAAAATCTTAAAAAAAAAAAAGAATCCCAGCTTTGCCCGGGCTGATTGTAGCACTGGAAAGGAGGAAAGTATGACTTTTGGAAAGGAGGCTTAGGGCAGGGCCATCTGCTGACTGGTCTCAAGAAATAAGGAGCTTCTTTCGTGTTTCCACAGATAGGCTTCCTGGCCGAGCAGCAGGCCCGTGTGGTGCCTGTGCAGCCCCCGGGAGAGGGTCAGGCAGACAGGGAGGTGCAGATTCTTACTGAGGTGCTTTCACTCACGAGCATTATTTGGCCCACATGGCTGTTTATAAGCAACGTTGCTAGAGCCTTCCAGATGACCTTTAATCCAACGCCCAGCATCACAGAACTATGTTTTACCAGAAATCCCAGGGATGTTTGGGTACAACTCTTCCTTGAGGCCATTTGGAGAGAGTTGGGACTCCACAGTGCCAAGGCCTACACAAAGCAGGGCCTCTGATGGGGTCTGCAGATGGCCACTGCCCTCCAGGCCCCCATCTCAGTCTAAGAAATGGAAAAGAAACTCCATCTAGAGTCCTTTGCCAAACAAGTTAGTGATCCAGCTGGGGGAAGTTCTGCCCTTCTGCTCTCTGGTAGCGCTTTTCTGGGTGACCACACCCTCTGCTGTTGGAAGAGGGAACTGCAGGTGTGAAGTCACCCGGTCCCGGCTTCTCCCGCCTGTGGCCTGCTTGCACCCTGTCCTCTGTAGCAGTAACTGGGGGGGTTCCTCCTGAATGGCCAGGGAGGAGAGGAAGGACTGTGCCTTTCCTCAAGGCAATGGTTCCTGGCTCTGCCACATGCACTCCACGGGCCTGCATGGGGTGGCCAGAGTTAGGGCTCTGAAACAGGTGTGCAGGTGGTTTTACTGGAAGGTCCAGATAGAGGATGAGCTTTCCTTGGGATTTTCACGTTTCCTGGCTTCCCCTGATCCCTGATATCCCCCAGAGGAGTCCATTGGCTGGCAGAGACCATCATGTGTTAGCAACCAGGGCAGAACAAGATCAGACATCCTACTCTTCCAGCACCCGTTCCGTGCTCAGCACCTACAAGAATTCAGTAAATACCGGAAAGGGGGTGGTGACCGTGGGCCACTGGTTCGCTGAGAGAACTCTGGCTCTTTGGTTCTTTCCAAGCAGGAGAGAGTTGACAAAGGCATAGAGACGGATGGCTCCAACCTGAGTGGTGTCAGTGCCAAGTGTGCCTGGGATGACCTGAGCCGGCCCCCTGAGGACGATGAGGACAGCCGGAGCATCTGTATCAGCACGCAGCCACGGCGGCTGTCCGGCAAAGGTAGCTGCTGCCACCCAGCCCTCCCCTCCCCTGTGCCCAGGCCCAGTTTTCAGGCTCTCTAAGATGGGGCTCCAGAACCAGCAGCCCATTCAATAGTTCCTCTCCTGGCAGGATTGAAACAGCAAGAGAAGTCTTCCAGTGGGGTGGCATGAAGGGAGTTTTATTGGCCTATTTCTCTTTTGTGTTTCCTGTGTGTATTTCGGATGCACCGCCAGCGGTGACCATTGTGTTTTAGATTTGCCCCCTTGCAATCTGAGGTCATGGAGGTGAGTGGAAGCCACAGAACAGTTACAGGAAAAGGCCATAGTCCACCCAAGTGCAAAAGAACAAGCATCGGCCACCCACAGAATTGAAACAGGGCCCAGCTCTGGCCTGAAAGCCATGCCAGACCCGAGAATCACTCTGGCCTCAGACCCTCCCAGGCCAGAGTGTGAGGCCAGCTCACAAACTTCCCTGCCTCCCTGTCCTGCAGATACAGCATGAGGGGCCATGTGCGGGGCACCCTGTACCCACTGCCTTCTGCGCGGGGCCTTGGGGAAGAAGGATGTGGCTCTCCTGCTGGAAGCTCACCAAGGTGGTCTTGGTTGTAGAAACAGCTGTGGTTCTTAGCAAAGGGCATCCCTACCTGACTCCAAAGGGGAAGCAGCCATTTACCTATATGTATGTTGACAGCTTGTTTTTCTACTTTCTTTGTCTAGTTCCTCCACCTTTTCTTATTGTTTGAAGAATAAGATACCTACAGTCCTGAATAAAATGCCTGCACATGTGATAGCACTTACGGGAACTATTCTCTTTCCGTAAAGGACAACTTAAGCTCCTAGTGCAAATATCTGACCCCCTTTTGCCTTCCTGCTTGTTCTGATGGTGTGCTAATAAGCCCATGGGGGGTTCCGAGAGAAAGCATACAGTCATTCGGTTGCTTTTGACGAAAGAGGTAATTTAAGGAAGGATTCATAGTCTTGTCCAAAATGTCAGCCATTATTGGCTAATTTTTAAAAATTATAAAAGTAACCCATACCATTGTAACAAGTCAGATAGTTAGAAAAGTTAGTATTATCTCCTCTGTAGTCCACTCTAAGCCCAGCCTTTGAGCAACCAGCATTAATTTGCTTTTTTGGATGTGTCTGCTGTTTGTATCGGTAAATCGTAGACCAAAATCTCTATAGCAGACCAGAATAGTGAGCATCACCCCAAAGATCAGCAAAGCACCTTGCAAAGAAATAGTCTCACCAAGAGATTCCTCTCTTACCCTCCTGGCTCTTGGCAGACCCATGGACAGGCAGGGTTCCCTGGGACCAACGTGGGGAGATGACCTCATCATCCCACCGGCCCACCCGAGGAGAAGGGTGGCAGGGTACCATCTGAACACCCAGAGCCCAGAAACCACGTAAGAGTTCATTCGTGGCAAAGCACTTGCAGCCCTTACTGGCATCCGTTGCAGTGGGCAGAATCCCCGGGTGGGCTTGGGCAGTGGCAAAGACCTTGTTAGTCACCGTCTGGGGCTATGTTAAGGGTAAATCTGGGGCCTGTGGCACAGGAAGGGGAAGGACAGTGAAGAGCCCTATCTTGGACAGTGCCCTTCTGAAGTCCAGAGGCCACCCCCTTGTCTTTTACAAGAATGGCACTCTTCGGACCAGAAATTTCTTGAGAGCACGGTTGCCTCATCTGCCCTGTGTCCTCACACTGCTCTCGCTCAGCTCTCAAGGCTGATGTCTAGAGTGGGCTCACGGCTTTCCTAGGACCTTTTCTTAGCATGTCTGCAGAGCCCGGCTCCAAGCGCAGGGTTGAGGGATATTGGGAGCCCAAAGGGCCATCAGGCAACTTAGTGGTGTTGTTGCAGACACGGAGCAGATCCGGGAGACCCTGAGGAGAGGACTTGAGATCAACAACAAACCTGTCCTTCCGCCAATCAACCCTCAGCGGCAGAACGGCTTCACCCACGACCGGGCCCCGTAAGTTCCTTGTCCGCAGAGGGAATTCGTATTCCAGGGCTGGTACAAGGGGGGCAGTTTGGTCCTGAAATGTCTGTCCCTGGGGCTTGCATGAGAGAGAACAATGACCATAGCCATTGCTGGATGGGCCCAGGGTCTCTGGGGCACACAGATCTGTGGGTCATAGGAAAGGGCCTCAGAGGGGACCCAGAGGACTAGGAATATAAACATCAGTAAATATTTACATGGGCTGTGTGAACAGACAGGAGGCCAAGTTGGGGCAAAATCCCAGCCTTGAGGGAGCCCATTGTGCTGAGCACGACTCCCCTCCTTATCTCGGCCTCAGCCAGAGTTGCCCTTCCTTCCTTCCTGGAGCCTGGTCTCCGGCTGATAGCTACAGCCCCAGGGGCCTCCCTGTCTGGCCAGCCCCATAGTGGATGCCTGCTGCGGAGGCCCTTTTTCCTGCCTCCCTTCCATGGGGCCTAGAGGAGGGAAGGGAAGTCCTTTACAGGCCTCTGCTGCCCATCTAGCGGCCCATATAGCCCTTTGGGAGAGACTATGGCTACCCCCCCAGAGGTCAGATCCTCTTCCTGCTGACCTCTCTTCCTCTGATAGGGGATGAATGGCAGGCAGGGCTGGAGCTGGGCACCCCCCCCCCCGCCCTTTGAACCAGGGAAGCTGTAGGGCATAGCTGCTGGCAGGGGGTGCCTGGGAGCTAGCAGCCCAGAGCAGAACTCTTGCTTGCCAGGGAGGAAGTTGCTGTGCCCTGGGCTCAAAAGGAAGCACAGCACTCCTAAAGACCAGGGTGATCGGTCCTTCTTCTGAGAAGTCTTTATTATATACTTGCTGTGTGGCAAGCTCAGAGCCCAGGGGGCCATCTAGGATATAGGCTCTTCCTTTGGAGGTGCATGAACTGAAATTGGTGTGAGTCTGGCTGTGGATGCTTTTTGTTGGAAATAGCTACTTCTTTGAATTCTAGCTCCAGCTGCTCATCCATGATCTCCAGAAGTGGTAGTGATCTAATATTCTACAGAAAAGACAGGTTGGCATGATCTGGAATAGTTAGGGAGGGCTTCTTGGAGGAGGAAGAACATGAGACAGACCTTGAAGTTGCCCTAGAATTTTCAAGCAGGAGAAGGAGCTGACAGGGATGGAACAGGGGAGGCCTGGCTAGCAAAAGTCAAGGCTGCAACCCAGGAGCAGATTGTGGGGAGGGAGAGTTACTCTGGATGCCCAAGATGGCTCACCTGGAATCTGCCATCCAGAAGCCACGCAAGTTGAGCTTTTTGGCAGGAGCCTGGAGAAGCCTCCACTGCCACCTCCAGGCAGCTTTCAACTCTAGCCAGTGAGTTTCTCCAGCCATCTGCTTCGAAGTAGCTGGCATGAGGCACCATGATCTTCCCCTGGCAGCAGCAGATGGCCAGGCTGAGGCGTAGGGCGTCTGGAAGCTCTCCACCTAGGAGCCCATGTCCCGGGGCCATGCTCCTTCCCATGCCCTGAGCTTGGCTTCACCCTCTAGGCCCCGTTGGCTCTGGCTGGGAGGTACTTGAAGGCTTAAAGCCTCAAGCATATTGCCTATAACTTGTAGACAGTCTCAGTTCAGATGGCCCTGTCTCCTCTGGAAGGTTCAGGTTTCTGGGCAGAAGGGCAGGGGCTCCTGCAGAGACACACCCCGCTTGCGGCTCTTGTATATGTGGAGCAGGCTTGAGATCTCACTCACTGCTGCCCTTCCAGACACCGCGGGGGGCACAAGGCTCAGGGTTCCTGGATGCATACATACAGCCCAGACTCAGCCCACCCCTGACCGCGCAGAGGGGCACTGGATCTGGTCCAAGGGCTATCTGTAGACACAAGCTAAGAGCTGCAGCCTCCACCTTTGGCCTGAGTTGACTGAGCTACAAATAGATGGGTGGAAATAGATCAGGGGTGCCAGCCCTTTGGGGTCATCTCCCCTCCCTGCAAGCTCAAGTGACCAGTCAGGTCTCCCCATTGGTGGAATCTGCAGTCCGGAGGGAATCAGAATGTCTCTTCTGAGGTTCTCAGTCCTAGTTACCAATTTATTAGCCATTGGTTGAGAAATGGTTCCTGCTGCTTTGCCAAGATCCTTTTCCAACGCACCCCTCAAGTGTCTTAAGGCTCTGGCTCGCTGTTATCTCACGATCGATGATGATGGACTCAGTTTAGATCAGCAAGCACGACTGTAATATCTATGCTGCCCACTCTGGGACCTGACCCCATTTCAGATAAACCACACGGATTGTGACTGAGAAAGCCAACCCAGGATGTGCTGGCACTGGTGTTTGCTCCTCTCCCTGTGGGAACAACCAGCACAGGCCTTATTGTGTGTGCATGTCTGATTTTCCTTTAGTCAGGCTTTCTAGGCTGGGCCGTGCTGGTTCCACATGGGTCTGGGAATGGTCTGAGGAAGCTATGACGGTTCAGAAGGGCTGATGGAGCCTGGGCATTTGCAGCTGGGCTCTGACCTACTTGTGGGGGGGCGGGGCGGGGGGGGGCAAGCACTTGCTCTTTTCATTCCCCGTTAGCAGCTAACACTTACGTAGTGACGACGGTGTGCCAAGTAGTGTTCCAAGTGCTTTCCACCACATGACCTTCATTCATTCTTACAGTCACTCTGTGAAGTAGATAATCTTACCATCCCCTTTTATAGACGAGGAGACTGAGGTACAGAGAGGCCAGTCAGTAACTTGTCTAAGGTTAGAAAAGGATGGTACTTAGGGCAGTCTTCCTTAGTGTGACCTTTCTTACCCCATTCTCAGGGACCCTATGAGGGACACAAGGCTGTGTCTCTCAGGTGGTAGTGACCCTCATTGGTGGACCTCATCTGTCTAGTTGGAGTAGGAATAGGGACCTGTCACGTGACACTGAAGACAAGGCTAAGCCCCCTGTTAGAAGCTTACTGTGCATATTTAACTCTAGGGAGGACAGTGGTCAGCTTTGGTGCTTCCAAATCCCAGAGATAACAAGCTGTATCGTAATTGGCTCGTTTATACCAGAATTACTTTCTGACACAAAGCCTTGTTTTCTTTATGTTCAGAAACAAAAACCAACCCTATCTCTGTCCCCTATACCACCTCAGGGCTAGGGGATTTCTTTCTTTCTTTCTTGAGGCCTTACTTCCTGCTTCCCAGAAAGGCAGGCCCCTCTGGGTAACCTGCTCCTCTCCCACTTGCCCTCGCCAGCCCTCCTCCCACCGCCTTCCCAGAAGGAGAGTCCTTGGCCTGTTTTGGGGCTTCTTTCAGGGTTTCACAACCCTTGCATTCCAGCCGTGAAATTTGTATCTGGCTTTTCCCAAGATGATCAGTTGAGAAAAGCCTCCTTCGGCTTGCTGGCGCCTCCCTTCCCACTGCCTGCCCGGGTGAGTTGGGGAAGCATGGGAAGCCACTCCTTGCTGCCACTGAGGAGAGCCTGGCTTAAGGACTGTGCCTGCCAACACTTGTAGGGACCCAAGGGGGGAAAAAGGCACCAGGCATCTTCTCTGTCTGAGGTTGCCTGGACTGTTCTACGGAGTTTGGATTTTGCTCCCCAGCCTCTCCACGGGGACTCAGAGGATGTGTGTGGTCAGGTGCATCAGGTGGGGAGCTTTGCATTTCCATAACCTTTTGCTCCAATGCTGGGAACCTGTGGCAGTGTTCCAGAACCTCCTCCTCCCTCCACCAGGGTCTCACTGCCTGAGGTCAGAGGACCTTTACGAAGAAGCTCTCCGGGTCACATACCCTCTGGGAGAGGGGCAGTGCGTGAGTGTGTGTGTGTGTGTGTGTGTGTGTGTGTATGCATGCGGATGTGTTGGCGGGGGAAGGTCCCTGACTGTGAGAAAAGCACTTTGTAGTTGAGGCACCTTTAAAAAGCAAACTAACCATCATTTCTGAGCCAAGTTTCTCAGTCTTCTGGAATCATGCCAGCAGCTTTTAAGGCTTTTTTTTTTTTGGTGCCTTTTTGCCTTAATTTCCTGAAGAATTAAGGTTTTGTAGTATGAATTCTCTGGTTGTGACTTTCTCCGCTGCACAGCACCCCCAGCCCCCCAGCACACACACATGCTTGCACATGTATTTCTCTCCACTTTTAGGAGTGTCTCTGCTCCCATCTGTTTGTCGGATGGGGTGACCTTGCTGCCTCTGCTCCCATCTTGAGTAGCTTATAACCTGGCCAGGGAGTCATCCTTTAGAGAAACTTTGTTTTGTTTTACTCACCCTATGAGGCCCATGACGATTAATTAGAAGAAGAAAATACCTAGTCTGCGCCCAGTGAACTGGGTGAAGGAAGGAGAGTTTCCATCTAGGAAAACAGCTGGGCCCCTGGCACTCACAGCTCACGCACAGGGCAGTCTTGGCTGACCCTGTTCAAAGTGTCTAGGGTATCTGCAGCGGCCGGCCAGGAGCCTGCGTCTGTCCTGCTGGCCTCCCTCACCACTCCCACGCTGGGGGAAATATGGTTGTTTTCACTGGAGAGAAGACCCAGAAAGAAACAGCTCTGCCCTCAGGGCTGATAGGAGGAAGGGCCCAGGCCTCTGTGATTCACGTGTGTCCTGCTGAGTGCCTGCCTTTGTGTGCCTTTCTCAGAGACACCCGTTTGAGAGGGCAGAACGAGGGGCTCCACAGCAAACCTGGCACAGACAAATTTCTGTTTGAACTCCTTTCTCTGCTCCACTTCCCCAGAGAGATGGAGCCATGGCCACTGTTTCCACCGTAGTCTTCTTTATATGTTTTTTTTTTGTTTTTTTATTCATGAGAGTCAGAGAGAGAGAGAGAGAGAGGCAGAGGCAGAGGGAGAAGCAGGCTCCCCGCCTAGCAGGGAGCCCGATGCGGGACTCGATCCCAGGACCCCGGGATCATGACCCGAGCCGAAGGCAGACGCTTAACCACCTGAGCCACTCAGGCGCCCAGTTTTCACCGTAGTCTTGGAGTTCGTGGCCCGCATGTTGAATCCTCAGTCCACAGCGCATCCCCTTTCTTCAAAGTTGCACAATCAGGAGTATTTTTATCGCCCATCTTTGATCCTCAGTGTCACCCAACACTTGAGCAGTGAGTCACTTCTCCAGGGAAGGGAAAAGGAAGGCTCAAAGGTGAGAGCTGGAGAGAGGAAATGACTCAGTGTCTCAGAAAACAGAAAGCCAAGCGTTCTGGTGAGAGTGGGCTCACTCAGGAAAGCCGGCATCCTCATCGCCCACCCAAGTCAGAGGGCTGGGCGGAGGTCCCTGGTGCCCAGAGTTAACTCCTCTGGTTGATTAAAGCATCCTCTAATCATTATGCCAGTTTCGCTCCCTCTCTCTTCTTTAGCCACACCCAGCCCCACTGTTCCGTCATCACATCCCGTCCTTGGGGTGCTCATAACGAAAATACCATACTTTATCGTTTGGTTACAGCCTTGTGTTTAGGAGTAGTTGTGGAGGTGAGCTGGTGTCTTTACCCCCACCCCACACCGGTACCCTGTCCCAATCCTGTCCTGAAGGGGGACCTTCAAGTTGTTCTTTCTCTGGAAAGTTCAGAGCTTTCGCCAGCATTCTGAAAGCAAAAGGAATAATCTCCCAGCCTAGAGGCGGAAGCCAGAGGTTGGGCTGGCTCAGCAGGCCAAACCCACATCACTGTTGAATAGTTGCCAACCCTGATGCCCTGGTTCCCGCTCCCGGACATCCCCAAGGAGAAGGCCCCAAGTCGCATGGCCAGTGCAGATGTCACCCCTGTCACAGGACTGGGATTGTGGCTTAAAGGAGGCTTGGTGGTTCAGCTCCTCTCCTTTCCACACCTGCTACCATTGATAGAACCTGACCAAGAAATACCCTTAGGCTAAAATGGAAAAATTAAGGCTTTTCAATCTGAAGAGACCTGGGTGGAGAGGAAACATGGATATGGTTCTCTCAGTCTGTAAAATGTGGGTAGAGCAAACAGGGGCATGTACTCTAAACTCTACAGTACTAGAAAATCAGGAATCTATCTTGACACTGGAAGGAGAGAGGGTTTTAGGATATGTAAAAATCATCTTATGCAGCGGGAAGTGTAAATATAGAATGTGCTATACAGACAGGTGGTAAAGAAGAAATAAATGGAAAGATTCAGATCAATTTCTGAATTACCGAGGTGTGCATCTCAGCCAGCACGTAAACCACCCCTCGCTGTTCCCACTTCGGGAAGAATCCTGGGCTAGACAGGGTCCCATGGCTGAGCAGGCAGTTTTATTGGGCGTTGCCACGTGCCGGGCCCTGTGTTGTGAGCTGCTGTTGTCCCCATTTTACAAATTAGAACACAGAGGCTTACATAGATGATACAACTTACCTCGGGTCAGTAAGCTGGGAATAAGTGTCAGAGCCAAGATGTGAACCTCGGATTATTTGATCCAGACCTCTCCACCGCTGGGTACTGCCCAGGAAAGAGGAGACATGTGGAGGGGCTTCCTGCCAATTCATAGGGAAAAATAACTGGAGAGTAGGCCCTGGAAGTTTACACACCACTGTACAGAGGAAAGCTGGTGTTTTCGGTTGCTGCGAAACCCAGGAGGGTGGCAGGTCAGTGGGCACCGTTTGGCTGAGAAAACATGCTCCAAATACAGTGAAATCTCTTGGAGGATATACTCCACCAGAATGAGTGAGGAAGACATGCGGGGGCCAGGAAATGGGGTCCAGCATGGGAAAGAGGCCAGGGGAATCACCAGGGTGACAGTGAGCAGCAAGAACAGAAGGCAGCCAATTCGGAAGGACCTCCGGAGGAAGGACTTGGAAAAAGACAAAATTGATAAATACTTGATATATTTGAGTATCTTGGGGAAATCTATAGACCACTGGTGGTTAGTTTAGGATTGAATTAGTGATAAACACATAGAAAACCAAGACTGTTATTAAATCCAAGGAAAATAGAAAACTGTGCCAGAAAAGTATACTTTTCTAAAAGTATACATGATAGTATAGTACATGCCTCAGTTGTAAATAGCATTGGTTTCATATAATAATGTAGACACTTAATGCTGATCCAAACAAACTTAGGATACAGTTCTCCTGGGAAGTGGGAGGGTGGGAGGGTGGGACGGAAGAGAGCTAAGAGCTCGTATTCCTTTGTGGGAAGTCAGTAGGTGAAGCCAGAGAGGGGAAAACGGGCAAGTCGAAGTGAAGCATTTTAGAAGTCTGGAGGGGCGCCTGGGTGGCTCAGTCGGTTAAGCAGCTGCCTTCAGCTCAAGGCATGATCCCAGGGTCCTGGGATTGGCCCCTGCATCAGAGCCTGCTTCTCCCTCTCCCTCTGCCTGCCACTCCCCCTGCTTGTGCTCTTTCTCTCTCTCTCTCTCTGACAAATAAATAA
The DNA here is from genome assembly GCF_054177405.1 of Leptonychotes weddellii. Lineage (NCBI taxonomy): Eukaryota > Metazoa > Chordata > Mammalia > Carnivora > Phocidae > Leptonychotes > Leptonychotes weddellii. The sequence goes on along the minus strand of NC_138374.1, from coordinate 23,872,317 downwards.
ATAAAATCTTAAAAAAAAAAAAAAAGTCTGGAGAAAATACCAAAAGAGTCCACTAACAGAGATGAGAGTGGTTGTCTCTGAAGAGGGGGGTGGGAAGAATGGTCCCGATAGGACCCTGTGACTCTTTAAACTTTAAAAAGAATCATAAATAAAAGTCCAAGAAGTGATATTGTAGGAGCTGTTACAGCTCACCCTGCCCAGTGAAAGGAAAGGATAACCCGCTCCGACTGAAAATCACAGAATTGGCACCGAGGCCGCCTTGGTCGTGCAGAGACGCTTCCGCTGCCCCGGCCGCGGGCAAGGAGCTGAAGATTAGCAGCTGTAACTGCCTGACAGGCCTCCCGAGAACATCTGTCTTGGTGTAAAGGGAACGATGAGGGCCACTCATCCAGCCACAGAGGTGGACGGAGTGGAAGTGGCAGGCCGCTGGAAGAAAGCACCTGAGCAGAGCAAGATCAGGAAGGAAAACTCTGTGCCCTGTCGTCCCCAGACGGAGGGTCCCCGCAGCCTTTTAGGGGGTTTTGTTGGGTGTTAAGGGAAAAGGCAGTTCTGTGGCTAAGGTTGGAAGATGCCGGCTCACATAGAATGAAATTGGCTGGTTTGCCCTCTGCAGTCCTCCTCGGTCTTCAAAATGCCAACATTTTAGGTTTCTCATCCGAGAGACACAGTGTGTTGCATCCAGCCCTTGCCCCATCTGCTTTTCTAGAAGCTTCCCTTAAATTAAAATTCCATCAAATACCCTTTGGGAAGTCCTGCCTTGACTTATAGGAAGCAGTTTTTTTTTAAGAGTTCAGGGAAAAAATAGATGTGTCTTCATAGCCTTGAAACCCCAAAAGGAAAGCCCACTCAAAGGGTTGGGAAGTTCTTAAGGAGAAACGCTGTGGTTGTTTTAGTTAGCGTCAGGAAGACCTGGGGATTTCGTCTCAGCCCTTTGTTTGTTCATTGTGTAACCTTGGGCTAGTTATTTAAGTCTCTGAGTTTCAGTTTCTTCATCTGTAAAATGGGGAAATAAATACCTCTTGGTAGAGTTGCCATGAAAATGAAAGGAAGCAAAGTATTGAAAGGGTTTAGCAGAAGAGCTGGCACCAGAGTCTACACTCAGTAAAAGGCACCTCTTAGTATCATTATTGTGACCAGTCCCCTGGAAACTAAAACAAGGTGTAAATAACTCCAGGGACCAGTATAGGTATGTAGAGAATCTTTTACATAACTCAGATTTCTTGAAGAATTTGAACAAAATCTGGAAGGAAAAGTGTGTTATATCAGCACAGACTATTAAGGAACAGGATCAAGAAAAGCTGAAACTCAAGAAGAACTGAGTCTTGCAAAAAAATGCTATGACCAGCAAAAAAGACTTTATTTTTTGTACTTCTGTTTGGAACAACAAGAAGAAAAGATGGGCCCCATTGTTTGGACAGAGTGACTTTGCTCAGTGACAGAGAGAAAGCAAGATTTACCCAAGTTCTGTTATGCTTCCATCTCAAAAAGGGTGGTTATCAGAGTAGGAAGAGTCATACAGGCATTGATGAGAAGACAGAAGCTATGACTTCATGGATCAGGTCGCCTGGTCCACATGTGTTGTGCCCCAGAACACCCAGAGAATTGGCAAATGAGATTTATGAAGCTGGTGTCCATAATCTTCGAGGGACTAATTACAAGACAGGTGTTGGCAGACTGAAAGCACTCAAAAGTTTCAAAATGCAAAAACCATCTTGCACTGTCCAAACTAGTGAGCATGGTGTCAACTCTAAGGGAAAATTCTGGACTAGATTATTCAGCAGGCAGGCTGTGAACACTGTTTTAAGAGGAACAGTGAGCCCTGAGAGTCAGCATGGATTCACGAAGAATCAGGCCTGCCAGACCATTCTCATCTATTTTTAGAAATAGTTACCAGGTCACCTAACTGGCTTAGTTGGGGGAGCATGAGACTCTTGATCTCGGGGTCGTGAGTTTGAGGCCCACATTGGGTGTAGAGATTACTTAAATGGATAAATAAAAACTTTTAAAAAAATTTACCTTAAAAAAAAAAATAGTTATCTATTTCAACCTGGTAGACAAAGGAAGTGCTATAGACCTTCTCTAGGGTTTAGCAAGACATTTTCAGAATGTCTTCTGACATCATTGTTGGCAAGACAGAGACATGTCCACAGAGCATCCAGGAAGGTGAAGGGCTTGGTGATGGGATGTTTGGGTTGATTTATAACTGGTTGGATGAGCATACCCAAAGAGTAATGATGTCAGTCTGTCAGCCTGTCTGCCTGGCCCTACCCTGTTCACTGTTTAATCAAAGCCTGGGATGAGAACATTGATGGTAAGCTTAACAGTTTTGTCAGGGATATGAAGTCAAGGGGGGAATGCCAGTATGATGGATGCCTGCGCCAGGTTTCAGAAATACCTGGACTGCCTCAAACAGTAGCCAGATAATGCAGAGCTGGGCTCTCAGCTCCAGTGAATCCCCAGTACATACAAGATGGGGGGGAAGAGGTCCAAGTGCAGGCCATGGGAGAGAACCTGAGGGACATGTTGTTGACAGAGAGTGTGCTGTTAGAATTGGTAGTATGATGGGGTTACAAAGAATAGAAAATTTGATGACAGTTTTAATAGAAATAAGGTTTCCCAAATAAGAAAGCTCATTGTCCCTCTTTGAGCTGCACTGATTAGACCACATGCTGTATTTATTTCCACACACAACACTTCACTTCTGGACCTGACACTCTGGCTTTCACCAGCTAGAGTAAACGCAAGCGGGAGTGACTTGGATGGCTGGAAGATTTCAGAACCATGTCCTAGGAATATATTTGAAAGTTGGGGCCACGGATACTGGAAAAGAGAAACTGATGATGGTCTGTGAGAGCAGTCTCAGGGATTTGAAAGGCTGTCATGGGAGGAGGAATTAAACCACTCTGGGCAGCTTGAGGTTCGGCAGACGAGAATTGCAAGAAGACCATTGTGCTCTGTAGAGGGAAGATGGCCCCGCCAGAACCTCCCTCAGCAGAACAAAAGCCTCAGGGGTTTTTGTTGGCCTGTAGTCGTGCCTTCCCAGAGGCCCAGTGGTTGACCAGGGCCCGTAGTATCTGTGCAGGGAGTAAGGAGCCCTTCAGGCCCCATCTCAGAAGTCCTGTCTCCCAAGCTCAGGGCAAGGACCTTTGCTCAGAAGTGGGGACTGACTTGGCCAGAGGCAATCGGTAAAGGCAAATAATTCCCTATTAAGCTATCAACATTCTTGCAAGAGCAGATCGACTTCTAGAGGCAGCCACCTAACATCCTGTTAACGCATTCCAGATATATTTTGAGCACCTACTACATCCCCAGGGCACCGTTAGATGCTTCACGTGGGTCATCTGGTTTAATTCTTATAACAGTAGGATATTATTATCTATTTCCATCAAGAAGATACTGATGCTTAGAGAGAGGGTAAGTCATTTGCCTGAGTTCATGCGAGAGTCAAACCCAGAACCTGCGTGTTAGCCGTTCTGCCGCCTGGAGCAATAGTTCATCCTTCCTTCCCCGGCCCGTATCCCTGGCAGTCCCCAGTGGGTGTAGGGCCTGCTTCCCTGGGAGCCCTTCTCCCTTCCAGCCCCCTGAAGCTCTGCCTTCTCCTCCACTGGGAACTCGGGGAGAAAACAGCCCAGCTGAAAAATTAGGCCACGCTGGCGAGCATAGTACTTATTTTTTTATGACTAAGATTAAGCTGACAACCATGCAAAACATTGCAAACCTGTGTCGGCTGCAGATTTAATACCTCGCCCAGCCCACACAAATAATTCATGCTTCTGCATCGATGTCCAGAAAAAACAAATCAGCAGAAAGCTGGGCTCGTGCGTGCGTGTGTGTGTGCCCGCGCGCGCGAGCGTGTGTGTGTGTGTGTGTGTGTGTGTGTGTGTGTGTGTGTAGCAGCCTTGTTTCCATTGAAGCAGCATGCCGGAAATACCCAAGCTCCAGGATTGCAGATCTAGCATTTTGCAATTTTTTTTTCTCTTAAAAGATTAAAGTACGTTTTCAAATGATTGAAGGTTGGTGGGAGGTGTAAATGTGGGCACTTGTCACATTAATTCTTCAGATGATTAAGTTCTTTTCCATTTCTTTAAAGCTGTTTGCAGTTGGGTTTGATGTCCTCGTTCTGGGTGAGTGTGTTGTAGCAGTTACCAAGGTGACTTTAGCTGACTTTCAACAATTTATTTTTCCCTCCAGCGTGAGATGTCTCTAGCCCTGTGTGCTGTTGATTCTTCTCTCCCAGCCCCACACCCTCACCCCAGTTGCTATTCATCAGCATTTTTGCTGATGCCCGAGATGCAGCCATCCTCTTGCGGGCCCCACGGGCTCCGAGGCCCCACCCCACAGCCTGGCTGCAGGCCCCTTCGGGCACATGGTGGCGGGTCCCTGTGCGGGCTGTTGTCAGAGATGGCACGGGGAGGTGACTGGCTCTTCCCCTTAGACTCACTCTGACCTCAGGCTTGCCACCTCACCTCTCTGAGCCTCCCTTTCCTCACCTGGGAGAGAAGGATTAACCATAGAATATACATGGGGTGCTCACTGTGAGGACTCAGCCAGTGAGTCTACCGACTCCGTGCTCTGGAGCAGAGAAGGGCTGCTGTCAGCATCCTGAGTTTTGCTCCTGTCTGGGCCCTGAGGGCACCCACTGAGAGCTGCTGGTCAGTGTTGCCCTCCTCAGAAGGGAGGCCTAGCAGCCGGAGTGTAAGGGACGGAGGTCTAGTCAGAGGTCCCCGGCTCCCACGCTGGCCTGCCACAGACCAGCTCTGTGGCCTTGGACCCATCACGGGCTCCCCTTTGTAAAGGGAAGAAGTAGATTAAACCACCTCAGAGTTTCCTTCCAGTCTTGAACTTCCGTGACCCTCTTGGCCATAGCATTTGTCTCCTTTGCAGGTCTTGTGAAAGGGTCTGTCAAAGGAGAAGCTGGGGCAAAGGGCGGTTTCAGAATTCGCTTTGGGAAACCAGAGGAAGACACCACTTTGTGAAAGAGCTGTCACATCTGGGGTAGAACCACACAGCTGGTAGGAATGGTCCCCGTTACCTCGGCCTCGGCGGGGCCCTGGGCTGTCCGATGCCACCCTCCATCCTTTCGCCTGCTGACCCCACACCCGCCCTCTGGGGAGGTTCTCTGCCTGTTGGGGTGCCTCACTGGTCACAGGCCCCAGCACTCAGCCCCCCAGCATGGGAGGAGGTTGGGCCTGCCCCTCCCTGGCTGTCTGACTGTGAGCCCTGACATCCTGGATGGCTCCTGCCTCTTGAATGATAAATAACTAGAGCTTCTCACCCAGTATTTTGATGGACACTTGGGGAATTGTTCTGAGATTCACAGCCCAAACCAGGATCCGGCCTTTTGAATAGGATCAGTGGGTAACCTTCATTTCCGGCTGAGGCAGATTTGAGAGGCTGTCAGTGGGGGCAGCTGAATTTGAAAGAGCATATCTTAGATTGCAAAGGGACCCCATGGCCTAGCTGTGGGATGAGCTGTTGGTGGGAAACAGGATAGGAGGGAGCGTGAGGCAGCAGTGACAGCTCACTGTGGCCAAGGCCACAGTCAGGAGGAATCTGGAACAGGGCTCCTGGGGCCTCAAAACCCAGCAGGATGGTGGCCTGGTTCTGCTGCCCAGCCAGGCCCACTAGTCTGACTCCTGAGAGTCTGGTTTCCGCCCCCTCGCCGAGGATTGTATCATTTCCTGGTCAGATGAAGGATATGTATGTCACGGCAGCTCCTGGCTGTTAGCGGGAGCGTGCATGCTCAGAGCCTGCAGAAAGTCCCAGCCTTTTCAGCTGGAAGGAAGCTCTTGGAGCCACACCTCCTGGGACTCTAGCACTCCAGCTTTGGGGAACTTGGGACCTGAGGCTCCAGGGCAGGGGAAGAAGGGCTTCCAGATGCTCTTGCTGCTATGTAGGGAAGACCAAGCCACTGTGACATAAACTTTTATATGGTGTGTTGGCCAAAGATGAGGCTTTAGAACCCGATCTAACTGCGATCGAATCCCAGCTCCATACTCCCCAACAGGGTGACTTGGGCAAGTTACTTAACCTCTCTGATCCCCAATTCCTTATCCATAAGAGGGCCGTAACAGTACCTGGAGTAGTACCTACTGCATGGGGATGTGGAGAGGAGTCGTCCGTGAGAAGTGCTTTGCCCAGCAGCTGGCGTTCGGCGAGCACATGGTGCATGGTGGCTGCTATTGTCACTGTCGTCAGTCACCGTCATTGTCGTTATTCAGGAGGCCAGCCTGACAGACTCCTGTCTTGCTCCTCCCCGTGGTGTTTACCTTGTGCTGAACCTCCTCCTGTGCTTGCCTTGCAGGAGCCGCAAAGACAGCCTGGAAAGCGACAGCTCCACGGCCGTCATTCCCCACGAGCTGGTCCGCACACGACAGCTGGAGAGTGTGCATCTGAAATTCAACCAGGAGTCAGGGGCTCTCATTCCCCTCTGCCTAAGGTGAGCCCCACGGCACACAGCTTGTCCTCAGGGAGCCACCAGGCCTATGCTTGCCTTCTCCCCCACACCTGGGCGGAGTCGGGGCCCCGGGAGAGAGGAGAGCCCGTCAGGCAGTGCCCTCTTGGGCCTGGGGCAGGGGGCCTGTGGACTCTGAGCCAGCCTGTAGCCCCCACTGGGCTGAAGGACACTCCTTTGTCCAGAGAGGTGTCCCTCAGCCCCGCTTCCTTAGGAAGGTTCAGCCGCCTGGCAAACTCAGACGCCCCTGCCATCCCACAAGCCCGGAGTCAGTCGCGCTGGGTAGCAGGGCAGAGGCTCTGGGGGGTTGGACTCTATTTTCTTCCGCTTGTTGCTCTTCCCATGCAAAACACTCAGTTCTCCAAACCCAGTGGCCAGCACAACAGACTCCTTGAGGGACCAAGAAGCCCAGCTGTGTCCTTTCCGCTGCTGTCCACAGTGCCAGAAACCCAGCCCTGTGGCCAGAATTCAGCGCTCTGCTTGGGGATGCTGCCCTGGGCTGAATCTGCTCAGCTGGCTTCTTGCAGAGCCCTTGGGATTTCCACCCTCACTTTTATAGCGGGAGGTGACCAGAATAACTCTCAACTCAGACAACAGTGACAAGGAAGAAGGGGGTTGCCCTGGTTTGGTCCCTCCCCACTGTCCCCAGAGCCTGAGAAAGGAGTTTGGATGCTAACCAACCTTGGCCAGCCACCCTGGGCAGCAGGGTAAAGATAGCAAGTGGTCAGAATGAACAGGGGCTGGCAAGGCCCCCCCCACCAGGACCCCAGCCATTTCCTCCCCAACTCCCTCTCTGGCTCAAGCTCAGGACCTTTAGACTGGTGAAGGGTTAATCTGAGGCAGCCTGGGAAAGCAAAGGGCAGGCTGGGCTTCCTTTGCTGACTGGCATCTCTGCCTCACTGGTTGTCCCTGCCTGCCCTTCCCCCAGGTGTATTTCCAGACTGGGGATTAACAGTAACTTCTTTTGGCTCCCTCAGAGTGACCCCATTTGGTGTCAGCCTTTATTATTATTGTTATTGTTGTTGATTTGTCTGTTTGGAGGTATGCTTGTGGCTTTGGGGCTAGCCGTTTTAATCCTGTGGGAGAGCCCATGAGCAGGTGGAAGACTCTCCCGTGGACACAGGGGTTGTGCTGTGAAGGCACTATGCCATCCTCCCAGGGGCTTGGCAAATTTGTTTAGGTACTACTTCACCTCTGCCCTTGAAACAGAAGGGACATGACCCTGCTCTTAGTTCTGGGCATGACCTTGGGCACATCGCTAACTGCCCTCTCTGGCCTCAGTTTCCTCACCAGGACACAAAGGAGGTGTCCTCCACTCCCCCCTGCAGGCCCTTTGAATGCTGATCTAATGTCTCTGGTAGCTTTGAGCACTTTGGAGCAGTGACAGTTGAGAACTTGGGAGAGGCTTCTCTCGGAAGGGGCTGAAATGAACATGTTTGGTTACAGTCCCCTGTTGGTGGGCAGGTGGGCAGGCAGGAGGGCATTTGCCAGGCACCCTGTCCCTTGGCCAGGCCTGATGCTCACGGTCTCTGTGTTCCCACCCCCAGGGGCAGGCTCCTGCATGGACGGCACTTTACATATAAAAGTATCACGGGTGACATGGCCATCACATTCGTTTCCACGGGAGTGGAAGGCGCCTTTGCCACTGAGGAGCACCCTTACGCAGCCCATGGACCCTGGTTACAAGTGAGAAGGCTCATTTTCTTGTCCCTACCTTCTTTCCGTGGGCTCTTCCCCCACCCGCCTCCTCCCTCTCCTCCCTTGGCAGCTCTTGGTGGCTCCCTTCCAGAGGGGCTGGTTATGGGAAGCCATGTGGAGTGTGGGTGCTGTTGCCTATCCCATCAACTCTAGGAGCACTTCCCAGCCTCTCTCCCCATCACCTGAGACACCAGGGATAACTCTCTAGGCCCTGGCCACTGGTTTGCCATGGAAATCCAGATTTGAGAGATGTGAGACTTTCTGCACCCTGGGTAAACCAAAGGCCAGGAAACCGAGGGTGCAACAGGGTAGGAGGAAGGATGGAAGCCACTCAAGCGGCTCTGTGGAAATCCCACCAGAATTCCTAGAAAATGGACATGTGGGCCTGGCCTGGGGCTGGGATGGGCAGGCTTCAGCAGACAGCCTCCCCACTCCCTTCATCTAATCGCTCTCCAATTCCTCCTAATGGAAACCCAGCTTTTCTGCACAGAAACCTGCTGGCTTGTCCAGAACACTTTGTCCTTCCTTTGCTCTTCTGGCTGGAGCACGGCTTCACAGCCACTGCCAAGTGGGGTGCTCGGGCCTGAGAGCCACAGGCCTCCTTCCAGCCCCCACCCTGTCCCAGGTCTCCAACGGGTACTTGGCCAGTCCGGCGCTCTCCCAGATGTATTAGGGGAACGACATCCTTTTTTCTTTGTTTGTTGGAGGTGTGAGAGGAAGAACACTGTACCTTACCTCTCTCAGGAGTATCAAGAAAGGGGATCTGACCCTAATCCAGAAATTG